>NC_135492.1:18023713-18361320 GCF_052094955.1 Ictidomys tridecemlineatus | reverse complement strand
CAAAGTGTCCTGCCCAGGTGCACTTCTTGACTTTGGACTGACAGCAGGATAACAGAAGCTCAAGTATCCACTGCCATGACAACTTTAGGTTAATGAGGCTCATACTAACAATTTCTAAATGAATTCTTAAGCATAAACTCTTACAGATTTTATGGTGAGAGGAATTTTCTTTATTTCCCTGAGTTCCAGAATCTGGTCTGTAACAGAGCCAAAAAATTCTCCCCTTCAGGGTAACTTGGGTTCTTCTTATGAATATTATTTTGAAACAGAATTTCTCCTGCAGATGATAGTTTGTTAAGGAATGTGACATATCCTGTCCAGTTAATCCAGAAAGGGTTCAACTAAATTGCTTCTTGGAAATTAAAGCATGGGGTCCTATTTATTTATTTAATTATGGTACTGTGTGTTGAAACCAGACCTAGTCAACCTCTGAGCTGCATCATCAGCCATTTTTTTATATTTTATTTAGAGACAAGGTCTCACTGATAAATTGCTGAGACTGGCTCTAAATTTATGATTCTCCTTCCGCCCAAGCTTCTTGGAATACAGGCATGTGGCACCATGCCCAACCTACCATTTACCTTAAAGGTGCTTTAGTTGTTTTACCAGCTTCTGTGAAAAATGCTACAATTAAAATAGAAATGCAATGTTTTCTGTGATTTAATTATTCAAAGGTTTTTAGATACATGCCCAGGATTACTACTACTGAATCATATGGCATTTTTATTTTAACTTATTGAAAAACCTTAATGCCATTTTCAAAAATAGCTTTATTCCATTTATATTTTCACTAACATTTTTACAACTGAGTCTTGATATCCATGCTCATATGCTCTGGAGTACTTACTATCTTTCAGATATTTATTTTTTACTTCTAAATATTTTATTTATTTATTTTTTGTCTGTCATAGATAAATTACTTTTATTTTATTTATTTATTTTAATGTGGTTCTGATTTTTAAACACAGTACCTCCCATGTGCTGGGCAAGCATTCTACAACTAAGCCAGATCCTCAGCCCCTATCTTTCAGATTTTTATCGTAGGGATTCTGACAACACTGCACAGGGTGAAAGAAATTTTTCAGTTGACGGAAGCATTAAAATTCTGACTCAAGTGTGTTAGATTCCAGGCTGTCAAGTAGCCAGAGAAAAAGTGTGCTATAAATATTTTCTGGAATGAAACAGGGATCTATGATTTCTAACACATTTCTAACACTACTGCTGAAAATTTTAGTCTTTGGAAGTAGTTAAAAACAATGCAAATCTAATGCAATATATGAAAATTTGCACATGATAAGTCTCTATTGATTATAGAAATTGAAAGTTTAGGATACACTTTTGGGAACAGAAGTTGCTAATTTTAGACACTCAGTGCATGGAGAAACTTCTTCTAGAAACAATTGGTAGGCCTGGAATTATTACTGGGGTGAACAAGAGTAGTTCAGGACTCAGAAAGCACTCAAATCTTATTGAGTCCATCAGTAGTTTGCTTAATTGCTATTTTGAATAATTGAATCGAGAGAGAAGCAATTCTTCTAGCAACAGAAGTTAGAAAAACCACTGGTAAATCTCTTTTGGAGACAAACTGACATCTTTGAGATTTAACCACACTGCCCTGACTTCAGGTTGTGAAACAAATGAAAAGCCTTTGTATTAGAGGATGTCCACTCTGTTCTTTTCCTACTTCTATATCACTGGTCTAACCAATATAAGATGAAAAATCACAGAAATTTTAAAGTCAGCTTATATATGATCTCAATCTCTTCTTATTTAAGGTGACCCCTGACTTGGGGGGATTTTTTCTCATATATGTAGCACTTCATGCAACAACTCAAATGACCAAGTGTATCCCAGCTATTTCTACTCATTTATTTTAGGTGTTTTTTTCAATTATCCAATGTATCTAAATCTTAGTTGTCCAATGTATCTGAACTCATTTATGACTTTGTCAATGAAGGATCCATAACATGAGTAGAAGTGTATTCAATGTATCAGTAGAGAAAGGGAGAGTTATAAGCCTCAATTCTGCTATATTTCTGTTATGGTCCAGTTGTAAATGTACCCCAAAAGCTTACATGTGATACAATGCAGATAGGTTTTAAGGAGAAATTATTTGGTCATAGCCTTAACCTAATCAGTAAATTAATCCCTCAATAAATTAACTGTTGTTACTGGAGTGATAGTGTGTCACTGTAAAAAGTGGAAATTGGAGATTCGGCTTTGGAGTATAAATTTGTATATTCCCCCAAAACAGAGTCTGTCTCTGATTCATGATCACCATGTAAGTTTCTTCCCTCTGCCACAACCTTCTTCCATGATATTCTGCCTTACCTTGAGCCCTGAGAAATGGAGAAGTCTTACATAGACTAAGACCTCTGAAAGCCTGGAAATAAACTTTTTTCCTCTATAATTTCTCTGGTCAGTTTCTATAGTCATAGTTGTAAAAAAGGGTGATTAAAACAACTTCTAACTTCACTTCATCTGAACATCTAATTTTTGTGATGAGTTTGAACAAGTACCTTACACAAACACTCCGGAAACTATGACCCCAGCCCAAACATTTAACTTTAGATTGTATTTTATTATCCATTTACTTCGAGTGTTATTTTGGATATGGGTAAGCTTAGACCATTCAATTGCTCTTAACAATACAAAAAATACATGCATATGAATTCATCTTTGTGTTTGGTTTATACTATGACTCCTTGCTCTTTATCATTGTAGTATAGTTTTATAATATACATCAATGTCACGTAATGATACTACTAGTTCATTTGCTTCTCTGAAGCAGAGGTTTTAGGGGTATTTTATATACAGTTTTTTTCCAAGGTATTTTTTTCTTTAACCTCTTTCCTTTAAAAGCAAGGTATGCTGAAATTTGTTAATTTTTTTTTTCTTAGTTGTGGCTATACATAACACCTTCATTTTATTTATTTATTTTTATGGGGTGCTGATGGTAAAAATCAGTGCCTCACATGTGCTAGGTTAGCACTCTACCACTGAGCAACAACCCTACCCCACATGCTAAAATTTTCATGAAAAATATTACAGATTACATTCAGGGAAAATTGTTAATTTTGTATTGATGTGTAGTATCTAAATACATTTGTGTAATTGGGCCTTTTATGCCCTTGTTCAAGTTTTTATTTTCCAATAAATACTACAAAATTTCTTTTAAAACAATATACACTGTGTGAAGTAGTATACAAATGTGACATTTATATAATACTGATGTGGTGTTTTGTACTGTTGGTTAGGGTGAATGTAGTGTGGCTAAAATGTGTCTCAACCTTAGAAATAATTTTACTTGCACTTTATTATTTGTATCTTCTTATATGCACATTCTCTTTTCCTCCACCCTACAGATTTCAACTGTATGGACCATTCAGCTCTACTTTTATGTTGTTATGGTTTATAAGGGCAATAATTTCTGTAATTTAGTGCTACTGGTGGGGAAGAATCATGTCCTTCAATAGGCACACAATTTTTACAAAATGACAGCAACTTATACTTCATCTGTAATTTATCAGAACTTTTCACTCCACATCTTCATGAATACTATTTAATTTTATGTATTTGGTTTTATTATATTTAATCTTTTTTCTAATTTCTTAAAATACTAAGATTTCTATGAGTACTGAGCACTTAGATATCACCTGTATAAAGAGGCTACTCAAGTCTCTTGGCTGTTCTTCTTTTGGTGTCCTTGTCTTTTCTTATTAAATGTATTTCGTCATGTGCCAAGTAATTTATCTTACCCTTTAATGGTATGACTTCATTGATTAATTATTTTAATGCCCAATTTATTAATTTGGTAACATTTTGTTTTGTGCAACTTTGAAAAGAAATAAGTTTCACGTTTCTGTGTGGTTCTTATGATTGAAACAAAGGTGCTCTTCTATTCAAAACTAGACCCCAGTCTTAATGTTATACAAGGCAGAGTCTCAGTAAGTTGTTCATCCTCCTCTTGATATTTTTTTTTCCTTATTATTATTTTTTTTATTTATAAGAGACAGTGGAATGCATTACAATGCTTATTACATATATAGAGCAGAGCACAATTTTTTATAACTCTGTATACAAAGTATATTCACATAAAGTTGTGTATTCATACATATACTTTGAGTAATGACATTCAACATATTGAACCATCATTTTTATCCCCATGCCCCCTCACTTTCCCCCCATCCCTCTGCCTTATCTAGAGTTTGTCTGCTCCTCCCATGCTCCCTCTCCCTACCCCATTATGAATATTTCTCTTTATATCAAAGAAGACATTCAGCATTTGTTTTGAGGGGATTAGTTTTGCCATAACATCTCAAGCAGTTGATATTATGAGCATGTACCAACACATTCACAGTAAATGTCACCTTTTTTTGGAAGTGGGAGGTGAACTCAAACCCTCCATCTCCGCCCACCTGCACTCACTTCCCCCCCCAGAGGAAAGAGGATGGGAGGGAGAGGGAAAGAGAGGGCCTAGTGCCCCTGATCTACTTTCCCTGGGCCTTCCCAGCCATCCCCAGGCTGGACTCAGCACCCTGCAGCGGTGGAAATGTGGCTGGGAGCAGTCTCCTGCTGACCCACCCCAGACTCTGATAAAACTTTCTTTTTTATATAGTAACTATTGACTGTTTTATAGTTACATGTTAATTATCTCTGAAAGATTAATTATGTTATGCTAAGAAAGATTATAATCACTTTGTTATGTGTCACACAGATATCCCATAACTTCAGCAGATTTTTTAGAAAGGATGGATATTTTCTATTCTTCATTAGTGGAAACTTTCATTTTTCATTGTCTAATTGTAAAGTTGTTTTTCTTTTTTCTTTTTAGGGCTGGGATTATGGCTCAATGATAGAGTGCTTGCTTGTCACATGTGAAGCATTGGGTTTAATCCTCAGCACCACATTAAAGAAATAAAATATAGATATTGAGTCAACCTACAACTAAAAAATAAATAAAAAATAAGATTCTCTCTTTATTTTCACAGATCTATTTATTTATAACATTGTGATGTGTACATGTTTAAATTTATAACATACAATAATGTGTAGCATAATAAACTTTTAGTCAGTGATGGACATTATATACAACAAGAGCTACACTATATAGCTTAGGGTTGTAGTAATATACAGTCTAAGTGTCAGTTTACAGTATTATATTTGCAAAAAGAACAAAATCACTTTGAGTGCATTTTTGGAGTGTATGCCTGTCATTTAATGAGGCATTTTTGTACACATACCATACGTTGAAACAATAGATACAATTTTTATATGACTATTATATCTCAGATTTACCAGAGCATACTTGCAGTATTTATATGTCTACAAAAGCACAAACATTTGTAACTAATGACATATTAATGCCCATTACCGAGGATTAGATTATTTTGAATATTTATTTATTTATATTATTATTATTATTATTATTATTGTTATTGTTATTATTATTATTTTAGTATTGAGGGTTAAACTCAAAGACACCCAACCTCTGAGTGACATCCCCAGACCTTATTTGCATTTTATTTATAGACTTGCTTTTAGTGCCTCACTTTTGCTGAGGCTGGCTTTGAACTTGCAATTCTTCTGCTTCACCCACATTGTTAGTTGCACAAGATTCTTATCCTCTTTCTTCTTTGACATTGAGGCCCTACTAAACTCACATGGTGTCTATTACTGGACTCGGCAGTTTCAGGTATGCTTCCCCTAAACTTTTCACACCATTGTCGGCAGAACCAAGATCCTAAACTACATAGTCCTTAATACACAGTTTCTCATTTTGACTTCTTGGTGTTCAAGTACATAAAGAACTTGGAAAAATGTTTAATAGATAGGTAAAAACGATCTAAAATGAAACAAAAAAACAACAACCTATAAAAAAGTTAAAACAATCTGACATTTTTATTTGGATAAATAATTAATTGTAAATTAAGGTAGCACCAGCACTAGCTTATGGAGAAAAGTAAACATCTTCCAAAAAAGATAAGAACAAAATAGTGAGAAAAACCATAGAATAAAAATACATTTTGACCTTGAGGATTTGATCTTTGAGAATTTTCTCGCTAAATCTGCCACATAATTTTAGAGAGTTCAGAAATTTATGCCTCACAGGGATCTAAACAACCTCATGGTAAGAAAATTTTTGAAAGTGATACCTATAAAACATGAGAATAAATCAAAGAAGGGTCACCAATACTTCCCTGGAAAAGTAATTATCCAATAATATTATTTATTAAATGATTATTTATATACATAGTGACTACATAGCACTTTTTCCAGGTGTACAACTATGCTCAAATGCTGATTAAGGCCACATTTTCCAGAATCATATGGAAGAGAACATAATCAAATTACAGACAGAATGCTGTTTTATTTGAGGTTCTTTTATTTATTTGTATTTGAACTTAATCCTCCATTAATGTGATATGCAATTCAAAATAATTAAGCCATTTCTCTGAGTTTCTCTTTTATTTCTTATAAAATGAAAAAAAATTGGACTATATTATTTCTTAGATACTTTATAGCAAAAATCAGAGAGCCAAAGGTAAGTCTAAAAATACTTGGAGCTGGGATTGTAGCTCAGAAGAAGAAAGCTCACCTAGCATGTGTGAGGCACTGAATTTAATGCTCGGCTCCACTAAATAAATAAATGAATAGATAAATAAATAAATTAAAAAATGTATTATGTTTACCTATAACTAAATGATAAATGTTTAAAAAAATTAAATTAAAACCTCACTGATCTTTACTCAGAAAATAACATTTTATGATTACTTCTTGTTTATAAACAACTCCATAAAGGGGTTGGGGTTGTGGCATAGAGAAACAGCACTCACATATCATGTGTGAGGAACTGAGTTTGATTCTCAGCACTACATATAAATAAAGACCTATCAAAAATGCATGACAAACATCAAAAGAAAAGAGACTATTGATTTATGAAAAAATATGTAATATTACAGACTTCATGGGACAGTTTTGATTTACACTTATAGTAGCACCAAAAAATTTCAGAGTCCTTTTGACAGAATTATAATTCTTTGTCTTACAAGAGTAGAAGATAAATCAGTGTATTTTTGTTAGCTTAAAAGTAATTGTTCCCTATGTAATTATATACTATCCTTTTTTTAACTTTATATTATTTTTTCATACATTTGAATCAAATGGGATACAATATCTCATTTTTCTGAGTATACAGGTTGCAGAATCACATTGGTCATGCATTCACATATATACACACAGTAATAATAATGATGCCTGTTTTATTCTACTGTCCTCCCTATCTCCCCAACCCGTCCCCTTCCCTCCCATCACTTCTCTCTACCTAATCTAAGGTACCACTATTCTTTTTTTCCTCACATCTTCATACATGTATTTTGTATAACAATGATGGTCACCTTTCATCATCCGTGCAATGCCATTTATCCTTCCCTTTTCCTCCCACCCCTTTTCCCTATATAGAGGTTTTTTCTCAGCAAGGGTAATAGTATGTGAGGTGAATAAGGAGCCTATATCCTGGGAACAAATTTTTACCCCTCACACATCAGATAGATCTCTAATCTCTAGGGTATACAAAGAACTCAAAAAGCTAAACACCAAAAAATAAAATAAAATAAAATAAAAAAATAACCCAATCACCAAATGGGCCAAGGACCTGAACAGACACTTCTCAGAAGAAGATATATTATCAATCAACAAATATATGAAAAAAATGCTCATCATCCCTAGCAATCAGAGAAATGCAAACCAAAATTACTCTAAGATACCATCTCACTCTAGTAAGAATGGCAGCCATGATAAAGAAAAACAACAACAAATGCTGACAAGGATGCAGGAAAAAGGTACACTCATACACTGTTGGAGGGACTGAAAATTGGTGCAGCCAATTTGGAAAGCAGTATGTAGATTCCTTGGAAAGCTGGGAATGGAACCACCATTTGACCCAGCTATTTCTCTTTTTGGACTATACCCAAAAGACCTAAAAACAGCATAGTACAGGGACATAGCCACATTAATGTCTATAGCAGCACAATTCACAATAGGTAGACTCTGGAGCCAACCTTGATGTCCTTCAGTGGATGAATGGATAAAAAAGTGACATATATACACAATGGAATAATACTCAGCACTTAAAATATTAAGATAATTGTATTTGCAGGGAAATGGATGGAATTATATACTATTCTTAAGAATTCCTGACTTTTTGATGGTTATGTCTTAATCAATTTTTAAATAATGAATTTTATATTGGATAAAAGATTTCTAAGGCTTTAAAAAAAATGGCAAACTGGCTGGGCATGTTGGTGCATGCCTGTAATCTCAGTGGCTTTGGAAGATAAAACAAGAGAATCACAGGTTCAAAGCAACCATCAGCAATGGCAAGGCACTAAGCATCTCAGTAAAACCCTGTTTTAAATAAAATACAAAATAGGATTGAAAATATACCTCAGTGGTTTAGTGCCTTTTCATTCAATCTCTACTATTCATCCCCTCAAAATTGATAAAGTTCCAAGTGCATGCCTATCATATTACCAACTTGGGAGGTCAAGGGAAGAAGATCATAAGTTCAAAACCAGGCTTAGAAACTTAGCATACTTCATGATATCCCTAAGCAACTTGATGATAACCCTTTCTAAAAATTTAAATAAATAAATAAATAAATAAATAAATAAATAAATAAATAAATAAACCAATTTGGGGATGTTACCCAGTTAGTTAACTGTCCCTGGGTTTAACCCCAGACCTCCCCCAATGGTAAACTGAATATCATGTAAATGACAACAACCAAATGCATTTACATTTTAAAAATCATTTTGTTGATACATACATTCTATTTTCAAATGCCACACACAAGCAACTAGACATATAAAAACAGGTTTTATATTAAAGTTTTGCCACTTGCAAATTTCTGTCAAAACTAGATCAAGTCTAGACAGTTCTAATTGGGCTGCTTGTACTTTCATTTGGATGTTTCCTATCTAAACTTGTCCTAGATAAAGAAATCAAAACTGCAATAAAATTATAAAATGAACAGGGCTATGCTCCCTGCAAGCCTCATAGAAATGCACATACATATATAGTCTTGATATTATATACCTCTTTGTGACACTTCATAAATTATAAAATGTTAGTGATAATTTAAATTGCAAGAAAGAAATATTTTATAATCATATGCCATGGGTAAGCTGTATGTGTACTGTAAGAAACAAGATATCTTTGTTAAAAAAAAAAAAGGCCACCACTCTCTGGACAGAAGAATCAGAACTGTCAAAGAATTCAGACATCCAAAAGATTTTCTGGAGACAATTTATTTTTCTGTACATACCATGTTTTATCACTTATCAGCAATCATCTGAACATGTACCATCTATTTTTATTTTTGCAGACTTTTAACCACACAATGACATGGAACAATTCTTAAGTCACAGGGAGTGATAAATACTTCATGACAATGTCCATTTTAGAAGCATGCAATGATATCACCATTCAGATTTCTGTGACTTGTGAATTTTTACTTGTAGGAATTATATTTTTTTTTAATGTAGGATACTCAGCATTCAAAACTAATACTTACTTTTTAGACAAATACATCAAATAAAGATTATTTTTACTTTTATTAAAAATTATAATTTGATATGCTCTAATATATACATTTAAATTTTAAAAAAATCTTAATGCCTTTACCAAGTTAAAACACATGATTCTGTTCATATTTTAAGTATAATTGTGGTTGCAAGAAATCTTTTTTTTCTTATACAAGCCTTAAAGTGTAAAAGATTACAGAATTGACAATTTCAGATGGATTTCCCACAGGCAATTTCTCACAGAAGAGTTAATTAAAGTACACTGGGCAATGGTCACTGCATCCACACATCATTCTTAATATAGATCTAAAAAATTATCAGGAAATCATGTTAAGATTTACAACATTAAACAAGGCTGAGATATGAACATAGACATCAGGCCAGGGTAAAGAGTTCATAAATACATCTTGGAGCATTTTAAAGTAAAACAATTGAACATATACTTTAAAATTTAAATAAATTTATAAAATAAGACTCATATTTCACTCAAAAAAAGTGTCTAACTAAAATATAGGATCATAATTCTATACAGAGCTAAGTAAATTCCACAGAAGGTTGCACTAATAAACATCAATTGGAAATGATCAAAATGCTCATGAAAGTTAAATGATAAACCATGTTCTAAAAGAAAAGCACTGTGAATCAAAAAATCAAAAATGTTCATGAATATGAATCATTAAGAGAGGTAACATGATGCTGCATGTGGAAAGATCCACACCAGGCCTTATGTGACAGGTCACAGTCAAAACACAGGTGTGAAAAAATATTTCATAAAATTACCTTCACATTATTTGTAAAAGCTATCAGCAAATTATAAATTTTTGTAAATTAGAATGTCATCCACAAGACATTCTTCTCTCACTCTCCCTTTTAAAATAAATTTATGATATCCAAATTACTTTAGATATTCTCATTTGAAAAATTTTGGATAAAAAGTATTGAATCCTCACAAGTGAAGACTGAATGAGTCTACTGAAATACTCAGAAGATGAATAAGTATCAAAAAATTATACTAAATAAAATAAGTCAGACACACACAAAAAAAGTAATGAGTAGTTTGATTTATATAAGTTCTTGATGATCTGAATTTATTATACAAGGTCAGCAGGAGAAGAGGCATGGTTGCTGAGAATATGGAAATGGATCCATGTGGGTATATTTACATCAAAACATACCCCTACATAGAATAAATGGGTACTTATACTTTTAAGTATACTTCAATGAAGCTATGGGAACATTTCAGTTATTTTAACAACTTTTCACTTAGTGGACAACTACTACCTTACAAATGTAAGAGCTACCTTTTAACATTTCCTCAAGTTGCGAGCATGCCACACTAGACTTAACTAAAAAGAAAGGAGAAAAACAATGTTAAAAAAATTGGACACTACAAACCTTGTGTTTATGAGAAATCAATGACCACACTGGGTATCTCAGTTAGGGACTGGAGCTCTTTGCAGAGCTATGAATGCCATCTTCACCACTACTTCAAAACCTTAGAGTGTTTTCTTGTGGAAGCAATTGTGGTGAGCAATATACTGGTAGCATGTCATACTGGTTTTTCTTATTTACTTATTCTTTCCTTATTATTTTTTGGAAGAAAGCCAATTTAGTGTTCTCCATGTGTTGAGATTGTGGAACTCTCATTTTTGTAGGCTTTGGTTTTCTTTAAAAGGGATGGGGGTATAGAACTAATATAATGCTCTTTGGAGCTGACAGGGGACAGAATGGTAAGAGTCCCCCACCCTGTGTTTTCAGGGATGTGCAGGTGGAACCATCAAATTCCTGGGTGCCATGTTAAAACTGAGTTGATATCATAATTTTCTAAATTTAGACTATGCAAAAAATAAAGGGGATAATAAGATAGGCTTGGGTCCAGGTTGACTAGGTGGCAGATAAAGTAGTGTGTAGTGTTGGCTGTAGACTTCAGCTTATTGAAATCAGCGTGTGTGGGCTGGCATCATGGCTCAATGGTAGAACATTTCCCTAGCATGTGTGAAGTACTGGGTTTTAATCTTAGTACCACCTAAATAAATAAAAGTTTTTCAACACTAAAAAAATTACAAAAACAAAATCAGCATGTGTGGGTGATTAGAGCCTGGCACAGTATCACTCTGAGAATATGGCACAGTATCACTCTGAGAATATGGCATAGTATCCCTCTGAGATATGTTTTTTCTAGTTTGGGGAAATGGGAAACAAGAGGTTATAGATAGCAGAAGGCAGGTATATATGTGAGGGTTCTCAGAGCTGGAAACACACCTTTGTGTAGGGAACTAGGCAGAGGGGATTGGCCTATGCTCTTGTGTGTAGGGGAGGCTTTTTTTGTATGGAAGCCAAGTCACCTAAAAATTGCCAGCCTCTGTAGCTGTACTTTTATATATTGTCCTTAGTCTCCTGGCTCTCTCTTGACTCAATTTGAAAACTCATACTACACCTTCTCTGGGTTGAACTATGGATGCCAGTGTACATTCCTACTCTACACACACCTCCCTTTTTTGAATCTCCCATTATTCTTAAATTTCTGTCTGCCTTGGGGTAGGAATGTTGCCATCCATCTAGGCCAGCTTACTGCAAACTCTCCCACACAGTTGTCTCTACCCATCCCCCACTCACAATTAATAACTTTTTAGCAGAAAAAAAGTACCTGTAAAGGCTCAGTGCTTTCACTAGACAACACTTGCATGTTCAAACTAAGTCATATTATCAATGCAAGAAAATAATTAAACCACCAAAATATATTCCTGACAAATTATAGTATATTTGAATTTAGTGGTTTAATTTCCTTTTAAGATGAATTATTACATTTTTAAGAAAATTTATATGTATGAATAAGATGTTGGGGATGGCTTAAATTAGGATACCACTTGAAGACCTAATAATCATTGTCTGTTTTTTTTGTATGTATGCATTTCTTTTTTATTTTATTAAAATTTTTAATTTGTTATATATAAGAACAGAATGCCTTAAAATTCATATTACATGTATAGAACAAAATTTTTATATATCTGGTTGTACACAAAGTAATATCCTTTGTGGCTTCATAAATGTACTTAGGGTAATGATAAAAATCACATTCCACTTTCTTTTTTACACCTATGCCTCCTTTCTTTCCTTCCATACCCTTTTCTCCTTTGCTTTATCTGGAATTTATTTAACCCTCCCATCCTGCTCCTCCCTCATCATGTTATGAATTAGCATCCTTAAATCAGAGAAATCATTTGGCATTTGTTTCTTGGGGACTGGCAAAATTCACGTAGCATTGTATTCTCCAGCTCCATCAATTTACCTGCATATGTCATGATTTTATTCTATTGTAATGCTCAATAATATTCCATTGTGTATATATACCCACATTTTCTTTGTCCATTCATCTATTGAAGGACATCTAGGTTGGTTCCACAGTTTAGCTATTGTGAATTGTGCTGCTGTAAACATTGATGTGGCTGTGTCCATGTAGTATGTTGTTTTTAAGTCCTTTGGGTACAGAATGAAGAGTGGAATAGTTTGGTCAAATGGTAGTTCCATTGCAAATTTTCCAAGAAATCTCCATATTGCTTTCCAGATTTTCTGCACCAATTTGAAGTTCCACCAGCATTGTATGAGTATGTGCATTTTACCTACATTTTTGCCAACACTCATTGTGTTCTTATTCTTATATTATTGGAGTAAGATGAAATCACTGAGTATTTTTGATTTCCATTTCTCTAATTGCTAGGAATGTTGAAAAATTGTTCATGTATGTATCGATTGATTGTATATCATCTTCTGAGAAGTGTCTGTTCAGTTCCTTGGCTCATTTATTGGTTGGGTTATTTTGCTGTTGTTGTTTTTGTTATTGTTGTTGTTGCTGTTTATTTGTTTGCTTTTATTTTTGTTTTAAGATTTTTGAGTTCTTTAGAGATTAATTCTATATCAAATGTGCATGTGGTAAGAATTTGTTCCCAATTAGAAGGCTCTCTATTCACTTCACTGATTGTTTATTTTGATGAGAAGAACATTTTTAGTTTGAATTCATCTTATTTATTGATAATTAATATTAATTATTGTGCTATGGAGTCTTATTAAGAAAGTTGTGGAATAATCAGATATGATGGAGATTTGGGCCTATGTTTTTTTCTAACAGACACAGTGTGTCTCTGGTTTAATTCCTAGGTCCTTGATTCATTTTGAGTTAAGTTTTCTGCACGGTAAGATAAAGGGGTTTGATTTCATTTTATTGAATATAAATTTCCCATATTCCCAGCATCATCTGTTGAAGAGACTATCTTTCCTCCAATGTGTAGTTTTGATGCTTTTGTCAAATATAGGATAACTATAATTAGGGGGGTTAGTCTCTGTGTCATCTATTCTCTACCATTGGTCTACAAGTATATTTTGGTGTCAACACCATACTGTTTTTTTTTTTATTATTATTATTTATTATTTATTTATTTATTTATTTATTTATTTATTTATTTTTTTACTCTTGATCTGTAGCATAGTTCAAGTTGTGCTATAATGATGGTTTCTGCTTCAATCTTCTTGCTAAGGATTGCTTTAGCTATTCTGGGTCTCTTATTTTGCCAGATAAATTTCATGACTGTTTTTTCTATTTCTGAGGAATGTCATTGGGATTTTGAGTTAAATAGCATTAAATCTGTATAGTACTTCTGGTAGTATGGTCATTTTGACAATTTTAATTTTACCTATTAAAAACATGTAGATCTCTCCATCTTCTTATGTTTTCTTTGATGTTTGTTTTCTTAGGATTCTTTAGTTTTCATTGTAGAAGTCTTTCACCCCTTGCATTAAGGTGATTCCCAAATATTTTATTATTATTTTTATACTATTGTAAATGAGGTAGTTTTTCTCATTTCCCTTTCAGAGGATACATAACTGATATGCAGAAATGCCTTTAATTTATTGGTATTAATTTTGTATCTTGCTTCTTTTCTAATGTCATTTACTAGTTCTAGCAGTTTTCTGGTAGAATTTGTTGGGTCTTCTAGGTATAGAATTATATTGTCAGCAAATAGTGCTAATTTGAGTTATTCTTTACCTACCCATATCCCTTTAATTTCTTTCATATCTCTAATTACTCTGGCTAGTGTTTCAAGAACTATGTTAAATAGAATAGTGAAAGAGGGCATCCCTCTGCTTTTGCCAAAATATCATGTGCTTGAAGCTACTAGATTAGATAGGATAGACAGAGGACATTTCCATAATAGCAAAAAACATTGAATGATGATATTCTAAAAATTCCCAGGTGCAAATATTACAGACAATATGACCTAATTAGAGTTAAAATCTAGTACCTTGCCACAAATAAATGATAGTAACTGTGTTCCAATATACATTTTTGCCAGAAAGAATTAATTAATAAATAAAATAGAGTGGTGTATATACAGCCATTAGGTGCTACTTTTAAGAATTCTTTCCAGAGTATCTACCAGGTTGAACCTGAACTCTTCCAATTACAGGATTTCAAACCCCTCCCTGGGAGGCCCCCTCCCATTCAGGTAAATGTCAGTGACTCCTAAGGTGTCTTTTGTGAGAATGCCTCTTACCTTCTAGGTTAATGAGGAAACTGGCCAGGCAGAGGGCCACTACCACTGCTACTCCAGATAAGTCCTGTAAATGGGCATTCATAGCCATTCTATGAGTCTGAAACTGATGGGATTGGGACCACACTTAGGGAATCACTGCTCCAGCAGACTCCAATATTTAGGAGATTGGGCTGTTTTTAGAATAAGATGTAGAAGAATGTGACTCAAGCCAACTCTGTTACAAGCAAGGGGTGCTGTTAAAATAAGACACATACCACCACCAACAACAACAATAATAACATAAAGCACTTGAATTGGTTATTGTGGAAATAATGGGGTAACAGTATTCCATGTCATTTTTAACTATTGATATCACATTTTAACATTTTTTCTTACCTAAGCCTTTATGAATCAATCTCTCTCTCTCTCTCTCTCTCTCTCTCTCTCTCTCTCTCTCTCTCTCTCTCATCCCATTATGTTTTACAAATAATCTGTCTTATCCTTCTCTCCTCATTGCTTTTTCTTTTATTTCCACAAATGAGAGAATTTGTATGGTACAAATGTTTCCATGACTAATTTTATGTGACACGGTAATATAAAATTCCATATATTGTCTTGAAATGAGATGTTTCATTCTTCTTTAAGACAAAATATAATTCCATCATGTGTATATGCCACAATTCTTTCTACATTCATTTTTTGAAAGGCATCTATGTTCATTCTATATCTTACTGTGAATAGTACCAAAATAAACATGGTTGTGAAGGTATCTCCTTTGTATGCTGAATTTATTTCCCAAAAATATATACTCAGCAGTATATATCCTTCTGCATATATGGTTATATACGTGGCATCCATATAACACACACACACACACACACACACACACATATATATATATATTTTTTTTTTCTCCATACTGGCTAAAATAATTTATATATCCACCAACATTGTAGAAACATTTTATTTTTTCCAAATTTTCACCAATTTTCATAATACTACTTCTTCTTGGGGTGAAATAAAATCCTAATAAAATTTTGATGTGAATTTACAAAATTGAAGATTATGTTAAGCTCTCCTATCACTCCTAATTCTTTTGGGCACCATAGCATTTACTTTCTTGCCCCCCAGTCCCCTCACCCTGTGGCCTAGGAAGTGGATATGACCATCGCCTTCTAAGATAAACCACAGACCTTCTACTGCCATACCATAACAAGACACCCTTCTCTTAAGACCCCTTTCCTGAGCTCCCAGGTTCCCTGGGTTCATTCAGGCCTGGGTCTCACTCCTGGTGCCAACCTCCCACTGATTTCAGCATTACACAGAGGTCTGGTTCACTCCTAGGAAGCTAAAACACACACTGGCTCCAAGCTGATCCCAGTCTGTCCCAGAGCACAACCATTCATGTGCAACCTCCTATTCCCTATCTCCTGCTGAAGTATGGAGGTGGTGCACTCTCCATTGCCATGAGATAAGAGCCACTAGGGTTGTGCAACCACAAATTTCTGCCACACATAGCACAGTATAGCCACCCAAAAGTCCTGTTGGCAGTTATATGGCTCCTTTTGTGTGAAGACATTTGGAAAGGGACAACAAGGAGGCAGCCTTCTGCCCCCACACCAGGCCAAGGCATGGCCTGAGCAGACCATGAGACAGAATCAGCTTTTCTCCTAGGGGAATGTAGGCTTGGCATCCTGGAACCTGGGAAAAAATGCCTACAGAATTAAAATACAAAAGTGCTACAGAATTAAAATTTTCATCACTCTTATTTTCATCCATGTTTCCACAATCTTCATGCATATGCATCACTAATTAGTAATGCATTTTACCATACACATACCTCAATGGGGACAATCCCCAAGAACCTCCTACACAACCAATTACATAATCAATCCACATTATCCTGAGGCAAAAAACTCACAAGCATTCTTAGAATACTCTTGCATTAACTACCATCATAAAAAATTAACTATGTATAGGAACATAAAAACAAACAACGTTGGAGATGTGCTTGAAGCTATTGACACCAAATATAAATTCTCAAGAAAAAATAGCAGAAAATACCACCTTCACACATTTCAATAATTTCACACATTATACTAATAAATCATATCTTGCAACAATAAGAAGGAAAACTATACACTAGAATCAGCATGAATAAAATTCAACTTAATAAACCATACAATAGGAGAACACTTATAATGTTTCATGGAATTGGAAACACACATAAACACACAGTGTGACACATTGGAACTCAACTAAGCCACATTTCATGCTTCTAGAAAAGAGTCTAGTGGCATTATTTGACTATAGAGCACTTCCTATTGCATCATTCATAACACCATATAGTCCACAATCTGATCTCCAAACAGAAACCCAGACATATAACAAAATGTTGGTCATGTCTCTATAAGAACTAATGAGAGTAACAAGATTTATGAATACATCTCATAGTATAGATGACAACAAATGTACATCCATATTATCTGTATTTTTTTGGGGTGACCAAGTAGGTGCAATACACATGGACAACAGATTAGACTTTGAAATTTCCTTATATATAAAAACAGAAAACCAAACATACATAATATCATAACCAGACAAAGGATAAGACCCTAAACTTAACATAAATGGAGCTCTATGGATAGATGATTATGTAACACCAGACATACTGATAGGATTTCTACACTGGAGTCAATGTAAAATTCAATACACCTACTTCTACCCCAGGTTTAAGATAAAAGCAGCAGACAAAAGGCCTTAATCATGGTGGAAAACAGCAGGCATGAATTTTGATTGAGTATCACAATATAGAGTAGATCATAATATGCCCTACAATTTCTACATGCTACTACAAAAATGGAATAAGCCATGGGAATTAAGTCAATATTATTTTGTGGCTCACACAGCTCTATTTAAAAGAACTTTAATTGCTAAAAGATCATGGCAGAAACAGGAACATGTATTTATTTGTATTATCCATGTCCTTTCAAAGATGTTACATCAGGGACCAACACCAACCATGTATAATTGATAGAAGAGGTATTAATGCCACACATAAACTATTTTCAGCACATTACCCATCAGGAATGAAATTATATAGAGAAAGTCCAAGGCTAACAACAATCACCTTATGTAATACCAAATATACAAATTCCTTTACAAATAATTGTAAATCCCATAATTCAGAGGATAACATTAACTATTGACACAACACTATATGCTAAGGAGCTATATAAGAGATGCCATTAAAAAAAGCAATGCATATTCCAACAATACAAAGACAACACATTAGAAAAACAAGGGAGATTTTAGAATAGATAGCTATAGCTGGACAGCTATAGCATTAGAATAAATCTTTAGTGCAAAACATAGACGACATGGATGTTAGAATTACAGCCCTGGAACACATTAGAGACAAAGAAATTCATAGACTAAAAATAATTTCCAGATCTTTATATACAATCACAGATATTATACATCAAGCTGAACTACAGAGGTGAACTATAGTTCAGACACTAACAGCCCATAAAGAATATTATGATGCTTTTATACAGAAAATGGATAAGAGAATGAACTAAATAAACACATAAAACCACTAATATCAGAAATTAGCCTCAATGGAAAAATTTTACTGGAAGTTTCAGTGATACCAATTGACACATTAACTTACCTATACATAAACCATCATATAAACCATCATGAGTTACATACATCTAAGGTCACTATAATTGACGCACAGGAAGAAGTAACACGATTCAGAAATAATCTTTTTGCTGTCTGTTCACCTAATACCGTTAGCATAACTATCCATGTAAACATATATACCCTAAACACAAACAATTACAACGACACAAAACACATCTGACAGCAACTCCCATAGTGAGGATTATTATTATTATTACTCTGAATATTCTGACACCAATATATGTTTTGGTAAATGTAAAACAACCCATGAAGCACATGGAAGTTGACATTATACACTAAATCAGGTAAATGTATAACAGCTTTCTCAAATCAACAGATACAGATAAAACACACATTACAAACTAATATGGTATTTGAAGAAAATTAGAGGATAAACCAGACATACAATTGGAATGTATGAAGCAACTTCAAAACCAGACTTAACATATTATACAACAACTACAAAGACAGGATGCCCAAATAATACTGGATATAGCACACCTTAATAACAGAAATCACATTGTCTCACCAGTAGTACATGTAATAAAAACAGATTATTTATCATACAAACATAATGTAGTCAATAGATTATGATGCTCTTGGGCATATTAACTCTATAAGCTCCTCAAGTTTGACACAGTATGCTGGCACATTCCAAAATGGTTCCAGGACATAAAAGAAATTCTCCACTATGCACTGCTAATATGCATATTCATGATAGCCTTAAAATTTTTAGTATGCATGCTAAATGGAATAAAAAAATTAAAACAAGACAGAAAGATCTTTAAACACATGTAGGTAATATTAGATGGCTATGGGACCACTCTACAGTCACCTCTGAATAAGGAGAAGTGGATGTAACATATATGAATAATACCTGCACTTTACAGCACACTTGGATATAATTGGACCCAGTTATCTGTGTTAACACCCACCTGGATTTCCTGAGAGACAGACTGGGAAACTGAAAATACCATTTTATGACATTGATTGAAAATTACTTCTGCCTTCCATTTGATGCTAACATTTTGATATATATTGATTGTAATAACCTAATGATTCTTGCAAAATTGTTATAAGTAATCTTAAATTTAGGGTTAAGACTTTGCTGTGTGCTTAAAAAATTTGGAGTACTATATAGACACACCTTAGTTTAACTGCTGTGGCAGATAATTCCTAACAGGTTCACTGAAAATTAAGATATTTAGAATTTAAGAGAAGCTGGGAACAATAAAAAGTTAGACCATTTATCAGAATTTGACAGATGTTTTAATGACTACCAGACCAGATGTTTCTGACCCCAGGATAAGGGATGCCATGGAGAAATCCAGTGGTAGCTGATAAGGATTGCTAGGGGAAGGTCAAAAGCCTCAAAATATAGTGTAAAATATAGAGCTAATGGACAGGGATTCAGCCAATAAAAACAAGGATGCACTTGAGCTGGAGAGCCTGATGAGGACCTGAACTTCCAGCACTTGTCATCATTCTCCTGATCCTCTGTGTGATCCTCATCAATCTCAAATTCTACAGCCTTGTCTGAGAGACTTAACATCTCCCTATGACCCTCTCCTCAACTGATCACCCACTCTATGCTGGGAAAAGCCTTCCTTGGTTCCAGACCTGATCACTGTGATTTGAGTGAGTATGCATATGCTAGACATAATACCTAAGACTTGAGACTTTTGAATTTAGCATGCAGAGAGAATGTCTGTCACTAGCCTCTCATGACTAAGTGTGCTTTGCAATTCTTAGTATTAATCTAGAATTGTTTGCTGTGAATTGATTAATGTCTATTGCAGTGCCTAGCAATAAGGATTTCTGTTTTCTTGATTAAGAACCTATAGAGTAAAATTATATTGAGTAATTTGAATGAATAAAGCATTGAAAGGGGCAGAAGCATGTGGACATTCTTTATTTCTCCCTCGACTTTATAAGTCACAATTTTGCCCCGCTGTGACAGGTTGTTATTATTTTTAAAGTATAAAATTAAGGGATTCTTATCACTAAAGATTATGTTTGTCTCCAATTCTAAATGTTGACTTTATTTTTGGTATTATATCTGTATTTTGAATGTTATTAGGTTAAAGATGATTGATAGAAAATACTTCCTAAACTTGTACATGTTGGGTTATTGGGAATATATGGCTATGTGTTTGCTCTCAAAGCAGAAAAATAAAAAATGCAGAACTTATGATACCAGAAAGACAAACAGACAGACATCACACTTGCCAGAACATGCTGTCTTGGTCTCCAGCACCCACTTGAAGGATTTCTAGAATTTAATAAATAATATAGTTAATTTTTCTCAAATCTCAGTATTTGAATAATCCTCTTTGTTCTTCTGTACATTAATGGAATAACTACATTATTGTTTTGGTGAGAATCATGTCTGTTTTGGATAAGTTATAAATGAACTAGTATGATACACAGACTTTATAAACATTATGTAAGTTATAAGAACATGAATCCAATTTATAGAAATATAATTCTGATAAAAAGTGAGATCACATTATTTTGATGTTTATTATAATGCCTCTATTCCTTCCTGTAAGTAAATCAGAATTTTTTTATATATCACTTAATTCAAAGGCTTATCACAATTATTCATACTATGTATCATAAACTGAATTAGAGAACAAATTAAATATAATTGCTTTTATATGACTGATAGATAGTCAACTTATTTTTCATTGCAGAATAGCAAATGAGACTGTGCAGAAAGATGTATTTTAGTCTTGGCCAAATTTCATTATGGATTTAGACTTAATGACGTGGATTTATATACACATTTGTCTGTTGAAATCTCAAATTTACGAGTACAGTTAGTCCATATTATTTTTCCCAGGTACTCACAGTCAGCTATGACACATAGAATCGGAAGAATTACCCACTAAGACTGGTTTTTTTGGGCTCAGTGGTATAGTACTCACCTAGCATGTGTGAGGCACTGGGTTTGATTCTCAATAAAATAAAGATACTGTGTGTCCACCTACAACTAAAAAATAAATGTTAAAAACAAATATCCAATAGAAGCATGTGAACTCATGGCAGAATAAAGATGATAGTCAGGGAGACTCCCATGGCAGTTGTACTTAATACCTCAAGTCTTTGATTTTATAACATTTTCAATGTTGGTTAGTAAATCAGTGACAGTGCCAGTCATACCATGTCCTTGGCAAAATAGGGTGCAGCATAATTACAAAGGAGTGAGGAGGGATGGAAAAGGGATGCACTGAGGTACAAGATTGACCAAATGATGTATGTGCGTATATGAATAGACCCCAGTAAATTCCACCTTCATGTATATCTATAAAGCACCATTTTATTAAACAATATTTAAATGGAAGAAAGACAAATAAGGGGCATGGAGTAAAGGAAGGAGAAAAAAAGCAAAATAAAAGTACTGGGAATAAAATGTAGCAAATTATATTCCATGCATGTACGCATGTCAAAATGGACCCCACTATTAAGTATAATAATGTCCTCTAATAAAACTTTTAAAATGAGGAAAAATATATATACACTGCCAATTAAACTGAGACTTTCTCAACCAAATAAAAATGTAATTGATGTGTTTAGTTCCAAAAAAATGGAATAAGTTTTTAATAAATGCTGATATTATTAAGAATGATAATATTGGGGGGCATAGGGGAAAAGATTGGTTGAGAAACGAGCAGCAAGCAGCACTAGTGAGGAGAAGAACTCCAAATTATATTGTACTCTAGAGGATCCCAAAAGACAACAAAACTCCAATTTCTGCACACCCATTCACACTTTCTCACAACATTTATTGGCTATCAAGCCTCATAAATTTTCTAGTCTACCCGATATATGATTCTGCACAGAGTTTTTAATGGGAAACTTTTTTACAGATTAGGGGAATAACTGGCCATTCTTACCATACCTTTGATAAACATCTGTTCTTGGGCCTGAAGCCTGCACAGGTGCATTTACACTTCAAAGGGGAGTGGTCAGACCCTCAAGAGAAGTTCTCTACAATCCAAGTTGTAGAGACCCACAGTCAATCAGGCTTCCTGGAGAAAGACTGAGAGATGGCAATGGAATTGACACCTTACCTATTAGTAGGTTTCTTACCATAGTATTTTTTTTAAAGAGAGAGTGAGAGAGGAGAGAGGGAGAGAGAGAATTTTTAATATTTATTTTTTAGTTCTCGGCGGACACAACATGTTTGTTGGTATATGGTGCTGAGGATCGAACCTGGGCCGCACGCATGCCAGGCGAGCGCCATACCACTTGAGCCACATCCCCAGCCCCATTACCATAGTATTTTTACAATTTCATTTTCCAACCAGGTCTGTTTTGTCATCACAAGGTAACAAATAACTTAGTGATCTTAACACACTTTTCAATTTTCAATATTTTTTCTAATACTTTAACACTGAAAAAAAACAACATTAATACATCAAAGAAAACAAGTAATTAATTGCACTTGGGACCCATCCCCTCAGGCTCAGGAACCTCCATCAGCATTCCTGCTTATTCCCTACAGATTCACAGAAACCAGTGAGGTCAGAGTGTTAAATGATGAGAGTCACAGTCTCAAGAAACAGTACTTATTTTCAATGATACTGTACAAAATAGTGAAGGAGAGAGCTGGGATCAAGCTAGTTTTCCCTCAGATCTCAGGGCCAGGATAAGCCCAGCCTGCATTCCTAGCTTTTATTTATTTATATATTTATTTTATTATTTTTTTTACAAATCTCAATACAGCTTTCCAGAGTTGTGCTTATTTGCATTTCTACCAACAACATATAAGTGTACCTCCCCCAATGCTCACCAGCATGTAGTATTATTTGTATTCTTTATGTTTGCCATTATAACTGAACTGAGATAAAATTTCAGTGTAGTTTCAATTTTCATTTACCTGTTTAAACTTTTTTATGTATTTCTTGGCCATTTTTATTTATTCTTTTGAGAAATGCCTATTTATTTATTTTGCCAATTTTCATTGAGTTTTTTTGTTACTGATATTAAGTGTTTTGAGTTCTTTTATCTGGATATTAATATGTGGTTGGAAGAGAAGCTGCCAAAGATCTCCAATTCTGTAGACTTTTTTATACTTCTGTTTCTTTTGCTGAGCAAAAGCTTTTACTTCAAATTCATGACACTTATTTATTCTTAATTTTATTGTTTGAAATTTATGGGTATTTTCAAGGAAGTTGGAGCCTTGAAAATATATTGAAGAATCAGTTTTCTATGAGCCCAATATGGCCTTTTCCACGGACTTTCATGTTTATTTTAGAACACCATTATTTTGAATTGAATCACACAGAATAAATAGCACTTTACGTTTTGCTTTTCAAATGCTCTTCAACTTCTGCCATATAGTTCATTGTCCATAAGTATTAAAATATATGAAAAGAATAAAGAAAAAGAAGGCTGAAAAAAGAAAATGACTTTAAAATAGCCGTGCATTCCTCTCCCTTTTTATCTTTTTTCCTTTTATTCATTCATTCATTCATTCATTCATTCATTCATTTTCAGTACAGGGGAGTGAGTCCAGGACCTCATGTATCCTAGGTAGGTGCTTATCTACTGAACAATATCCCCAGTTCTTTTTTTATTTGGAGACACACTCTTGCTAAGTTTTCAATGCTTGTCTCAAACTTGAAATATTCCTGTCTCACTCTCCCTATTAGGTGGATAACAGGCATTTGTCACCATGTCTGCAACTTCCCCTGTTAACATTATGCAATGAACCCCTGTCACTTCCTTAGCATCTTTAGACAGCTAGAACAGTATAGGTAGTTTTAATTGGTGGTCCAAGGAAAACTGTGCCTGGATTCAGTGTGTCTGCAGACACCTAGTACTATGGAAGGTGGTGAGTATGGCAGACTCTCACTGCCTCTGCTCAGCTCAGCCTCAGCATAACCTAGATTGGGATTTCAGGAAGGAAGTTTGAAGATTGAGATGCTCTGAAAGTTAGTGACCACCAAGGCCTCTACTCCTCATCACCTCCTGCCCCCTCCTGCTCCCAGTTCCAGGCACTTAGAACCTTCTCCAGACCTCACATCCTCATAATGACTTTCTCCATCCTCCATATACCCTCTCCAAATCTTCACCTTTCTCCATATCCTGTTCTTCCTCCAGACCCCACCCGCATCCTCCAGACCCTAATACTTCTTTATACACCATCTCTTCTCCTGATTCCCCCAACTCTTCCATATCCACTTTTTACTATCATCCTGTCAAATTTGCAGTCCCTGCCCCTCTCCCAGTCTCCAGCCCTCCTCAAGTCTGTACACCTACTTCAGAGAAGTTCTCTGTTTCATGATCAAGCCCTTTTCCAGATACCGAGCTCCAGATCCCACCCAGATTGAACCTATTTCTGTATAACCTAACCCTTCCTCTGGACATGTCCCTTCCTAAAGACCCCAACTCTCCCATGCCTTGCCCTCCTCGAGACTCTGCCCTTACTTCAGACCCCACTCTTTTTCAGGCCCTGGCCATTCTAGAGACCCAACCTCTCCTCCAGAAGCAACCCCATTCTCACTCCACCAAATCCTGGCCCCCTCTAGATTCCACCCCATCCCAGGCCCACCTCTCCTCCAGACGCACAGTCCTCCTGTCTCTGCCTTCCCTCCAGATCCCACCTCTCTCCTGGCACCACCTGCTGGGCAAGGTGGAGCAGCTACACACTGTGTTTCCTCAGTGTGCTAATTGGCAGTTTTTGCAGTGGTACATAAAATAATGCCTATTTTATCAACATCTCTCCTGCAATGGATGAAGTACCTCAGGTTTTCATATGCATTAAACCAAATTAAAAAAAAATCCCCTCCTTCTGTTTTAAATATCTATCTATCTATCTATCTATCTATCTATCTATCTATCTATCTATCTATCTATCTATCTATTTATTTATTTATTTGCCAGTGATCAAAACCAGGGGTTTCTATCCACTGAGCCCCTGACTCAGTGCTTTTTTACTTATTAATTTATTTAATTTTGAGAAAAGGTCTTGCTAATTAGATGAGGCTGGCTTTTAATTCCTGATTCTCCTCCTCCTGATTTGTCAAGCAACTTGGTTAATCACAGACATTAAAATAAAATCAGCTGGGGTTGTGACTCAGAGGTAGAGCTCTTGCCTAGCATGTGTGAGGCACTGAGTTCAATTCTCAGTATTGCAATAAAAATGAATAAATAAAATTAAAAGTCGATCAACAGCTAATATATATATATATATATATATATATATATATATATATTTTTTTTTTTTTACAAAAATAAAATCATAATTTGTCAAAGGTTAATTAACAGTCAATGCTGATCCCTGATGATTCTGTGGTCTTTTTCAGTGAAAGATCTCTTAGCATCAGTCCATGTTTTCTATGTTTATTGGTCAGTTTATAGTTTCCTTATTTTAGAGTCATTTTATAATGTCTGTATGTACTCAGAAATCTTTCATGTCCAACTGTCTTCTAGTTCAGCATTTGTTTTTTTCTTTTTCTAGTTTTCAACAGAATCTTGTGAACTTTTGCTGTTTTGTATCAACAATATTTAAAAAACACACTTTTAATTTACTTTATTTTTGATTAAAAGACTTATCTTTTTGGAGATTCTTTTGGTATTGTTGACTTATTTTAATTAAGTTGAGCTTATTTAGACATCTTTAAGGGCTGGGCATAAAGCTCATGGCAAAGCACTTGCCTAGCATGTGAGAGGTCCTGGGTTTGATCTCATCACCACACATCCACACAGAAGATGTCTTTGAAGGACTCAAACATAAGAGGTATCCAGAGATATGGTTAAAAAGATCATGTGCTTATACATATATGTGCTCATAATCCACAATACATCTTTCTTATTTGGATGACATTATTCTAAGCAATTTTTTTTAAATCAGTTTTAGAAGATAGAAGCAGGATGGTGTGTTTTAATTTAACTTTTTTTATTTTTAGGTACTTGTTCTAATCAGTTATACATGACAGCAGAATCCTTTTCAATTTATTGTACACAAATGGAGCTTACTTTTTCACTTCTATGGTTGTACACAAGGTATGGTCATGACATTCATGAAATTATACATGTACCTAGGTTAATGATAGCCACCTAATTCCATCAACTTTCCGACCTAGGATGGTGATATTTTTCATATCAACTATTATAATGCATGATACTTAAAACCACTATAGATTAAAATTTCTCAGGACTCAAACTATTACAATGTGTAAGAGATAAGTCATGAGCTGCATTTTGTAATTTAAATACATTTTCTAAATAATCTATTTATTATATCTATTTATAATTATTTTTTATAATTTTAAAATTTAGAAAGCATATCCTTATATCTTATTAAAATATACATTCACCAGAAAGTTAATTATTTATTGGTTGCTAGTAAAAGGACAGGCTTTCTGATAAACATCAAACTTTATTGATATCAGGAATAATTGTTGTAGAACTCTATTATGCTTCACTCCTCTTCAAAATATCATTTAAAAATGCACCAATTGTGATTTTGGTGTTAGAAGTTTGAATTTTTTTCTTTGAGATTATTTTTTTATTAGGGCTATTTCTTGTGAAAGTTCCATGATAATATTTTATCTTAATGTTGGTGCCTCCATGTGCTTATAAGGTAGCTTTTAGAGCAGAGTCAAGTGTACATTCAAAGTATTTGGTGGATTCATTAGAAAAGCACACACACTTCTATTTTTTAATAGTTATAGATGGACACAATAATTTTATTTTATTTATTCATTTTTATTAGGTGTTGAGGATTGAACGCAACACCTCACAGATTCTACGTGAGTTTTCTACCACTAAGCCAAAACCCAAGCCACAACATATACTTTTTATAATATCTAAAACGTTATCTTTTTTTGAATTTTTGAAAGCAGAGTTTAGACATGTTAGTATTGTGAGTTCAGGTGTAGTTTAATAATTTTTTGTAAGTTTACATAGTGGCTTCTGCCCTATTCTACTTCTTCTATGATTGTCTGTGATCAGATATATGAGCTTGAGAATTTTTTGCACTGTTGATTGGACCTTTGGTTTACACATGCAGGGCAAGCACTGAAGTACAAATATCCCCCGCCCTCTTATAAAGTATATTTTGAGACGAAGTATTTCTAAATTACCAGGTAGGTCTCAAATTTGTAATCCTAATTCCTTAGCTTCCCAAGTATCTGGGATGACAGGCTAGTGTCAAAGTTTCTGGTGTGTCCTGGAGTATTTATGTCAGTATCATGTTTCCAGTATATTAATAATTTTCTAAGCTATACTATGCCCATTTATTTTAATTTCCCAAAAGTAAAAAAATAAAGCTTTTTTTGGTTGTTTTGGTGGTGTGTTTAATGTAAACATACTTACAATGTTAAACTGAAAGTTTCTCATAGTCTAGCTATGCAATTTAATGAGAGGAAAGTATTTTGATTCTGATAATATCAACTGTATTTCAGGTCCAACATGTTTTCCTAAAAGCAGCGATTATTATTATTTTATTTGATTATACAAATAAGGCCATTTGTTTTCCTTTTATGTGCTGGGAGTTTAGCCCAGTGCATTCTTAATGCTTCTACTGAGCTCCATCTGCAGTTCTCTAAATCTTTTAGTTATTATGACCTTTTTGGCTAGTTAGATTGATAATAAAATCACATTCAATTGAATAAAATTCAATTGAGGTTTTTCCCCTGATTTATTAAGGTGTCATTGACAAATAAAAATGATATATTAAAGCTATAGCATGTGATGTTTTCATATCCTTATACATTATGAAATGATTGCTACAACTGATAAGGCAACATAGTCATTATCTCACAGTTAACTTTCTTTTTAATGGGAAGATCATTTAATATATAATTAATATCTATTAAGATAATACTCTCTTTGCAAATTTCAAATATGCATTGTTAACTATGTCTATTAACAATATGTAGTATCAATTATAGTCCCCATGCTGTACATTTGGTCTCCAAAACTTAAGTGGTCATTTTTGTTTCAAGGCTTTTTTTTACTTTAAAATTTATTTATTTATTAAACATCAGAAATTTATTGTTTCTCAAAACATTACATTGATCTTGACATATCATATATCATACATTTGTTTCAAATGGGGTATGAATTCTTATTATTCCCACGAGTACAGATTACAGGACCACATTGATTATACAGCTACATTTATACATACTGCCATACTAGTGTCTGTTGTATTATGCTGCCTTTCCTATCCCCTTCCTATCCCCCCTCCCCAAATGACCAGGCAGTGTCCCTGAGTGGGCGCGAATCAATTGAGTCTTGAACCATTCAAGAGTTACAGCATCTAGTAATTCCTTGTGATTTTTAAAACATAAATTATTTTTTATAAGAAAGCACCTGGGCTGCCATCCATGCTGCTCTCCTCACACCACTTCCTTCAGAGCAGCAAGAGGAGGTGAACATTTATTTTCTATTAAACACTTCTGTTGGGAGGTTTCATTTATTGTGATTACCAAACCTATTTATATTTTTTTGACTACTGGTCACAGTAACAAATATTTGAATCTATCAGTGCTAAAGGATAGGCATAGAAACAAATTAAAGACACTTCTTTGGGAGTGATGATTCAGACACAAGTAGCCAAATTGCCATTGCAATATATTATATTTTTAAACAAAGTCACTCTTTTAAGAAAATTCAGCCATTAAATTTATATAGACGTTTATTTTTTTATTCCAGTGATCATATTCTTAGAAGGCATACACAAAATGTAGTGACAGAACATATATAATTTACATATGTGTCATGACTTCACATAAACATGTAAAAGAAGAGGCACATATCTTGAATTATATATTAGTTTGGATTCTTTTAATTTTCTTTTGGGTGCTGTGGATTGAACTCAAGGCCTTGTGCAGGTGAAGTAAGCACTCAACCTAGCCCTTGATTGGATCATTTGATTTTATTTAATAAATTTTCATAATATAATAGACAACTAGCTGAGTGTGTAGTTAACAGTAATTTACTGTATAAATAATTTTAAAAGTAGTATGTGTTTGAGAAAATAGAGCCATGTCTTTATGTTTTATTTTACTGTGATCTCTGCCCTACCAGTCTCTGCTCCAACCCCTTTTCTTACCTCAGCTCGGGTAGTCAGGTGGATGGAGCAGGTGCAGAGATGCAGACCATGACCTGAATGAGGTGTAAGAGCAGAGAAAGCAGAGGGCCATGACAGGTTCACCAAGGGACAGCAAGCCTTGCACTGGGCTGCCTGCAGGCTATGCTGGAGCAAGGTGGACAGTGAGGAGCAGGGGGGACAGAGAGGAGGAAAGGAGCTGGAACAGAAGCCCAGCTGTCTGCCTGAAAGAGCTCACATTGGGATGTGCACAATGTAAGAACATGGAATTAAGTGCTCTTGAGCATACTGGGCAAGGTGATGAGGAACAGCAAGAAAGTGCTCAGAGACTGGCGGGGCTGCATGGCCACAGACACCATTCTGGTTGCTCTGCAGAAAGGCTCTCTTTGCCTACATCAACCCCTGGTCACAAAGATGACAGAAAAATGGCTTGAATATTACTGTAGGCCTGGTCTTGTACATCCCTAACTGATGAGAGAGGAATACAAAGATTATGGCACATGATTTATAAAAACTAAGGAGCAGAAGCCCAAGGCTTCATGATCTGTGATGACCCTCAAGTGGGCCTGAGGCTCCACACAGAGTGTATGGAATGGGATGAACCAAATCTGGCAGGATCTGCTCAGAAGTGTTTTTGTGATTCATATCAGTGGAGATAATTAATGCATAAGCTGCATGAGGAATCAGATAACTTGTTGTGTATTTAACAAGTAATAATTTTAATACACAATTTTTTTCAAATTTTTAAATCTGCCTACAAATACAATGCATGTGGTTGTGTAAGTAATTGTGTAATAGAAAAGCTGTACCAGCATCTTCATATCATTGAGAATTTTTTTTTCTATTATGGTCACTTACAAAAAGCACATGGCAGACCACTCTTATTCCTTTGAGATATTCTCTGCATTAGAACCTGACATTCTATTTTACCTTAAATGATCCATTTTACATTAAGTCTGAGAAATGGAAACTGTACAAATTATCCACAGCAACACAGAGAAACAATCCACTTTTACTTTATTATTAATTTAGTTCCTATTTTAACCAATAAAATCAAATCTTTTAGGAATAAACTAATATATATATATATATATATATATATATATATATATATATATATATATATATATATATATATAGAGAGAGAGAGAGAGAGAGAGAGAGAAAACTTCACATAGCTTCTTTAAAGGGTATTTTTGTTTCCAATTCATCATATTTAGGTTTTCAAATATGCTTCTTTGAGCATTTAGATACTAGTGGATAGATAAGAAGGAATGCCCTCAAGTGAATGTTCTTGCTCTAGACTCTGGGCAGCAGTTGGGAAGAGAAGGAAGCAGCCATGCCTCTCACTGAGTAGATCATGTGAAATTTCCTTTTTCAACTTTATTCACATTTTTCTACTCCAAAATTGCCATGAAGAGAATCTTTGGATTATTCTCATCTTTAGTCATCATCTCTGCTCTAAACAAATGCTGTTTGAAAGCCATGTTGATTGGGAATACTATACAATGCAGAAAAATGATTTTTAAAATGCAGAAAAAACAATAGTAGATTATCTATGGCCTTTACCTTTAATGCTAAAGTAGTACTCATGATATACCATGTAAAATTAATATAATAAATACACTTGCCTTTCAATATAAATATAGTATCCATAGTATGCATCTAAATATACTATCCATAGTATGCATCTAAAACTCATATAATAACTTCTCTGTAGATTTCAGTACTAATATATTATTTATACTGTGGCTTCTAAATCTAATATGATAACTGTTTGGAGGCCTTTATTTCTACCATATTCATACTATAGCATGGGAAACTAATAAAATATCTGCCGTATGGCTTTTACTACTAGTGTGATTTTTATATTGAAACATCAAATACATAAATAAGAGCATTCAGAGAACTTTAATACTAATATGATATCCGAATTAGAGTATCTAAAATAAATAAAATCACTGTAGTGTGAACTTCAAATCTATTGAGAAGGTCATATTCCAGCATGTTGAACTAATATAATATCACCACTCTAGCTTTTAGTACTAATATGATATCCATATTATGGGCTCTAAAACCAATGAAGTAGATATCTGATTTTTTTAATATTAACATAACATTCTTTTTATACCTTATGAAACCAAAATACTAACATCTGGGTACATTTTAGTATTCATTTTATATCCATACTATAGCATCTAACACTACTATTTTCCAAGATTGTATAAAGATAAAAAAAGTAAAAGAAAAATAAGCAAAACTGTTTCTCAAATGAATAAAAATACATTCTATCATAATGCCTTCAACCACTTAATCCTCAGATTATTTTCATGTTTCTCTAGGAGCCTGATATTGTCCTTTATAAAAAATATCATTCAGAGTCATGAGATGAACTTAAGTGCTGTATTTTATAGATGCCTTTAGATTTAAATATTCCTTAGTCTTTTCTTGACCTTCATGACCTTGAATCTTTTAAGGGAGAAAGCTCATAGAATGTGCTTAAGATTAATTTTCTGGTTTCTTTATGATTGGAACTAGATTACATGTTTTTTGGCAAGAGTATCATAGAATCAATTCTGTGATTTTCTCTTTGAATCACATCATATGACCTATAATATCCTCATTACTGCTGATGTTAATATTGGTTATTAAGGTGGTATTTGCAGATTTTTATTTCTAATTTTTTTCTGGGGAGATAGTTTGAGACTATAAATATCTTAGTTAATTATTCATCACTAAATTTATTCATTTATTATACCTATACAGATTCATGGTTTATTTTATTGAGTATGCTGTTACTTGTTAATATTTTAAAAATTATTTTTCTCTCAGAAATATTCTACTTTTACAATCTCAGATTGATAAAACATTTAAAGTAGTAGTGAAAAGTTTTTCTAAGAAATATTCCCAGAATGTTACTATTTTGTTATCTTGTTGTATCTCTTCTTCTCCATTTCTAGATAAGTATAGGTACATAACAGTTTTTATCCCTGCACCATGCAAGATGCACACAATGTATTTTTATTCCTAAATACTCATATTTTCTAAAAATGAGAAATTATCTTCTATAACTATGGTGCAATGATCAAAATAGGAAAAGTATAACTATATAGTCTGTAAATTTTTTTCAAAATTCGTCAGTTATTTCAACAATTGTCTTTAAACAAAAATAAATTCAATTTTGGGAAATTTTTAGTATTAATTATTCACTGTGTCCTTGTTTCTTTTTTATTATTTTTTTTATAACTGGGATTGTTCCTGAGTATCTCTGGACTATTCATAACACCTTTGATTTTTGAATGATGTCTGTCAGTAGTAGTTCTGTAGATTTTCCTTCAGTTTAGAATCATATGTTTTCTCATAAGTGGATTCAGGTTATGCCATTAGAGGAAGACCATCATGCATACAATGCCTAGTTTTTACACTAGATTGTATTCTGGCAGCACTGACAGACATGATCACAAATTATGATTAGCCTCTAGTAATGGTGGACATATCCTCCCACATTTAGACTTAGCCTCTACTTAAGAGTAAACAAATATCTGGGGTCTCATTCACATAAGCCCGAGAAACTATGGAAGTATACAGTGTCTCCATCACTGGTTATTGTTGACTAATTATTTGGGTATGTAGTATCTGCCAGTTTGGTCTATGATAATCATAGTATTTATTTGTGTTTATAATTTATAAATATTTTATGTGGAGATACTTTGAGAGTTTGTAAATATCTGCTTGGTCCTTAAGATTTCACCCACTAGAATTAATATATTTCATTGATGATTCCTCCTTGTGTCAAATTATTACTATGATGGTAGCCAACGGACAATTTTTTTCATTGATTCTACATTAACAAATATAGCAAAAACCAACCAAAAGTGAGCAAGAAGAAAAAGCTTATCATTTTGGTACTCACATACCCCAGATATGGACAGTGACTGCCATTTTAAGCTGATTACACCAATTTTTTTATGTGTTCCTATTCATCCTGGAGTGCATTTGATTTTCTTGCACAACAAGATGTTTCAAGCACATCATTTATTTTCTTGTTATAGAGCTGGAATTAGCCATTTTTTTCTAGTAGGTCTGTTTTCTCTTAGAGGAAAAATAGCTGACAAGTATTTGTGATGGTTGTCATTATTACTTTTGGGGTTTTCATGTTAAGGACATTTATCATATATATAATATAAAAATGTGTATTTTTTTCTTTTTAATAGCTTTTTAGTTGTCAATGTCCCTTTATTTTATTTTTTAATGCACAGTGCCGAGAATCAAACCTATTGCCTAACACATACTAGGTAAGCGCTCTGCCACTGAGCCACAATCCCAGGCCAAAATGTGTACATTTCATATAAAAAAACATAAAGAAGGGTCTTTTGTATATATTTCTGAAATATCTTGCCATTACTATTTCTGGAAGCATATTTTTCTTGACTTTATATTATCACAAAGTTTACAAAATTTTTGTACATATTTGTGATTTAAAAAAGATCTTAAGTCTTCTGACATTGCTTAATAAAAATATTTTTAAATAGAACAGTCAATTTATGAGTCTAGAATATTTAAATCTACTTTACATGGGTGTATTTGTTTTAATCATTTAAATGAAATTACATAAATAGCAAATTCACTGTTTTCTAATGTAACAGAATTTAAAAATTGAATTTTTTCTTGTAAATTCATTGAAACTCTGAAAAGCCAAACTAGAGGAACATGAATTGCTGCAAATATCATTTGCCTAGAGAGTAGATAATTGCAAATTGATTCAAGATCAAACTAACAAAATAAAACAGCAAGCTCAAGAAACACACACACAAAAAGATCTTTTGTGTACATTGTTCATCTTGATTTTTCACAAACTGTTATGTCCAACATTTAAAAATTAGAGCAGTAACTTGGTGATCTTATTATATGCAATTAATACTCAGGCTGATTTAAGAATGAATACTCTTACAGAGCTGCTTTTGTAATCTCCAATTCTTTCCAGTTATGCTTCATAATTTTATAAGTTATTTCAATTGCATTGTAGGTGTGATATCGCCAGTTATAGGTGATTAGTTCTGCTTCCCTACATGTTGAAGTTTTAATATTAGAGAAACATGCAGAGGCAAGCATATGAATCAGGATTTATATAAAAAGGGGTAACATAGACTTCTCCCACGAGGAAGAAGGTGGCCATAGCTGGTATCATGATATCCCAAGAATCGAGGTGTTCTGTCCTTTTTATAAATCCTAGGCTTCCTTTGTTCTCCTGCTTTCCCCCTTTATCTTTCTTCTTTCTGCTTACTTGACAAGGTGCAGGAATGCTCAGTTGGATGCCCAAAGGTGGGAAACAAGTGGGCAAGTGTAGTTCTGAAGGGGGAAGAGCAGGACAAGTAACCAAGGTTACTTAACAAACTTATAGCTCCCTGTAGGGAGGGGATATTCCTGGCATCAGGATGGAGCAGGGACAGGTTTTTGATAAGATTCCTCAGGGGACAAGTCCCCAACTTCCCAGACTCACTCAAAGTTGGCTTGTTAAATGACCTAACTTGATTTACCTATCCACACTGACTGCTTGTCTAATTTTGACATCAGGTGCATATGCCTATAAAAACATGTTTTTGACATGCTGTAAATAGGTCTTAAAATATGAAACAGGAAACTACCAGTGATGTAGAAAGCAATATTAACAAAATGCATAAATGTTTATAAAAGTTAAAGTTAGAAGCTGATGTGTAGCTCTGTGGTAGCCCTGGGTCCAATCCCCTGAAAGAAAATATGAGAAATTATAAAATGTGCAGTGCTAATGATATTTGGCTTCAAAATTGCTGAAGTCAGTAACAGAAACTTGAAATCTAGAGGCTAATATCCATATTTTTTTTTTAGTCCACCAGTTCAAGCTTAGTTTTCAGTCAGAGTTTGCAAGACCTAATGGTGATATCTTTATCTTCATAGGATTTGGATTTTTATTTTCATAAAATACCATAGTAGGGGCATACTATCAGGCAGAACTTTCAGACAGAAAATAGATGCAAGTATACAAACAGCCCAATTGGTTACAAAGTCAGCTATCAGGTTGCAGATGGTGTTTGTCTTTTTTTTTTTTTTTTTGTCTCCCTGATGTTATTGGCTGGAACTTTCTGATAGTTAGGAGCATTCTTCTAGCTTGAATTTCAGTCTTCTAGATAGTAAACTAGATTACAAATGGTGGTTAATTTCAAAGTAACCCTGAGGGAAGGAGAGACAGAGTAGGAGCAGGGGTGCACAAAGAAGTGGAACAATGCTAAGCTCTTATGGAGTTGTAAACAACCCAGGATTTTTTGCTAAAGGGAGTAAGAGCCTGTACAGGAGCTTCCAGTCAAGTGGCATAAAGGCCCATGGGTATGCAAAAAATCATCCCACTAGAAAATGAGAGGGTGTGTGCACCTGACTTCATCACACACCTCAGCCACAGCTAAAACTTGCAGATTCTTTGTGAGACAAGACTCAGCAACAGCTCTATTGCTAGTTAAGCATCATGTGAGAGAAGTCACCATCATTTTTCTGAGGCTGTGGTCACTCCTCCAGGTTTGGCCAGGTTTAAATGTTTGTTCACTCTCTCAGGAGCTTAGGGATCAGGTGGTTCTCCATATTTGCAGGTGTTACACTCTCATATTCAATTAAACTTAGCTGCAACATATTATAAAATGTACTAATAAATGTAAATTTGTTCTTGTCATTACTGCTTAACTTATTACATGTTGTTTATGTTGTACTGAGTATTTTATGTAATCTACATATGTTTTAATGTATTCAGGAGGATATACAAAGAGTACATGCAACTAGTATGACATTTCATATGAAGGACTTAAGCATCCCTGGGGCTTTGATATCAATGGGGATTCTGGAACCCATTCAAGCTGGAAGTTAAAAGCCAGATTTCTGGTGATGCTGACCCTCTGCAAAAGGTTAGGTGAACTCTGCTTCCAGCAATACCTTCTAAGTCTGGCCCTTGTATTCTCATTGGCAAAGAGGAAATAATACAAGCTAGTGAGTTTAAACTGTTTCAGAGATTTAATCTTAATCATTCTAGTTAGCAAGTTGGATATTAAGAGCATTAATAGTAGTTTCATTTGGTAAATTATAATTATTTAATTTCATTTTACAATTAAATTCAAATTATTATAAATATATTATTTTTATAAAAAATTAAATGAAATACTGAAAAATAATTTGCATTGACAAGTCATTAGAAAACATGAAGAATTGTAAAAACAACAACAACAACAAAAATCTTCCAGTATAGGTCAAAATCCAGAAAAAGCTGAGTTGAGGCTGATTGATCTTCTAGGACACTTTTGTCACAAGAGGAGGTGGGTAATGGCTTCATAATTAGGCCAATTACACAGTTACATAGAAGGCCAAAAAATAAAATGGTAGAGATTGACATAGGAAATAAAAGGAAGAGATGAGGGCTACACAGGGTATGATATAAGGTGATGCAGAGCAAAACAGAAGATGAAGGCAAAAAAAACATGGTTGAGGGAAACACAAAAGGAGATGAGGAGCACTGCATAGAATATGTGATTATATGACACATGAGTACACTGGAGGCCATGAGAGAAGGAGGGGGGGTTGGAGGAGGTGGTGTAGTGGAGGAATACACAGGGGCTGTGAGAGGATATAGTGGATGGCTAACCAGGAAGACAAAGAGGAGGTAGGGGAGGGATTTCAGCACCCTTGGGAAGAGGTGGTGTAGGCAGAATTACTAGGCCAAAGAGAAAAAGATGGGAGAATACATTAATTTTTTTTATAAAAATTTAAAGAAAATAGTGAAAAATAAATTTTCCTTGTCATTACTCTTTAACCTGTTACATGTTGTTATGTTCTACTTGGTATTTTATGTAATCTAACCAGGATTACACAGAGGGAAAGAAGGTGGGGGAGATCTTTCTAGGGGCCATGAATTGTGGTAGTGTGGCTAATCAGGAAGAGGTAGAAGAAGTGGTCTAGGGATACATGGGAGATAACAGGATCCATGAAGAGCTATGCTGGAAGATGTGAGAAGAGGTGGTAAAGGGGTTAACTGGGGCCGTGAGACAAGAAAGGGTAGGGCATGCCATATATGTGTGGCAGTGGTAGTATAATCGACAGTAGAGAATGAAGAGAGGTTGTGGAGCTTACACTGACAGAGATAATAGGAGGTGGTATAGGGCCACACAGATGAGAAGAAATCATAAAGGAATGAAAGGAAAAGATGAGAGGAAATGATGGAGGTCTGCACAAGGGATGAGAAGAGTTGGTAGAGAGTTATACAGAGTGGGGAAGGAGAAGGATGTTGATGCATAAACAAGAAGCAGAGAGAGGCAGTGGTGGAGGGCTACACAGTAGCCTCTAAGAGATTGTGTTTGAGGGTTACACAGGTTGATGTGTAGGAGGTTGAGCAGAGATATACAGGAGATGAGAGCAGTTGGTATAGGAAGACACAGAAGTTGAAAGGTGGATGGCTGCAGAGAATAAGAAAAGAAATGAGGTTAGAGTGCTACTGTTGAACACACGATGCAAAGAAAAGACCACTGATGACAATTTTAAACCAAATTAAAGCTCATCGTTTTCTGGGTCCTGCCCAAGAAATATCACAGGGAGGCCTTAGGAAATCCATGCAATGAAGCTGAAACATTTTATTGATAACAATTTTATCCAGACCAGGTGTATTGTAGCAGATGACCTCCTAGACGTGTCTCTGTTCACCTTGGTGAACATTGGGGCCAGGGATGGGGTGGGGAATAAAGACTAGGGCTAGGAGGCAGTGCCCTTGATGCAAGCAGGGAGAGGGCCTGGGGGGTTGTCATGGAGGGCACTGGTATGGACACCAGAGGAGCCCAGATTCCAATGTTGTCTCTTGCCACTTCCTAGCTTTGTGACTTGGAGACCATTGCTTAATCTTGCCACTCCAATTTTTCCTCTGTAAAATAGGGAGGATGGTAATACCTTCTTAGGGCAGTTGTGAGGATCCTTAGGTGTCTAAAGACCTCAGCTGATATGATTACTATTTTTACTACTTTTACTGTGTTCCAAGCTGGGGCTGAGGCTCCCAGGTAAAGGGCCTAGACAGGCAAATGCGCACAAACACCTGGAGGCCATGTGAGACCAAGGAGCTGCCTACCACCTGGGTTTTAATCCTTTATGGGGTGGGCAGAGTGGATTCAGGGGCGCTGCTGTGGATAAGAGGTCAGAAGAACAGCTAGTCCTGACCATCAGGCGCCATTGGCACTTTAAAGGGGAGGGGCCAAGTTAGTTCCAGGCCGGGTTTGCTCAGCGGTGAGGGCGGGGTAGTGAGGAGAGGACCAAAGTCTCGCGAGATCTCACTGCGTTGGCGGTCGTGGCGGCGGAGGAGGATTCATGAGAGGTGAGCAGCGGGCTGGTAGGTGGCATGGTGGCCCTTGGGGGCTGAGGAGGGTGAGAGCAGCAGAGACCAAGGCCCCTGGCGAGGGGGACCGGTTGGGCAGGCGGGTGACCAGCATCTTTGGAGGCAGTCCCCCACGCCCCGTGGCTGCAGCAGCCGCCTGGTCTGCGCCATCCCAGACCTGTGGAGGTGGGGCAGCTGGGCCAGAGGCCAGTCCCCCTGCCCAGTCAGACCTCAGGATTGGTGCAACCCCGGTCCCACGTCAGTCTCCCAGGGTGGCTTGGTAGGCAATGCTGGCCATGGCAGCTCCACTTTGCTGTGTGCCGGGCACTTGTGCACTTCCATGCTCTGGCTGCCCAGAGAGGTGCAGCACCCTGCCCAAAGTTGCACTGCTGGGACGTGGTGGGATGGGGCTTCCAACACCCATGCAGGCTTGTGCCCTTTCCTTGTATCAGGCTTTACTCCCAGCAGTGCTTGCAGCTGGTTCCCTGGGCTCCTGGTGGGGCTTCAGAGCGTGTGTCTGAGACCTACTCTGAAATTGGATGCAGCATGGTATGTGAGTTTGTTGGGACAGGATTTTCCCTGCCTTTTGTCTGATTCCCAGAAGGTCTTCCACCTCTAAACTATCGTTTTGCCCTGTGTGAGAGAGCAGAGGTGGGATTAGAGTGACCTTTGTGTGCTAGGGGTGGTGGGGTCAGTAGCCCAATGAAAGTGGAACACTGGAGCCCAAGGCTTGCCTCAGGCAAAGGAATCTTTGATTCCCTTTGAAGCAAGTAATTCTAGTCTGGTACAGGTTGTTGTCAACCACAAAATCAAGGCTCCTCTCCTTGGTGTTGAACGTTTAAGGAGCCTACTTTGCTACTGAGCAGTGAGGTTTTTAAATAACAGAACCTGCCTACACACATAAGTGAAAGTGGGTATGATACTTTCAGTTACATGTAGAAGAGAAATAAAGGGAGATCATATGCAGTGCTGTCTCACTTATTACCATAAATTTCAGCTGTGGTGGAAGACAGCATGCATTCAAGTGCTTGAAACTGCTGCTAATGAAGAAGTTTGAGTTGGTTAAAAAAAGTATTAGGATCTAGAAAAATCAAAGAGGGAGATGAAGATGGAAACTAGGGAGAAAACATTTAATATTGGGATAATCTTATTTAAGCTAATAAAAAGCAGAGGCTAGATTGAAGTAGGGATGACATGCCAAGGTCAGTTACAGGCTGCCTCAGTCTATCCACAGGTCATACTATGGCCCTTGCATGGATCCTATTTCCCACCATGTTGCAACACATCCTTTGTGTCTTGTGCTTTGAGGTACTGCTACTTGAAGGAACAGTAATGAATTCAGTTGTTAGTAATAACAGTAAATATTAACAAGATTGAAATTTTTGGATTCATTAGGGTGCAACTTATTTGCCATCTCCTACTGTTAGCATATATACTAGTCTATGTATACTTGTTATAATTTTAAATTTATGTTGAGTTAATGTGTAGTGTGAAGAAATGAACACTAATTTTCAATTTCCTTATTCTCCTGAAGCATCACTTATTAGTTTGTCTTACATAATTTGAGGCAATCTGTGGGGTTTCTTATGAAAACTTTTAAATATTGTGTCTTAAAGAAATGCTCATTTAAAGTGGGCTTGATTAAACCATTTTAAAGATCAAAATTCTTGTGACCAGGATTAATCTTGATGATGCAGATCCATCCTACCCAAAGATTGTGTGAAGCCCAGATCCTGGCCCCCAAACACTAGATTCCCCAGGGTGTCCCCCAAACTCTTTGATAACTTTTTTTCTGGGAAAATTATCATTTTTTCTGAAGTGTCTAACATATAACAAAGACATGGTCTTGGTTTGTGACACTTTTGTCAATTATTCTAGAATCGTGGGAGGCAAGGTTATTTCCTGTCATAAAATTTTGTCTGTATTTGATGAGAATTCACATTAGAAATGTTGACAACTAAACACTAGAACCATTTTATCAGTTTGATGTGAGAAAAGAGTTGGGAAGTGAAAGCACTGTGTATGATAGCAGGTCTGAGTTTAGTAGAATATACATTTTTGTCATCACTTAGGGGCTGGGTTACTTATAGAGTTTGGATTGAACCCATAGGCAATCTACCACTGAATTCCAGCCCTTTTCCCCCTTTTTGAAATGGGATCTTCTGAAGCTATTGAAGCAGTCTCAAACTTGGGATCCTTCTGCTTCAGCCTCCCAGATTTTTGGGATTACAAGCAAGCAGCAACATGCCCAGCTGTAATCACTTTTAAAATAACCCTTTCTACTTACTGGTGTTCATATTAGCAAATTTGGGAAATGTAGATAAATGTAGATATACCAGTCTTCGTGGTATGACTCATTACAAATTATCTTTTCATTTGAAACACTGCTAGTTATGATAGAGAAAAATTAAAGTTTAGCTTAAACTAGCTAAAGTGTAACCAAAATTTCTTCAACTTGATTAAGTCTAAAAAGGATATATATTTTGATTTTTAAAAAAAATCTTGTAAGGTGTCTTTTGCTTATTACTATTGAAACGTGCTATGAAAACAAATATTTAAGTAAAGACTTCTTGGAAAAGGATATATTTTCAATTGTCTAGAGATATATTGAATCTCTTTAACATGAGAAGTTAGCCAAGTTGAAAATAATTTATTTTTATTATTTTGAGGAAGTAAAATGTTCCAGAGTAAAAGAAGTCAGTACTGTTAAAAATACTGTTAAAAATCATTCCTTTTTTTCATATTCACATGTTACTACGTAAACTAAATAAATAACAAATTACAATGATTTTGAAAATGTTTCAGTTTCTAAGCATAGTGGATGTGTTTTCAATGGACAAAACATGCGAGACTTCATGGTGTTTTACATGTGAGAGACATAAGAGTTAGCTAGGAGGAAATCAAATAATTTGCCCTACAATTCTGTGGTTTATAATTAAGGCATTTCATTGATTTTTAAGATGCCCATCTGAGATTGATGGAATCTTAAAATTGGCATGTTTTAACCACATGGCAGTTTTTCTTCTGAGTGGTACATAGAATAAGAATGTTCTAGTGTCTTAAAGGTGATGGCATCTCAGAGGCAATGAAATAGGAAATATATAAAAATGTCAATTTATTGGTTAATTTTAGCACCAAAAACTATTCAATGGTGACTTGCAAAATGAAGATACACATTTCTTTATCCTTCTTTTTTTTGAGGGGGAGGTGGTGAGTACCAGGGATTGAACTCAGGGACATAGAGCCACATCCCCAGCCCTATTTTATATTTTATTTAGAGATAGGGTCTCACTGAGTTACTTTAGTGCCTTACTGTTGCTGAGGCTGGCTTTGAATTTGAGATCCTCTTTTCTCAGCCTCCAGAGATGCTGGGATTATAGGCATGTGCCACTACATTTGACTTCTAAATACTTCTGTCTAAACTAGAATTCTTTATTTAGATGATTCCTATAGAGATCTTTGTCCTCATGTAAAACAAATGGAAGACCAGTGTTCATAAACATGAGTACCTTTTATTTTGAAAAGTGTTTGAGGGAAACAAACTTCTTGGTGCTTTTTCATGGAGAGCACATGGTGGGCAGTTAATTCATTTGAGGTGAAGTTTCTCAGAAAACACAAGCAGAATTTATGAAATATGGATTATTTTTGTTTATTTTTCCTATTTCTGAAAGCTTGAAGGTTCATTTATGAAACAACATAATGACAAAAGTAAGTCCTCATCTCCTGCACAAAGAAATGGCCACCATTAACACACTTTTGGAAACTTATTGATGTATATGAAAGTATATATAGGACTTTAAATAAAAATCAGTCTCTATATATATGAAGCTATGTGGTCATTTTTAATGTGTTTTATATATCTCTATTTGTGAGTTGAAACTGATGTGCATAATTATCTGTGATCATTTTACTGGCTGCCTCTTTTTTTTTAAATTTTTTTTAGTTGTCAATGGATCTTCATTTACATATATGGTGCTGAGAATTAAACCCTGTGCTTCACACATGCCAGGAAAGTGCCCTACCACTGAGCTACAACCCTAGCTCTGGCTGTCCATCATTTAGAGGCATCATACTTTATGTATCTACTCCTTTGATAACCATTTAGATTGTTACTTGTTTTTCTTTCTTGTGAATAATGGTATGTTAATGACAGTATACTTATTTATTTATCTTCTTAGAGGTATAACTGCCAGGTCAAACATTATACATTTTAAATATTGATAAATATGGCTAAGCTTTTATCTGTAAAAACTATTCCCCTCAATTTTCATGAGAATACTATTTTCAAAACCCTTGCTCATACCAAGTTTTTAAAATCTTTTTAATCTTTGCTAATCCAATAGGAAAAAAAGAGCATTTTTGAGGTAACATGTTTTTTATTGGTACTGGAGTTTGAACCCAGTGGCACTTCACCAGTAAATTAGATCCCCAGAACCTTTTGTTTTATTTTATTTTGAAACAGGGCCTTGCTAAGTTGCTGAGGCTGTCATTGAACTTTTGATCCTCCTGCCTCAGTCTCTTGAGTTGTTGGGATTACAGGTGTGTTCCACTGTACCCAACTATTGAAGAAAACATTGTATTATTCAAAGACTTCTTTTATTCAATATTCTTATTAACATAAAAATTCTAATCCTTAAGAACATACTTGTGATGCTTATTTGTGATATATTCTTAGGTATTAAATGTAATGAAAATATTTAAACATATTGAGTTGTTTTTAGGTCTTTTGCCTTGATTTTAACTTATTATTAATATTTGAAAACTTAATGGTTGGGGATGTGGCTCAAGTCATAGCACACAAGCCTGACATGTATGAAGCACTGGGTTTGATCCTCAGCACCACATAAAAATAAAATAAAGGTATTGTGTCTACCTTAATTCTTTATCCTTTATTTCTCCTGTTACCTGCATTTGTTAATTTTTTTATACTACATTTAAATAGATATTAAGACATAATTACATGGCTGGGATTATGGCTCAGTGCTTGGCATGTGTGAGGCACTGTGTTAGATCCTCAGCACCACAATCAATCAATCAATCAATCAATAGAGCTATTATGTCCATCTACAACTACCAAAAAAGACTTTATTACATATTAAATGGGTTGGATTTTGTGCATTTGGAACAGTTTCTTCCTATATTAGACATAAAGCTTAGTTTAGACTGGCATAGTAAGTGATCATTTAATTGGAAAGTTGGGTAGACAGAGAAGTTCAGTCTTCCTGTGCACAATTTAAGACTTTGTACCCTTTGAGATGGAACAGCTAGGCAGTCAGGGTGGTAGTACTGAGCTGCAGTGGGAGGAGAGATGCCAAGTGCTGATGTACAGTGTAGATGAGAGCTGCTCAGGGTTTCCTTCTGTAAACACTGCTACTGACCAGGTCTCCCCCAGGGGCACTGTTAACTCAAAGTCTTATGGGTGGAGTTTTAGAAAAGGGAGGAAAGAGGAGTAGCTTTGGGGTACAAGGTCCATAATGAGCTCAGAGCTTAGTGAAACTCTTTGGGGATATTCCAAAGTTCTTAGAAATTCCCATCCCTCTGAGGAATTTCCTCTCTTCTAACACTGAAAGTTTTTTCCAGTGTGTGGCATGATGCAAATTTGTGTGGAGATATGCAGAGTGAGTCTATTACTACAGAGTCTAGATGGTGTCTTTAAATAGACATCCAGCAATCCAGCATGGGAGTATGGCTGCAAACCACTATCACCTTCCCCACACCTTATCTATAGCAGTGCAATTGAAATTTCACACAAGCTTTTCCTTCTTTGGTTTGTACAGAGAGGACACCTTGGTGAAGCTTCTGTTTGTGTATGTTAAACCCCATGTATTTTGTTTTAGATATATTTCAGTCTTTTCTAATATAAGAAAGTTTTTCAGTATGAACATTCTAGCAACCATCACTCAAACATTAACTGCTGTCAATGGGAAAGGATATGTTCCCACATCTTCTCTTGGTGCTTGAAACCATCCCACTTCATTTTTCTTTTACTTTAAGAGCAGATAACAGACACTTGGGAATTATAATCAGATTGTATCATTTTTTATGGAAAGTTTACCAATTATTACACTGCAAAATAGTCATTTCATTCTAATAGAGAGTGTTTCTCTCCATGTCTCTCTTTCTCTTTCTCTCCCAGTTCAGTGCTCTGAAAATACCTCATCGGTGAATGAATGCTTTGTGTCATGCCCTGATTTAATATGTTTAAAAGAGACATTATTGATAGGTTTTTCAAAAACCTATGTGGGAGGTGGATGAAGGAGAAAGATTATTCATTCAATGTGAAATCTTCATAGATATTTAGATGTTCACAAGTTAGAAGGATGGCCAATGTTAATCATCCATCCCTACTCTGATATAAGTTCTGAAATGAGTATTTGCTGTGAAGAGTTGTGAACAGTGAGTATTTTTGTGGTGGGCTGTGGATTGAGCATTGCACTGTGCTCTCTGTGTACTTTACTTCATTTTGTTCTCAATACAGCAAGGACTCAGTAAAATTGTGAAGTTTGTCCTTGGGCATGTAGCAAGCATGTTTAAAAAAAATGAAAACAAACAAACAAAAAACTTTCACTTGAATTCAGTTCTCTCTATCTCTAAGATCAAGTGCTTTCTTATGCATACAGAAAAGGGTATTGGTAGAAGCTTAGAAAATTATATGCGACTTCAGAGGCTGAAAGAGGAAGATAGATAGTATAAGGCCATCTTCAGCAACTTAGTGAGACTCTGTATTAAAATAAAAAGGTCTGGGGATGTAGCCCAGAGGTTGTACATCTCTGTGTGGTTCAATCCTCAGTTCCACAAAAAAAAAAAAAAAAGGAGAAAGTTGTTTGAATGTTTTCATGGTTGTAGTCTAGATGATGGAAGTGTTGAAAAGACTGACAATAACTTTTTTCTGTCATCACCACTGCCATTATTAATACTATCCTCTTGGGATGAGGATGTGGCTCAAGCGGTGTCGCGCTCTCCTGGCGTGCGTGCGGCCTGGGTTCGATCCTCAGCGCCACATACCAACAAAAGATGTTGTGTCCGCCGAGAACTAAAAAATAAATATTAAAAAAATTCTCTCTCTCTCCTCTCTCACTCTCTCTTAAAAAAATACTATCCTCTTTATTTTTAATGTTCTTCAACATCAACTAATGAAGTCTAGGAGCATGCCAGGGTGTCTGGCTCATAGGCTTGTATAATTTAGCAGCACTCCAAAATGAAAAGTTCATGCTGCCAAGTACAAACAGATGTTCTGTGGATTGTTAATTTGGTTATAGGAGAGAATGCTTGTTTTTCCTTTCTATGTGCTAATAAAGAATCTGGAAGATTTTCTTATAAATGTAATGGATTTTGACTTGTTTAAATCGATGTAATTGAAAAGAAGTGGGCATTCCTAATAAACATTTTTTTCTTTTGTAGTGTTTGGTTAGTTTCATTCTGTAACCTGCCAGCTAATTGTGAATTGCATGCTCATTTGTTCTTTGCTCTTTTTACTTTGGATCTGGTTTTATGGTTGGTTTTAATAAGAATTTATTGGTAGGAACATAGATTATTTTCCAATTTGAACACATTGTGTGTTTTTATGACAGAATATTCTGTCACAGGCAGACTGATTCAACCAGACCCTTATGCAGAGGTGTTACTATATGACTTTGTGCAATCATTTTAAAAAAGAACAGTTTTATTGATATATAATTCACATTGCCATCAAGATCACTCCTGAAAAGTACAATTCACTGAGTTTTAGTATATTCACATAGTTGTGTGCCTATCTTGCTGTCTAATTCTGAAACACTTTTGTCATCTCCAAAGAAGACCCATACCCTTTAGTCATCACTCTCTGCTCACTCTTGCTTCATGTATCTATGAATCTCCTTTTTCTCTTTGTGGATTTACTTGTTCTGGATATGTTATATAAATGTAATCATTCAATATATGGCCCTGTGTGTCTGGCTTCTTAGCCTATTTTTGAGGTAGCCCATATCAGAATTTTATTCCTTTTTTATTGCTAAATAGTGTTCTTTTATATGGATACACTACAGTTTGTTTATCCATTTATCAGTTGTTGGATATTTGGATGACTTGCACTTTGTGGTTCTTATGATCATGCCACTGTGAATATTTGTGTTTTTTAGTTGACTTATGTTTTCTTTGGGTAGATATTTAGGAGTATCTAAATAATGGATCATAAGTAACTCTACCAGACTGTTTTATAAAGTGACTCTACCATTTTACATTCCCATCAGCAATGTTTGAAGATTTCATTTCTCCATATTCTTGCCAACAGTTTGCCATGGTATTTTTTTTCATAGTAGTCATCTTAATGGGTATGAAGTGGCATCTCATTGTGGTTTGGACTTGCATTTCCCTGATAACTAATGATATTGAATATCTTCATGTACTTTTTAGCCATTATTTATCTTTGTTAGACAAATGCCTATTCAGATTCTTTGCCCATTTTAAAATTGAGCTGTCTTTTTCTTGTTCATTTGTAATAGTTCTTATGTATTCTGGATATACACAAATGTACTCTTATGAGACATGAGAAGTATAAAATTTTTCTTATTCTATAGTCTTTTCACTTCTTATGAAGCAAATAGATTTTTTGTTGGAGTCCAATTTACCAGTTTTTTTGACTGCTTATGCAATTTTCTCTGAAATTTTCTATAAGTTAAAAAAAAGACCTTATTTCTCAACATCTCCTATTAAAATTTTTTTCTACAGAAACTATGATCATTTCTTTAAATACAAAATAGGTTAGAGATATTAGAAAATATTTTGTGTTTTCAAATATTTTCTTCAAATTTAATGGGTGAAGCCCAAGTTTTCAAACCTGATATCCAGTGTACTTTTTTTTTTTTAATCAAAAAATGTCTTTGAGTGTTCTGCTTAGCTCAGAATGCACATATTATTCTGTAAACATTTATAAATGTCTAATGTATTCTGAAGACTTGACTGGGCATGGAGATCCAGGGATGCTGGGAACATGGTCTTGTCCTTAAAAAACAAGAGGTCATGTGCCAGGCTACAGATTTCTATGGAGTGTAGTGGCACCAGTGGAGGAAGAGGGGCACTGTCTGGGTGAGAAAGCCTCACAGGGAGTCAGTGCTGGTATTCTGTCTGCAGAGATGTGTGGGTGATCAGAACCTTTAGTTATAGTATACGATTCTTTCTTTCAGACACTTGCTGTTGTGTGTGTTGTGTACCTTGGTGCCAGTTATATAACAGCAATATTTATGAATATTGATGTAATAAAATGTAAATATCAATATGATGACTTTGATACATAGAAGAAAGCCTGAAGAAAGCCACTTTTCTTTGATTTCTCCAGGTTTTCAAGAATGGGAACTTCCTACTTACTAATTAATTCAGTGTGGGGTGTGTGTGTATCTGAGTTCCAGCCCAAACCCAAGCAGTTCTGGATAATCAGAGCTAAAATGTGAGTCAAGGAGGAACAGCTATTTGGATGGAGAGAAGATTGTGTATAGACAGTGGGGTGAGTCCTGTTAAGGAATTTAGATCTTTCTTTAATAATGGAGGTCCATTGATGAGTTTGGGCGTATGTGGGGAACATGGACTCTCCTGTTAACTGTACCACAGATGATGGTTTTGAGGACTAGAGATAGGAGATTTGTGGGGCTGTTGGACTAGTCCAGATGAGAGCCAATGAGGACCTAAGCTAAGGCAGAGATGATAGAGGTGGATACACAGACTGGAAATGTTTAGAAGGTGCAAGTTGGGATGCTTTGCTGCAATCAACCATCATAAATTATAAGGAGGATTATTGAAGATGGAAGATTTCTGAAGAAGGATTAAAGGAATAAAATGCCACAAAAGCCAGCATGATTTTAGGCCCTTGGGGGTAAAAAGTGACATAGCAGGGGGCCATTTTCAGGCTCTCCCACAAGAGGGATGAAAGAGAGTCTCCTCCCATCTGTTTTTTTTTAATCCTAAGAGCACTCTTTTTTAAAAAAAAAAAAATTATATTATTTTCTTTACTTGTTAATGAACTCTATTTTTTTTTTTTACTTTTATGTGATGCTGAGAATCAAACCCAGTGCCTTATACATGCTAGGCAAGTGCTCTAACACTGAGCCAAAACAACAGCACTCAAGAGCACTCTTAGCTTGGGTATTGTGGCCCCTGCTCAGGCAGAAGCTTTGCTGGGAGTTTCTGCCATCATCACTAGCATTCCAAGAAGAGGGGAAGGATTGTGGAACAGAACCATCTGTTTCTCTTTGGTAATTCAAGCTGGCTTGGCCAATTGTTGAGATCTGAAGAGGAAAGTTGAGAATAGTTCAAAAGTTTGTGACATGGATAGCCCACGATTACAGCATTTCTGTGCAAGAACAAGGTTCACAAGTGAGTAGACAAGAATGCAGGAAATAAACAGAGTTTACCTTTAGACCAGTTTTGTTTTGGATGTGACTGTCCAGATGTTATGTTTTTGTGACTATTCCCCTCTAGAGACTGGTTGTTTTCTTTGCTATGACTTTCCAGCATGGATTTTTAGAGGTACCCTTTTCAGCTTCTAGAAAAATTAATTCATTTTATACAGTGCAGCTTATTGAGTTTTTTGTTTTCTGCCTTTTTTTTGTACTAGGAATTGAGCCCACAGTGCTCAACCACTGAGCCACATCCCCAACTTTCTTTTTTCTTTTCTCTTGAGACAGAGTTTTGTTAAGTTGCTTAGAGCCCCACTAAAGTGCTAAGGCTGTGTTTGAACTTGCAGTCCCCCTGCTTCAGGTTTGCAAGCCATTGGGATTACAGGTGTGTTCCACCAACCTGGTTGAACAATCTTTCTTAATGGACAAAGAACAGTAGATGCGGTTTAACTGGTTCTTGCTCCTATGTTAGTGAAGTGTGAATTTAAATTTCTTTATGCATCTCAAAGAGAACACAATATTGTACAGCAATTCTAAAAGGGTGGAAGTTATGTGGTTTCTGTAAACTACTTTTCTTGATGTTATCCATGAAACATCAGTGTGTTTAGCAGTTAAATAGAAATTTTTGTCAGAGGACAGTGGAAGGCTGGACTGGCACTACACTGTTACACCAACAGCATCATTCAAAAACAAGCATTCTTGGCTGGGAATGTGGCTTCCCTCACATGTGTGAGGCCTTGGGTTTAATACTCAGTTCCACAAACAAATCACTGTTCTATGTTTTCATTAATGAAATACAAAGTCATTTTTGGAGGAATGAAGTATAAATTACTCGTTTATATATCTTATTTGTTATAACATGACATGAATCATTTGCTTATGTGATAAACACTGCTACAGTTAAAATCAGAATTGTCTTGAATATATAATGTAACTTTAAACATGGTCAGGATTAATAATAATAATGCTGGTAAGGCCACTCTATAGATGTCATTTTACTAAGGATCTTGATCTTGCCTAACTTTCCAAGATATAACAATAAAGGCTAGCTGAAAGCCAAAACTCGGAAGATAAATTGTTGCACACACTCAGCTCTGCCACTATGTTTTTTCTCCTCCATGCCACAGCAGATGGTCAGATTAAGGTGAATTCGAGAAAAATAACTGTACTGAGATTAAATTGGGAGTTACTCATGATGGGATGAATCCAATTTGTCTGGCAGGTTTGGTCCAATTTGGAGCCCTCTTGTTAAAAGGTTCAAGATATACTCTGTGTTGTCAGTAATGGGAAGTAGCTCAGTGACCTTGGACAAGTTATTTAAGGTCAGTTACACTCTACCTTTCTAAAATATTCTCCATTGTAGCATTGGATTGAGGATGAGCACAGCTGCTGCATATAAACTGGTAAGCACAGTGCCAAGCACATTACAAATTACAAGTAGATCTTACTCCATGAAACAGTGTTTTTCTTCAAGGTAAAATGCAGCATGAGGGCAGTAATTGACATTGGACGTATCATGAGGAACCACAATTTGGCTCTTAGCTTCAATGGAACTCAAGCTGTAGCAGGTATTATTTCACAATTTTAATTAAAATAAGTATCAGAGGTAAGATGTAAAGCTTCATAATTTTAATTAAAAGTGGTTAAATGTTTTTGCTTTTTTCACCAATTTACCTAAAGCAAACCATTTACATTTGTAAAACTCCAAAAATCAATAATTAGAAGATGCAATAACTGAATACTATGGTTTGTTTCATCTTTGTTTAGTGAATATTGCTTCTCCATGAGGATGAGAATTCTTGAATATTGTGCTTTCAGAACTCATGTTCTGCATTCCATGGTTACTGAACACTTAGGATTAGTAGTGTTTAATGTAGATATGAATTTGGGTATGATGTGTTTAGAACACATGCAGAAGAATCCTGTCAGTCAAAATTTACTAAAAGCTTATTGTTTAGCAAAACTCTATCTTTGAGAACACAAAACATGACAATTCTGAAAAACTTGAAGAAATTTAGAAGAGTGACTTTCTAAGCGAATCAGAAGCACATGCCATCCATAGTTATTGCTAACAATTGATTTTTATAGATTTTTGTGTACCTGGCATGGGTTCTTTGGATTCTTTTTTAAAAATTATTTATTAGTTATAATCAGTTATACATGACAGTAGAAAATGCTTAAATTCATTGTATACAAATGGAGCATATGTAGGGTTCTTTTAGAGAAACAACCTTAAAGGATAGTATCATTTCAAGGGAAAAAGATAGTGGAAGATTTACAAATGGATTCCCTTGCTAAGCTGTAAAATGTCTTGTATATTGTGGCAGAGCTATGGATCATTTTATTTGTGATGTATAATTAAGCTTGTATCTTCTATAAGATATAGTAATTTCCATACTTAGTCCTGCTAACTGAACTCAGTAATGAAGAATATGCTGCTACAGAGTATTATCTTTGATACCAGCTGTTAGAGAATTCACTTAAAACATCCTATTTGTTATTGGTGTTAAAAATCATTTGGGGTCTGTCTTTTCACATCCTTTCATATTTCTAAGCCAGAATGACCTCTTAGAGCTGGCAGACTTCATACTCACTGTGTGAGAAAGTAATTTGTAATCTTTGTTCTGAGTTCACTTAAGATATGAGAAGTACTTGTAATTTTGGAATTAAGCTGTTAGGATACAGTTCTTCAGTCATATTATCATTGAAATTTATTATTTTAACCTTTAATTAGGAGAGTCACTGTTCTTGGCTGTCTGTGGCCTATTTCCATTGCTATTCTTTCATCATGTGATTTAAATGTTTCTAAATCTTACAAATTATTTCAAAAGAAGACATGGAATAACTTTGTAGTTCGGTACTGTCCATTCTGCATGAAATCCAGCCCTTTCAACAGTGGCATACAGAGAGCACATGTGCAGTAAACATTTATTTGAATTAATAAATTGTTTTAGGGCAGCTTGCAAAAGTAATGTTGTCAGTATTCAATCACTGAGCCTTCAGTACTGGTAGTTCAGCTAAACATTCAGACTTCATTTGAAGCCAGTAAACAGACAACTGTGCAATCCAGGGAGACCAATTTGTTAACTTTTCTATCCAATAGTAATTTACTTTTTTTTTTAAGAGAGAGAGGGGAGAGAGAGAGAAGAGAGAGAGAGAGAGAGAGAGAGAGAGAGAGAGAGAGAGAGAGAGAGAGAGAATTTTTTTTAATATTTTTTTTTTAGTTTTTGGTGGACACAATATCTTTATTTTATTTTTATGTGGTGTTCAGGATTGAACCCAGTGCCTCACGCATGCCAGGCAAGCACGTTACCACTTGAGCCACATCCCCAGCCAGTAATTTACTTCTACAATCATGTTTATGTAGAGTAAATGTCAAAAGAAAAGGTGTATTTGAAGCAGTTACATGAGTAAGTTTGCTACAGTGAAAGATTTTTGGTATGCTGATGGAAAAGGGACAATTTAAAATTTATATTATAAATTCAGGTTGCTCTTTTTAAAGACAGTTTTATTGAAGTCTAATTGACATCCAATAAACTTCGTGTTTAAAGTGTATGATTTAATCAGTTCTGACACATGTGCACACCCAAGAAACTATTATCACAATAAGGAGAATGAACAGATCCATCACCACCCCAAATTTCTTTGTTCTTCTATCCTCAAGGTCCTCTGTCCCTTTCTCCAGGCAACCACCAACCTACTGATCTACTATTACTGTAGGTTAATTTGCTTATTCTAGGGTTTTATGTAAATGGAATTATAAAACATGTGTTCTCTCTCTCTCTCTCTCTCTCTCTCTCTCTCTCTCTCTCTCTCTCTCTGCCTCTCTCTGCTCTTTCCCTCAGTGTAATTATTTTGAGATTTGTCTCTGTTTCTGATTATATCAGTAGTTTGTTCCTTTAAGTGCTCAAAGTATTCTATTGCATGGATGTGCCTGTTCACCACTGACAGACATTTGGGTGTTTCCAGCATTTGGCTCTTAGAACTAAAACCCATCTGAACAACTGTATTACAGATCTTTGTGTGGACTTAGGCTTTCTTTTCTCTTTGTTAAATACCCAGAAGTGAAATGAGTAGATCATGTGCTAGGTGTATTTTTAATTTTTTAAACTGCCAAACTATATTCCAAGTTATTGTTTCCTTTTACATTCCTAACAGCAGTGAATGAGGAATCAGTTGCTCCAAGTCTCTATCTTAAATATTACAGTGGTAGTCTTTTAAAATTTTAGTCCTTTAAAAAATACATAGTATTACCTCAATGTGATTTTTAAATTTTTTTTTAGTTGGATATATACACAATGCCTTTATTTTATTTATTTATATTTATACAGTTCTAAGGATTGAACCCAGTTACTTATATGTGCCAGGCAAGTGCTATGCCACTGAGTCACAACCCCAGCCTCTCATTGTGATTTTAATTTGCATTTTCCTATTGACTGATTATGATGTTGAGCATATTTTCATGTGCTTATTTGCCATTCCTTGGTAAAGTATTAAATCTTGTTTGTTATTATTTATTGAGGTATTTGTTTTTCTTATTAAGTTTTAAGAGTTCTTTATATATTCTAGATACAAATTCTTTATTAGATTTATGATATTTTGTCCCAGTCTGTCATGTTTTACATTCCACTAGCAGTGTCTCTCAAAGAACAGATGTTCTTAATTTTGATGAAATTCAATTTATGAATTGTTCTTTAATGCACTTTTGGTATCATATCTAACAACTCTTTGCCTAACCCCAAGTCACAGAAGTTAGCTCCTGTTTCCTTGAGGAGGTTTATTGTTTTCGGTTTTACACTTAGGTATATGACCCATTTTGAGTTAATTTCTGTATGTGGTGCAAGGCAGCAGTCAAAATTCATAAGTTTTTGTATATGGGTATTTAGTTCTAGCACCATTTGTTAAAAATGAACATTGTCTCTTTGCTGAATTGCCTTTGTACCATTGCCAAAAATCAGTTTTTTTGTGTACATGGGTCTATTTTGGCCTCTATTTTGTATCATGATCTACTTGTTTATCTTTATATCAGTACCACATTGTCTGAATTACTTTACCTTTGTAATAGTGTTTTATTCCAGATTTTTTCTTTGCAACGTTTTTTGGACTGCTCTGGGTCCTTTGTATATGCATTGGAAGTTTATAATCAGCTTACCTGTTTATACAAAACAGCCTGCTGGGATTCTGAGATATTGAATCTATGAATCAACTTGGAGAGAACTGACTTCTTAACATCATTGAGTCTTCCAACAAATGAACATGTTATTTCTTCCCATTTGTTTAGATTTTCTTTAATTTCTCACAGCAATCTTTTAAAGTAGAAGTTTTGCATATCCCTTTCAAATTTGTCTTAAATATTTGACATTTTTAGTGTTATTAAAGTATGTTTTAAAAATTCAATATAAAATTTTTCATTACTAACATAGAACAAGAATTCAGTTTTGTATCTAGCTCTTGTATCATGCAGCTTCGCCAAACTCACCTTGCACTAGCTTTTTTGGGGGCATATTTCATCGGATTTTTCTATATAGATAATCTCATCATTTATAAAATGATGAATGTCAAGTTTTTCTTGCCTTATTAATCTAAGCAGAATCTCTGATATATTGTTGGATAGAAATGATGGGAGTGGTCGTCCTTGTCTTGTTCCTTATATTAAGAGAAAAACATTCAATCTTTTTTAATTATGTGTGCTGTTAACTCTAGGGTTCCCCCCCCTTGGATTCCTTTTATCAGAATGAGACTGTTCGTTCTATTCCTAAGGTTTTTATTGTTGTTGTTTTTGAACTAAGAATGGGTATTGGATTGTTATTATTTGTTTGCTAATATAATGATGTGCATTGTGTTTTGAATGGAAAACAAGCTTCACAATATTAGCATAAATCTCATTTAGTCATGAGGTATTATTCATTTTATATATTATTATAATTAATTCATTAAAATTTTGCTTGGGAATTGGATGTGTTGGCATACACTTATAATTCCAGGTACTCTGAGGCAGGAGGGTCACAAGTTCAAGGATAGGCTGGGTAACTCAGTGAGATCCTGTATCAAAATAAAAAGGACTGAGGATGTGGCATTAGCCTAGCCACATTAGAGCATTAGCTTAGCATGTGTGAAGCTCAGGGTTCTATCCCTTTTCACAACCACCCACCCCCTCACAATTTTGTATAGGATTTTGCACCTGTGTTAATGAGGGGTATCCGAACCTCTTGTAATGTCATTGTCTGCCCTTGATAGCAGGTTAATGCTGGCCTCAGAATAAGTTAGGAAGTATTTCCTCCTATTTAGTTTTCTTATAGAATTTGTATAATTTTTTTCCCTATATATTTATTGGAATTTTCTAGTGAAGCTATCTGGATCTGAAAAAAAAAATTAAGAGAAGATTTTCAAGCTATAAATTTTCTTAAATATAAACCTGTGACTATTCAATTCAGATTTTGATTTTAGGTGAGTTTGGTGGTATCTTTCTAGAAAATTTGTTCTCTTCATTTAGGTTGATGGATTTATTGGCATATATCCTTTTCATGTCTCTACAAACTATGGTGATATCATCTTTTCTTTCCTGATTTTAGTAATATGTATATTCTCTCTTTTTTTTTTTTTCTCATTAGCCCAACTGGAGGTTTCCAATTTTTTTTCTGTCTTCTCAAAAAACCAGTGGTTGTTTTTGGGTTTTTTTTTTGTTTTTTATTTTATTTTATTTTATTTTTGGGGGGGTGGAATCAAGATAGAGCCTTACACATGGTAAGCACACACTGTACTATTGAGTTATACCCCAGCCCAAGAACCAGCATTTAATTAGTTTATTATTCTGTATTTTCTCTATTTTTTGTTGTTTATTTATTCATCTTTCTGCTCTTTCTTCATTACTTCTCTTCCTCATTTGCTCTCTACATGTAATTTAATTATTTCTTTTGCCATATTTTAAAATTTTTATACATAAAATATGGTTCTTTGAAGATTATGATTCAAATTGTTCCCTCCCTGAGACATAACAATATTGAGGCACAGAGTAGTGTGTAGCTCAGTGGTAGAGTGCTTTCCTCACACATGTGAGGCACTAGGTTTGATCCTTAGCAGCACACAAAAATAAATAAATAAAGATTAAAAATAAATAAATATAGATTAAAAAAAAGAGGAACTAGGAGAAACTAATGTCTGAGGTACCTTACTTTGTTGACATCTGTGGAAACATTTCTGAGAACAAATCCTAAGTGTTACTTTTTTTGTCACTTTCTTTTACTTTTTTGCAGTGGCAGGGATTGAACTCAGGGATGCTCTGCCACTGAACTACATCCCCAGCCTTTTTTATTTTGGGGAAGGTTCTCAATTGCTGAAGTTGGCCTTGAACTTATGATTTTATTGCCTCTGTCTCCCAAGCAGCTGGGATTATAGGCTTGCACCTGTGTGCCCAGTTTTCTGCTGTTAGTTTTATTTATTTATTTTTTTTAGATGGACACAGTACCTTTAATTTATTTATTTTTATATGGTGCTGAGGATCTACATGAGAACATGACTCTCTGAGGACTGGAAGGTAAATATAATTTGTAATTTCAAAGTGGATTCCTGGAATTAGTGAAAATAGTAATTAAACCACATCTAATGAAAAGTGGCATAGCACATTTGAAAGGAACCCTCTTTTATGATTTTTAGCTCCAGAATATGATGTCAATTAGATACTGCCTTTGCCTTATTGAGAGATTTGCATCCCCATGGAACTTTATTTCTGGCAAGGGTGACACTGACGTAGCTCAGTGGTAGACTAGCTTTGTTTTCAACATGTAGTAATATAAATAAATAGGCCTAAAATGTTGACCCCATGCTTTATTTTCCAAGAAAATTCTGGCATAAATGGACAGGATATGTAACATTCCTTAACAAACTGTTATCTGCTGAAGAAATGCAGTTTCAAAATAATGTTTATAAGAGCAACTTAAGTGACCCTGAAGTGAAGAGTTTTGTGACCTTGCTATAGGCCAGATTCTGGAACTCAGATAAATAAAGATAATTCTTAATAATCATAAAATCTGTGAGAGTTTATGCTTAAGAATTCAATTAGAAATGGTGAACATGAGCCTAATTAACCTAAAGTTGTCATGGCAGAGGATACTTGAGAGTTTGATGTTATCCTGCTGTCAGTCCATAGTCAAGAAGTGTACCTAGTCAGGACTCTTTGGGATCTTTTTTTAGATCTTCAAAAAAACTGAAGTTCAAGAAAGTCATGCTATTATCTTTTCAGAGAGAACACACGTTCTTCTGTCACAGTGTCACCCTGATCTTCCTTCACATCACTTCTAATAAACTCATTGCCTGCCACTCTTATTGATAAGTTTGGAAAGTTATGTCTTGATTGAAAAAAAAAGTTTGCATTTGAAGGGAGTGGTCTTCATTCTACCTCAATTTTTCAGAGTGTCCCAGCCCTGTATCACTAAAAGATCCTTGCCAGCTGAAGGGCTATCAGAGACTCCCTGGAGTGTCTTTACTTCATAGTTTATACTGCTCTCTAGAGGGTGAGACCCAGGAAATGATATTCACTAGATACTCCAAAAGAATTTAGACATGGTGGAGAGACCCAGGGAATGATATTCACTAGACACTCCAAAAGAATTTAGACATGGTGGCTCTTCAAACCTTTTGTTAAGCACTTATGAAACCCACAAGTAGGACAATGTAGGAGGTTAGAATGAGGACACATCACACAGGAAAATCTTAAAGGAGAAATTTCAAATCAGATGTTCCTACACATCCTGTCTGACAGGGTCACAGTGTGGGGGATTCTGTGGCAGGGCTGCACAACCTGGAACCCAGAACCATGGGGAATGTTAAGTGTTTTGTTTATGATACTCATGAGATAGATAATAGGGCATACAACAATCAATAATAAAAGTCCATGTTGCCTGAGATTGCAGGAAAATTCCCAGAATGGGATTAAGGATACGACCTGAGATGTATTTTAGTATCTTTGACAATACAAACAATAGTGTTTTTTTTTTTTTTTAAGAAATTCACAGGGAAAAGATTGCAAATCAAGGTTCCTGAGAAAAGCTTAACAATTTATACTAAGCCCCTCATTCTAAAGCCACAACCTATGCAACATACATTCCCTTTACTAACAGAGCCTTCTTTTCCCTACACAGGAATTTATGATGAAAATAGGAAACACATAGTCAATACTAATAGCAAATGAGTTGAAATGCAGAGCCTGCTCTTTAATTAAAAATTATAAAGACATTAGAATTCATAATTTGATGAAGGATCAAAGAAACTCTTTAAAAATCAGTTAAATGGGTCATGTGAAAAAAGAAAATTACTTTGGAAAAACAGAATAATGTAAAATTTTATATAGGTATATTTTAGAGTCAGTTCAGAGGAGTAGGCTTTTAAGTAATAGGCTTTCACTGTTTTAAGTGTGTATTATTAGGACTTTAGTTTAGAAGCAAAAAAGCTTACCAATAATCATATGTGTGCTTTAAAGTTAAAAGTTAATAGGTCATGATACAGGTAGTCAAGTTGCATAGTCTAGTACTTAGTGATTGAAGTGAAAATGTAAAAGCTTAATCATGATTGGCAAAGGTTACAGAAACATATTTTAAACAATTTGTTCAATATCTTATGAAGTTAATATATGTCAGAAAAGATTGCAACTTTTGAAAATTATGTAAATGAAAAAAGTTTTGGGCTTTGATGCTATTTTAACCACATGAATAAATACCTTTAAAAAGGGTAAAAAAATAAACACCCCTCTATGGGCATCAGATCCTTCTGAAGGCTGCTTGTAATTTGCAACCTGTTATCCTGTCTCCTCTTTTTTTGCTGAGACCACATATCCTTCAGTATCCAATGTCATTCATACTCAGGACCCCTGGATTCCTGCTAGGGATGGACCCTGGCAATAATAATTAAAATTTTCTTCATTTAAATTTGAGGTTGACTCTGTTGATGGGCTATATTGAATTATAGAAAAAAAATATATATAGACATAATGCCTGTGATTTGTGCTAATATTCTCATAGTACCCCATACCAAAGAAAAAACAGACATCATAATTCTATTATTATGCTCAAGGCAAAATTGCAAATACTTTATTTTTTAATTCCTTATACTCTAGGTTCTGGAATACTGAGAGATCTAGAGACCTGGCACCATTCACCTCTTGTTTATTTTATTAAGCTAGAAACTTTAAAATTTTATTTTTGCCCCAGTTTTTGTAGGGGAGTAGGGACAGTGCTGCCTCAGGGAATTACTTATGAGTTGAAGTCTCAAGCTCTTTTCTCATAAGGCCAGAGAACAGAAATATTAAATAAAAATTTAAAGTAATTGTGATATTTAATTTTTATATAAATGCACTTCTGTCTGTACTAGATCTAAATATTGGGATGAAACTCTGTCATGAAATAATTTTATCCTGAGGCACTTAATGCAATTCACAGCAAAAAAATAAAAATAAAAGTAAATAAAATAAAAAGATTCCAAGGCTGTGGAGCAGTCCTCTAATATTGTAATATCAGTTACTTGAAAAGCCATCAGAGGAGAATTTATGACCCTTCCCCAGGACTCTGTGTATGTTTCTATCAATTCATCAATCCATTCATCTGTGGTCCTGGGACGCTGTAGTGAATAATACCCATGGGTCTGATCTCCAGTATTTTTTTTTCTACTGGCAATTGAACTAAGGGGCACATTACCACTGAGACCACATTCACAGCCCCATTTCTATTTTATTTAAACACATAATCTCAGTGAGGTTCTTAGTGCCTCGCCATTGCTGAGGCTGGCTTTGAACTCACTGTCCTCTTGCCTCAGCCTCTCCAGTTGCTTGGATTATAGGCATGCACCCCTGCATGCGGTAGATCCCCAGTGTTTGAGAAATAAAACAGCAGACAAAAACCTGTCTTTGTGTCCTTATTTGATTGTGATCTGGATGAAATTTACTATTACTCAAACAGTAGGCCTACTGAATTAGGCAGTCAGTGTAGATAGGTAAATTGAGTCAGGATGAATCTAGGAGGCCAATTTTGAGTGAATCTGGGAAGTTGGAGACTGTCCCCTGAGGGATATTATCTAGAAACTGCCCCGCTTCAAACTGTTACCAAGGTAACCTGTCTCAGGAATTTCCCCTCCCTACAGGGAGCTATAAGATTGTAAATGTGTCCTTGTCTACTCCATCCTGCCATTCCCCCTTCAGCCCACCGGTTTTCTATTCCTTTTGTTTTTGGAGCCTGCTATTCATTGAATCCATTTCTCTGCTTCCAGGTTTCTGTGCTACACTGGAGCTGAAAAAAATATATATATGGGGAACACTAAGCATCTTGAAAGCCAGGAAATGGTAAGTGTGTGTTCTTATTTTGAGACTGGGTAGGGAGGCTGTTTGAAGCCAGTGGGATTTGCAATGATGGCTGGAAACTCCTCATAATTGTCACCAGAGTCTGGTGGCTAGAGGGTCTCTCTTGGCAGCTCAGGCTTCAGTTCTCTCTGACTAGTCTAGTGAAGCATAGATCTGTATTTGAGACCTCAAGTGTTTTGTTCCATAATTGAATGGTGTTTTCAGGGCCTTCATGAATTTCTATGTGGGCATCTGTGTGGCATTAGCTCAGCATGTCCATGTCCCTAGATTGTGTGGTGAAGTCTGGGATAATCATCAGAAGAGGACCCCAACTTCATCCATTGTGTTCCTGTGTGAGAGAAGCTGTGGTGTTTTTCAGGACCCCTGTTCTTATTCCTCCTGTTTATTGTTGTTGTTTATATGTTTGTTTATTTTGGACCAGAAATTATTCCCAGGGATGTTTATCTACTGACCCACATTCTCAACCTCTTTTTATATTTTTATGCAGAGATAGGGACTCACTGAGTTTCTTAGAACCTCACTAAGTTGCTCAAGCTGGTTTTGAACTCAACATCCTCATGCCTCCTGAGCTTTCTATATGCAGACTAAGAAGTATCTAAAATCCAGAATGGCTATCTGATAGTTTAGCTATTTATAGGTCTGAGATTAAATCTCAAATTTCCAGCTCTCTTCACATTCTCAAAGGCAGGGTTCCCTGCTCACCTTGATTGAGAAAAAAATAAAATAAAATAGATAGTAAAATGACCAGGCAGCGGCATAATGGACATCTTATTTAACCACACCTGGAGGATAATGGATAGATATGTTAATGAGCACCATTAAGGCCTGTTCAAATTAAAAATCACTTGAGACTCACTTGTGGGAATACATCCAACCAAATTCTTTGTCCTTGGGGTGCAGCCAGTTGGAAGTCACTGGAAGAAGGATGGGTTACAGAAAGGACAATCAAGAACCCAGTTGGTAATAAGAATGCCTTTTTCAATACTTATGTAAAATAGATTTTTCCCCATGCTCTGCCAAAAACCAGAAATAAACTTTGAAGCTGACACCAAAAAGAAAAAAAAAGGGGGGGGTTCTTCTGCTTTCATGCCCTCTACCACATTGTGGGGGTTATATTTCTTCTTGCTAAAATAAATCCTATTATTTTACTATTACCTCCCCTGCGTGTCCATAGATTTGATTCTTCAAAACTTGTGAGACAAGATCCCAGAGAAAATTGGTTAAATGGGAAATTTAGTTTTATCTCAAAACTTCAGTTTCAACATAATTATTTTTTCCCATGTTTTGTTTTAAAGGGATGCCTTATTTGTAATATTTTCTCTAAGAACTGAAGGGCAGTTTTAAAAGATTTTGATTTATCTTTATGAGCCTTTCACATAAGAAAAAAGCAGGGAAAATTAGATGACATTAAAAATAATGACTTTTTTTCTAAATAAAATAATGTAGTCCATGTGTCCCAGTTTCCAGGGTTCAAAATTGTGACATATGCAGTCAAGGAGAGAAATAAAATGTGTCCCCATGCTTCTGCCCTTTCAATGCTTTATTCACTCAAATTGCACTCTATAGGTTCTTACTCAAGAAAATAACAATCCTGCATGCTAGGCACTGCAATAAACAATCCATTCACAGCAAAAAAAATAGGTTGATTAATTTACTGCTAACAATCCTAGATTAATTCTAAACACTGAAAAACTCACCTAATCAAGACAGGCTATTGACAGACATTTCCTCTGTGTGCTAAGTTTAAATGTCAGATCAAAAGTTTTAAGCCTTAGGCTTTTAGTCCAGCAGATGCACACTCACTCAGACAATGGTGACCAGGTCCAGAACCAAGGCAGGCTTCTCCTGGCTTAGAGTGGACAACAGGTTGAGGAGAGAACCTTATGGAGAAGTTGTGGCTTTCACCAAAGTTCAGATGAAGTGGTAGAGTTTGAGAGATGAGAAATTCATGCAGAGGATCAGAAGAACAATGAGAAGTGATGGGATGTCAGGTCCTCTTCAGGCTCTTCAGCTTGAGTGCATGCTAGTTTCTGCTGGCTAAATCCCCACTCATTAGCTCTATTATTTATACTAAATTTGGGGGCTTTTAACCTCTCTTTCAATTCTTATTAGATATCATGGGATTTCTCCATGACATCATTTATCCTGGGGTCAGAAACTTCTGGTCTTGTGGTCTCCACTCTGATTTTCTTGTCTTTCTCTCTTATCAGGCAAGTGTAGCCTGCCAGATATTTCACTCTGTTTATAAAGTTAAGGGGAAGTAACTTATTTTAGGCCATACTGGAGTATTCTGTGTGTGTGCCTGGTGCCACTGCATGTTTAAAACACATCCCCAGTCCTTTTTATGTTTTATTTTGAGACAATTTGGAGAAAACAGGAGCCACTTAAGTGAAACTAAAAATGTATCTGATGCCAAGAAAGCAATTTTTTCAATGTACAGCATTTATTTTATTTTGAATATACCTCCTCTTTTCACCTATTTTTTTTGGTTTCAACAGCATGGACAAACATATCTGTAGCCTTATGCTATCATATAACTACATATTATCAGGATCAGAAACACAGTATTTTATATAGGCTTTGCTACTGTTTGAGGAATATCATATATATTAAATAAACACTTTACATGAAAAATAATAGCAATTTATATTCTTTCTCTAATTCAAGAGAAATTGTTTCTTGTCCTCATCAATACTGTGTAATTTTTTTTTGGCATCAGATATTCACTTGCATTTTTATAATTTGTTAAGGTGTTAAGAGGTTTTAATTTTTGAACATTTCTCCTACCATAAGTGTCATTTTCTTTTTTATTAAATATTCTTAACTTTTATGTGAGCTCATAAGTTCTCCCACTTCTCTTTATACCTTTTCTTAAAATTATGTTATTATTTAGTTGTGACTGGACATAATACCCTTATGTTATTTATTTATTGCTATGTGGTGTTGAGGATGGAACCAAGGGCCTCACATTTGCCAGGTGAGTAATCTGCTACTGATCCAGAACTTCAGCCCATCATTGTACTACTTAATAAAAAAAAGTTTATTTCTTAATGTTGCTCAATTTATAATTTTTTAACATATTTATGTAACTTTCTGAAAATAAATAACTGCTCTGTTTTGTGATTCTTGAAATTTAAACCAAAGTTGCCATTACACTCATCAACATCCCCAGGCATTTTTTAAAAGTCTTATATAGAGACAGGTTGTTGGCAAGTGGCCAAGCTAACCTTGAAATTTTAACCTTTCTGCCTTAGTCTTCCGAATAGATGACATTAGAGGCAAGTACTATGACATTTTCAATATAAATCACTTTTATTCATGCTGGGGATTTAATGCAGGGACAACTGACAAATGAATCACATTCCCAGGATTATTTTATATATTATCTAGTGACAGGGTCTCACTGAGCTTTTTAGTGACTCTTTTTATTGTGGCTGGCATTTAACTCACAATCCTCCTACCTCAGTCTTCAGAGTTTTGAATTGGAGGCATGTGCCACCACATCTATCATAAATTCCTTGTCATAGTAACTTTTGACAGATATAGATGGGTTATTGAATCTAGGGGTGGTATACCCTTAAGTCACAGCCATATACCCAGGCCATTCAATATTTTATTTTGAGACAGAAACTTCCTCATGGTGGTCATGGCCTTCCTGTGTTGACAAGGCTTTCTTTGAAATTTTGGTTCTTCAGCCTCTACCTCCCAAGTCATTGAGATTATTTGTGTAATACCATCCACAGCTCTATTTTATTTTTATATTGAAGTATATAATACTTCTGAAAATGAGTTTCTTCTGGTATTAAGAAACTGTATAATATAGTTTTCCCCAAAAATAATTTCTTGACCCAATGACTTTTTGGAAAGAATGTCATATTTCTATTTGTGCAAAGCACTTCAAACTTTCTCTAAATTTCAAGTTTCTTGTTGTTTGTTTTGTTTCATTTTCTTTTTCTTAATAAAGGTTCTCTGTTACTTACATCTATTTATTCATATTATTATAAGGTACGTAATTATTTCTATAAGTTCATATTGTACAACAATGTGTGTTAAAATTCATCTGTTGTTCAGTGATGTACTTCAAGTAAATATAATATGTAGCCTGAACATTTGGCAATACAAAATTCTAGATGTCAGTATTCACTATGACATATAAAAAATAAATTAAATAAATTTTTAAAAAAAGTTAAAAAAAATTAAAGTTCATTTCTTGCAATGTATACCTATTATTAAATGAGGCATATTTGGTACAGGTACATATATATTACTATTATATACAATTAATATTTTATTGCTACATCTCAAATTAATCATATCTTTTTCAATTTAATTTTTCTTCTGGAAACACCCATACATGACACTCTATGCAGATGTACATTTTTTTGTGGTGAGAAAATTTTGCTTTTGCTTAGTATGTTCTGCCCTTTACTCTCCTTTTTATGAAATTGTCATTTCAAAATTATACATTTTCCTGAATTTTAGACCTTTTAACTAGTGAAGTCTGTAGATTTTCTTTTTATCCTCAGCTTTAGGTGCTTCCCACTATATAAAGTTCTAATGTTCTGTAATTGACCTCTAATATTCTGTAAAATTTACCCCCAATTCTTAGCACTCTGGACTATTGATGTCTGAATGAAAAAATCTCAAAATTATTTATGCAAAAAGCAGGAAATGGATGGATCAGAATGTAAGACTGGTGGATGCTAAGTATGTAGGTGACATTGTTTTTTTTTTTTTAAGTATTGGTGGAGGGGCTGGGCTTAGCTCCAGATTTCTGACCTAGTACATAAGAGGCCCTGTGTTTGATCATCAGCACCACATAAAAATAAATAAATAAAATAAAGATATTGTGTCCAACTACAACTGAAAATAAACACATTAAAATTGTGGAATATATGGGGGTAGGAAGGAAAAGATAATGAAAAAAAACTTGAGCAGCAGAAGGGTTCAGATGCAACAAGTCTACAATGGCATCATGAGGTTAGAGGGGTAGTGTTCTTGAAAGCAGAAATAAAATTTGGGAAGAAACAAAAAGGTAACTCTTGCACTATTCCCAAGTGAGAGAGCCAGTTGAGTGGGTTCTGTTTTTAACTCTTCCCATCTATAAGTGGAATTTACAATTCATGAGGTATGTCTCAGCAAGTAATAGAACACCATATCGAAGTACCTTTACACTTTTTCAAGGCTACAAGCTCTCTTTTACAATTGCAGTCACATTACATCTTTGTACTTTTAAATTATTCATTCATTAATTAAATTATTTTTTCTTTATTTACTCACTTTTTCTTGTCATTGTTTTTATATTACTAGTGATTATATAATGGCATAAATATCCCGAATGTTAACTTCTCTAATATTGGTTTATGTGTTTAGGTATATACTTATTATTTGAACAATTTCCCCCTTGCCAAGCCTGATTAATATTAGATCTTAATCTTGTTTTATAAATACTTGATAAAAACACATTATTTTAAACAGCTTAAGGATCTATCTCCTGAGCATGATTCCAATCACAAACTAAAGTGGGCATCTGGGTCAATTAAAAGCTGTGTCAAATATTTTCTTTGTTCCTATTTACACCTTAAAATAGGACTCCTCTCTCACTTGTATATGTTTGAGAACATACTAATTTTTGAATGTAGCATTTAATAAATATAGATGAGTTTTCATCAACAAACCCACTATTGTTTTTAAATTGTTTAAATCCTTGACACTGAAAGTTTCACTGATTACCCCCACATCTCTCTCTCTCTCTCTCTTTCATATTACAGATTGAACCCAGGAATTCTTTTCTTCTAAGAAACATCCTCAGCCCTTTATAAAATATTTTATATAGAAAAGGGGTTTTGTGGAGTTTCTTAGAGACTCACTAAGTTGCTGAGGATGGCTGGCTTTGAACTAGTGATCTTTCACCACAACCTCAGAAGACTCCAGAATTACAGGCATGCACAACTGCACACAGCTTTTGATACTCTCTTTAAAATAATCAGTCACAACTCTAATAATTGAAATTGCATTTACATCACTCTTTTCTAATGCAGTAATATATTACCATCTAAAATATTTTTTGAAACAAATTTATTAGATGACTACTATTTTATTCCCAGAATTTATTCTGTTTCCTCTTTAGGATTGATAAATGGTCTTCTTCCTCTTCTTTCTTCTTCTTAGATATGTGTGGTCTCTTGTTATCAAATGGGTCTATGATAAGTGTGTTGAAAATTATGATTCTAAACCTATCAAGAATCCCAACATTTGCAAGAGTATTGAGAGCAGAAAAAGAACAATATTCATAACTAATGAATCACTTTCAGTGGAAGCATAGTACCAGTGTCCAAGGTGGAATGCAATCAAGATGCTTCAGTGGTAAGGTGGTGTCAGAACACCACCCTAGGGATTTGGGGACCTCCAAAGCCCCATGTCCATATTAGAATCTTTTATTCACCTTTTAAATACAGTTATTGCTGCTTGCATACAAAATAAAACACTATATATAAGAAAGGTGAATGAGAATTAAATCCTCTGGAGACACCAAGATTGATCTTTAATTCTAGCAGATAATTAGTAAAATAAGAAAGACCTTGCAATAGCCCCATCTTTCCCAACTACATGGAGTAGAACATTTAGATGTACTGAACTGAAGTGACAAAAATGCATTTCATGGAGGTGGTATCAAAGAAATTTTAATGGCAGAATCCTGGAAATGTTAGATAAAAATATACACATACATATACAGTTATACAGAGAAAAAGATAAATGATAAGCTCATAAATGCAAGGGTAAATTCAGTGTACATGAGTTGTATGTACAAGGTAGTGATAACAGCATGAGTTGTATGTACAAGGTAATGATAACACTTAAAAGATGAAGAAAGTAGTAATTGAGGTGATTCAGAACTCTATAATTGTGGGAAATAATAATAAAAATTTAATAAAAATAGATACTGTTATATCCCTTTGGGTATGCCTCTTTCCTCTGCTTTTCATCTGAATTTGATTCTCTCAAATAAGCTTAGGTGGGTAAAGTGCTTTCTGAATTTTTGTTTTCTTTTGTTTTCAGGATTTTGTAAGCTAAGTCTTATAATGCCTAGTCCTGAACTCACTTTTGCTGCTTTTTTTTAACAACTTATTCTCATCTTCAGAGGCACAAACCCACTTCACTCATTTTGTTCAATGAACTGACTTTTTTATATCTTTGCACACAATGTTTGGAATAGTCAGTCTATAGGAGGGTTTTCCATATCATATAATATGGTTCTCAGACCCTGTGGGAATTGAGGGTAGTTCCCTGCTGTTTAACTATCATCTTCCCTGTGAGAAGGCTTATCTATCTACTGTAATCCACCAACTCAGAAGAGAAGTATTTGTGGTCACAAGCTAAAGAACACTAGAAGCTATAAGATTTGAGAAAATGCAAGGAATAATTTTCTCTTAGACTTTTATAGGAAGTATGGCTATTTCATCAATTTGATAAAAATTTATATACTCACAGTCATTAACACTGTGAAAGTCTTGTATTTAAATAATCCATAATTGTAAGTAATAATTTCTGGTTATTTCATTCCAGTAAGTGACTTAATTTTCTTAGCCATATTAAAAATCAGAAATTACTGAAAATCAAATCTATGTATTCAAATTTTCATCATGATAATATGATCAGAATTAAGTAGGAATTAAGAGAACATTGAACAAAGTTGCTATAAAATATGATTGAAACTTCCCTGCCTTTTCTGAGTGTAAGAAGCAGGTTGATAAAGCAACATTAAATTTCTGAATAGTATGTAAGTTTATTTGTGATTCATTTTTCAGTACTAGTTTCCAGTGCTGAGGATATAGCTCAGTAGGCAGAGTGCTTGCCTTGCATGCATAAGGCCCTGGGTTCAATCCCTAGCGCGCGCGCGCGCACACACACACACACACACACACACACACACACACACACACACACACAGAGGGGAGAGAAGACCTGTTTCTTTGTGATGTAACTTATTGGTATTCTTTGCTAAACCATTCTCTTCATATTAGATACTCACATGTTCTCTTTGATTTTAGTTACTTCTGATAACTTCTGCCTTAACTTTTATTTTCTTATGAATCTTATAGGGATACATTTTATTATTTGGAACTAAAAAATAATTTTCACAAAAGGAGGTTTTTTATTGTTATATATATATACTCTGATCATTCTAGTTTTATATTTTGGTGATTGGCTGTTTTATTTTCAGCTTTTTAACTTACTCAATTTAAACTTGGTCAATTTGTTGGCTAGTCTCCTATCATTTGTTTCATCAAGTGAATGTAGTTTGATCAATTTTATGGTCCCATTCTCTACTTTTCTACCTCATTGATATTGGTTTCTTCAAAGTTTCCCATCAAAGTCTCTGATTGGTGGTGGGGATAATTAGAAACTAAACTCAGGGCTACTGGAGTACTGAGCCTCATACCCAGACCTTTTTTGTATTTGATACAGTGGCAGGGCTTCACAGATTTGCTTAGTGCCTTGCTGCTGAGGATAGCTTTGAAGTTGAAATCCTCCATCCTCAGTCTCCAGAGCTACTGGGATTCTAGGCTTAAGCCACCTTACCCAGCTAGATCCTGTACGTCTTAATTTGATGTCATTTTAAACTTGCAAATACAACTATGTTGCACTTACAGAAATATATTTCCATTCATTATGCAACTATTATTGTGGTAGCAATTTTTTTGGGGGGCGGTAATGTTTCTCTCTAATTATTCTGTTGTACTTACTAAATTAAATATATATATATCATATTAATGTCATGTTATTGGCAGTGTTTTACAACATTTACTATTTTTGTAGTTATGTAGTAACTAAAAATGAATAAGCTCATATTTCTTCAATCTTATATGACCATAATGTAGCTAGTTTCAGACATACTTTTTACTGTTTGTACTCAAACTTTTCATTTTATGATGAGTATGCCAATGACAAAATTTAGTTTCATTCAAAAAATCAGTATTTAATTGTATTTATTCAGGTTATCATCACATCTGATAAGCCTATAAAGAAAATAGTAGTGTGACTACTTCATAGGTGATTGTGAGTTGTTTTAGTAATTAATGTTACCACAATATGTCCATTAAAAACAGCTCATAATTTACTCAGTGTACATTCATTAAAATATGATATTTTGGGAGACCTTTAGCATGACAGCATGAAGATATTCATGAAAAGTTAGCCCAGCAGAACTAGTGAACAGGAAAAAAAAATCCAACTATTTATAATTGCTGGTCCAGAAAAGTATCTCAAGAAAATAGACAAGTAAAGGTACAAACAAAAGTATAAAAGGCAATAGAAATAAACATCTTCTAATTTCTTAATGGATATTAAAAGCAACATATAAAACTGCATATTTAGAATATATGTCCCTAGTTCCTCAAAAACCCTACACTCAAAACTAAAAACAAAAACAAAAAAACCTTTCACTATGTGGTAAGCATTCTTAGTATTCTTCTTTATATTGTTTGACACATATTTTGAGGTTTCTAAAAAAAAACATGTAAATAAATAGAGAGTGTCTTCAGACTGAAGTGTTTAACATTTTTTTTCATCACCCATACACATACATTTGGCTTGGTACAAAAATCCTTGTTTAATTCTACTAATTTGAACTTTTTTTTCAGAGTGCAACCAAATATTTCAGGATGTGGATCTTCTAGTCTAGCATGTACTTAGTGCCACATTAGTTATTCACCAATGGAAATCAGTCCTCAAAAGGCACTGATTCATTAATTATTTATTTTTTAATTTTACTGTGGAATTGACTTAAGTAAATGTGTGGCTCTTTATTTTATTCTTCTTATTTTTGTTCTTCTTTGTACTAGGGATAAAATCTAGCAGTGCTTTATAATTGAGCAAAATCATCTCTGCCTACGTTGCCCAGTTAGGTTTGTACTTTCATTAGTATCAGGAATTAAACCCAGAGGAACTTAACCACTGAGTTACTTCAAAAACTTTTTTTTGGTTAAATTTCTGAGATTGCTTTTAACCTTGAGAATTACCTGCTTTTTTTTCTGAGCTACTGGTATTACAGAAGTTCACCATCATAACGAGGAATCTTGTACTTATTTGGTTGGCCTCACTATCACAACTTATTAAATTATAGATGTACACTGTCATGCCTGGTGCTTGCTGAGCAAGTTTGAGGTACTGGGTTCAATTCTAAGCATCACATATACATAAGTAAATAAAAATTAAAAGTCCATCTACAACAAGATACTTACTTCACATTTATTTTTTATTTTATTACTAAATTAATATTTGTTAATAAAACTGGTTATTAAACCCATACTATTATAATTAAGCTTTATGAAACTGAATAATGAACTAAAAGTAATGTATATGTCCTGGTCTCAGGAGATTACAGTTCATCAGTTATTTACAATATATATCATGTTCCTTTGATTTGCAACTGTTAGTTATCTCCTTCAAATACAAATTAAAGTAGAGGCTAAAAAACTTTTAGGCCATATTTGTTTCACCTAAGTGCTAATTTTGTAATTTAAAGAACTATTAGATAATTAATTTTTAGTATATTTCAGATATTAGTCATTTTAAGGGTTTTGGTGATTGACCCCATTGACACTTTACCAATGAGTCACAGCCTGAGAATTTTCAATTTTAAGATATGGTCTCTCTTTGTTGCATAGGATCTCACTAAGTTGTTGAAGTTGGACTCCAACTTGCAATCCTCCTGACTCAACCTTCAACATTTCTGTGATTACAGTAGTGTTCCACTGCCCCCTAAAGTTATTAGATTTTATGAGAGGACAATTGGAAATAGAATGACCTTGCTTAGTTTGCTTTGTATTTGTAATCCTCTGACCTCAGCCTCCAAAATTGCCAGTTTTACCAATGTATGATAAATTGTGTAATTTGCATCTTTGTGAATTACTCATATAACTTATGTGTAAATAACATGTCAGGAAACTTTATGCTCAGGATCTTATTTCTCAGGTTTCATTTTGTCTTTTAGTAAATGCCTTGTGACTCCTTTTTCATAAATCTGACTGTCCCTATGCATAGTTTCTTCTGTCTGAAAACATGGCTATGAATTATGGATGATTTTTGTTTGTTTTAATGCAGACTTGTTCCTTGCTATGTTAGAGTAAGACACATGACATATGCAAGAGCATAGATAAGAGAGACTGCCAACACTGAACTAGAGCAAAAGCATGAGTGAGGAGGCTGAGGAGCCCAGAGAACTGAGGATTGTGTGAGACTGAGCACACTAATCAGTAGGGAGATCAAGTTTATATTCAACATAAAATAAATAGGCAATACAAGAAAGCATATATGTGAAGTATTAGAAGATACTAGTTAATCATGTGAAATTTTTACTCTCTCATAAAACAGCAACAACAATCAACAGAGTATTAGCAGAATGTTAATTAGAACATAATAAATGTTTACTTTTGCAATAAGAAATATATATAATACAGTTGAAAATTGGCATTAGATATCTTTTCAATAAGTGAAAATAGATATAGCGAGACACGCCTGTAATCCCAGGACTGAGGGCTGAGGCAGGAGGATTATAAATTAGAGGCCAGCCTAATACACTTAGAAAAACTCTCTGCCAAAAAAATCAAAAGGACTAGGGATGTAGTTCAGTGGTAAATTACCCCAGGGTGCCATCTGTGATCAAATATACAAAACAGAGAGAATGAGAGAAAGATAGAGAGTGACGGGCTAAGAGAGAGACAAAGAAAGAAAGAAAGGGGGAGAGAGAGAGAGACAGACAGACAGAGACAGAGACAACCAAGATTAAAAATATATATTTTACATGGGTTGTGGCAAAACAGTCAAACACCTGCCATGCTTGTGCAAAATCTTGGGTTTGATCTCCATTGGTGCATGCACACACACACTCACAAAAATGAATATTAATTCATATAAGAATATTAAAAACTGACGACTTTACAATAGTGGTTGATGTATAGACATAGTTTTCTTATAAACTTATTACAAATTATAAAGTAAAAATGAAAATTTTAAAAGTCACAGTATATTCACATAAATGTAAGTGGATCTCATAATGAAAACTCAGTGGTTTTTTTTAACAGTAATAAGTTACAATTTTATTTCCCCATTTTACAGGCTTTAATTTTGGCTGCTTTATGAATTCCATAAATTATTTATCTTTTCATTCCTAGAAAGCACATGTAAACTTAAAATTAACTTTATAAATATTTTCAGGGTGTAATTCTTTATCATTTAGTATATTCACATGTTTACCATCCCCAGAATTTAGTTTCAGAAACTATTTTAGATGAAAAGAAAGTAGTGCCCACTAGGAGTTTTTCCTTTTTGTATTTTTCACATAACTCTAGGTAATGACTTATATGTGTTTTGGATTCATGAATTTACTTGTGCAAAAAATTAAATATAATATTAATTGTAAATCACATTACAGTTTCTCTGTTTACTTTCAATTACCTAAAGGTTTCCATGTACACAGTCATTGTAACATTTAGTGCTCTCATGAATCATATTTGCTCAATATGGCTGGGATAATAACTCAGAGGTAGAGTGCTTTCCTAGCCTGTGTGAGGCCCAGAGTTCAATTTCTAGCAACTCGAGTATAATATTCCTGAGTAACAGTCTACTGTGAGGATTTACATGTTTCCATTTATCTATTTACCTTGAATTGATTTTACATATTCGTTCTTATGAATAGTTCAGTTATAAATATTCCTATATGAATGACAGTCTCAATAATTTCCAGTTACTTTTGGTATATTTCAGAAATAAATGCTTCTTCATCTAGTACTTCTTTATTTTACCAAGAAACCATCAATGTAATTTTACTTTTGTATCAGAGAGGCATGGAATTTTCAATATTCTGCATATTTACATTTTTTTCTTTTCCATATTGTTTTTTGTTTTAGGGTATTTTTGCAAATATTTATAATTTTTTTTTACATAATATAAAACAGTTGCTTTAGATAGGCAAAAGGAACAAAAGAATAATGTCAAAAATAAACACATAGTTGTTCACTCAAAGGTATAACAAAGACATATTAGAACTGTGGTAGCAGTTCTATGTACTCTGTACTATATACTATGTACTATGAAGTCATCTAGATTTTAGGAATTTTTATTGACTTAACAGCTTAAAAATTTGGGGGTCTCTGGGATGTATAACATTTTTTTTCAATGGTTTAGCCCCTTTTGTTGGGTAATTATGAAGGGTGCATTTTGGCACTGGAGTATGAGAGTCTAAAAGGTAATTATTTGGGCTCTGGGCTCAATCATCCTCTCAATAAGGAGGAATGACTGCCCTCTAGCCAAGGCTAAAAACTTGGAAAAGATAGTTCTTAGCAAACAAAAAGGAAAACTTTATAATTATGTCTTCACTTTCATGGTGAAGTTATTTTTTGTACAGAAGTTTTTTCAAGTCCAATTTCTTATTTTTTATTTTTACTTTGGAAGCATAATGAAGACTCCACAGCTGAATCTGATTTATAAATATGTAATTGTTTTTTTTTCTTAATTTTTTAGTTTTAATTCTTATATTCTAGAATTAAAACACATTTTTGTTAAATATTGTACATAATTTCATGTAAAATCTAATAACATTACTTAAATCATAAACATGCATTTATTTCAATTTACATTAAAGAAGAGACTACTTATTCTCCATTTAATTTTTCTGACACAATTGTCAAAATTAAATTGACCAGAGGTATGGAGTTTACTTATAGACTTCTAGTTTTCTTCCATTGTTGTGTTGTTCAATCTTATTTGTATATATACTCCCTGAATATTCAAATAATTATAATGATTAAGGTAATAGGATATGTCAATGTTAGTAAGATATAATATGCAATGAAAGAACATTTTTACTTAATTTTATGTATCATTAACAAGAACAACTAGTAGAAAAAAATGAAGCACAACATTTTTAGAAAAAATAAACAACACTTTTTTTTTTTTTTTTTACCTTGGATTGAGTCAGAGGCACTTCACCACTAATCCACATCTCCATACCTTTTCATATTTATTTAGAGACAGAACCCCTCAAAGTTGCTTAGAGCCTCACTAAGTTGCTGATGCTAACTTTGAATTTATTATTTTTCTACCTCTACCTCTTGAGCCACTGGGATTTTAGATATGTGCCATCATGTTTTGTTAGTTTTTGTATTTTATAAAGATGAAATATTGTTAACTTTCATTATTGAAAATCATTCTCACAGAAGTGTTAATAATCAGAAAACTTTAGGATAAATGTGGCCTCTTTAGTTAATAGCTGGAACTGAATTTTTATCTGTATACCAGGGATTACTCTTGTGACAGAGGGGGGTTTACGTACCTCAGGTTTCTCTTAGAATTGATTTTTATTTAAATTATTTTTGGGTTTCTATTCATTTATATTTTTTTTACTCTAACTCATATATGGATTTCTCTTGTTATATTTAAAATAATTTTTGCAATTAAATTTAAAATAGTGCTCTATCAATGCATATATATCATAATCATGGAATGCATTTCCCAATTATGTCTATTTGAAATCCTTTTGTATTGACACAGGTTCCATGTAGCTTTATGTTCTCATATAGAAAGGCACAGATAATAATCTCATCAGGGATTCTAGTGTATTCCGTGGTATCTTGTTTAAAAGTGCTGTGTTCTTCTACACACTTTCATGGGTTTTTAAATTTCCATTTTTAGCAATTTTGGGACACAGATGATGTATTCTTTTTCTAAAATTTCCATAGAATATTTTAATGCCATGCCTGTGGGATGCATTGTAGCATTTTCATATTTCTCACATGGTAAGAAATTAAGAATATATTGTTGATAAATGATTTTTTTTAATTGAGACATCAGTCATTACTCAAAATTATTCCAAGTTCTTTTTAGAAGGCTCAGAAGTACACTCTTGAGTATATTATCCCCACTAGTGATGTACACAATATGGATACAGATCCTGCTCTTTTTGGTATGTCTCTGTCCGAACCCTAAGAGAGTTAGCAAATTTGCATGTAGTATGTGGTTTAGTGAAAATCTTTGGGTTTGGAGTCATGCATAGTTGATTCTGAATTCTACCTGGTAAGCTTAATAGCTATGGATATACAAACACATTTTTTCCTTCAAACCATTATATAAGCTTCATGTATAAAATAGGGTTGAATGATATAGAGTGCTTGATATCAGCATTTCTTCCTTATTTTCTGCCTTTATAAAGTACGTATTGTGTTTTTCATCTTCACCTGTTAAAATGCAGAATCTAAATTCCTAAGTCTATCTAATATTTATTTCTTTTTTTTAATTGGAGTGGGGGTGGAGTACCAGGAATTGATGTCAGTGGCACTTGGGTACTGAGCCACATCACCAGCCCTATTTTGTATTTTATTATAGACAGGGTCTCCCTGAGTTTCTTAGTTTCTCAATATTGCTGAGGCTCAGTTTAAATGTTTTTAAGAATTCTCCAGCCACAGTATTAACACTTGTATTGAGACACTTGTATTAAGTTCAGGCACCACTGTTATTTGCATTTTTTTAAAATTTATTGTGGCTCATAGGAACCAGTAAAGATGAAAGTGAATAGTATAGTACCTACACTCAGAAGATCTTGATTTCTTTTGATTTTACTTTTAAAATTCTATTGTGTCCAAAATAACAAGAATACATTAGTGGAGGAATTATCAAACCAGAGAATCAAGGTGCTTCTTTTGAGGATGATAGCTAACCCTCTGAAGTTCACCAGCCATCAGCTAACTTTTTCTACCAGAAAAACCCAGATAAGCCCAGCTTGAATTAATAAAGCAGCCCAATCATAATCTAATAAGCTCTAGAGTCAATTATAAATCATTCACCATTTATAATTGGAAACCAAGATTCTGTCACATACTTGGAGAAAATTCTGTGGAAAACAGCAGTTGCCTATTGGTAGTGTTTTCTATTTCCCCTAAGTAAAGTCTGGACCATTATTGAGGTGCTTTTAGCTTATGCAGACATGTATACATCAGATTGATGCAAAAACTGTCACAATACCTCATACAAACTGAGGAAAAAATATCAGCCTAGGTAGGCATTAGGTCAAAGGCTAAGTTACAAAATAAGGTATTTGTCTTTAATATATTTAAGTTTTAGTGTCAAGGCTGTGAAAAGATATACCAAAATGAGACATCCAACTCTTGGAACTCTCTGTTTTGCTATCTGACATCTGAAATGAGAATGAATCTGTGTCCAGCATCAAATAGAAAAAGAAATCATTATCTTATATACTTTGTCTTTTGGTCTTCCTTCTCTTTCTGAGGGCAGTGTCACTACTGATGTTTGGTTTTGTGAAAAAGCATTTATTATAAAGTGTATTCTCATATCTCTTGTATGGAATGCAGGGGTCCACACCCTTTGACTCCCCAAGGACAGGGAAGCCATATTCTCAAAATGAAATGTGATCATTATGAATTAATTTGTGCTAGAGCATTAAAATTGAGGGAGTTGTGAGGATGGAGTTCTAAATACATATATATTCTTTATTAGTAATTTTATATTTGTCTCATAATAAGAATACTCTAGATATATTCAGTTTTGTGATTAAAATAAATTTCAACTATGTCTATTTTATTTTATATACTAAAATAGTTAAATCTACACCTGTGCCTAACATATTATTTGTAGTTGGAGATTAGGGGAGTGCTTCCCAGTTCAGAGCTCTAACTGTCTTAGATCAAGAGACTTTAATTTAAAAAAAAAAAATTATTGCTCATTATATAGTTTTCAGCAATTAACAGTATCTATGCATTTAATTCATACATTGATATTATCCTATATAAAAGGCTTAATGTAAATATCCTATTGCCAGGATAGATTCCATAACTTTTGGATAAACTCTCCTTTTAAAAAAAGCTGCTGTCTGTACACAATTATAATCACCTTTAAAAAATGAAGTAAATGCACACAAGAACATGCATTTCTTGACTCATTCTGGCTTCCTTCATTCCTGGAGTTGATGCCATCTACTGTTTATTAGATAGTAGGCTCAGTGGATTCAGACTAGGAGAGCAGCAGTTTCCAATCAGGTGCTCTTGGATGATAATTGTTTAATCCAACATATGATAAGTACAAAAGCTATGACTTACACTATCTGATCGAGTTTTGATTTCTGGAGCTTGTCATTCTTTCAGATTAATTTCTAGGCTTTTTTCACAGTGATCAGGAGACTGAGGTTCTGCTTCCACCTAGATAATAAAAAAATCTATTGGGAAAATGCAAGTCACCCTGAAAGCCAGGCAATAGTTACTGTGCAGTGTATTGAGACTGTATCTATACACTGTAAAGGGAGAAGCACTCTGAAATATTGTGTGGAGATTATCTGGAGAGTAGTTGGATGCCCTGCACCTGAAATAAATCTCCTGAAACAACCTTCGCTTAAGTCTTTTTTTTCTTTGACTATTGGTAATACTGCTACATGATAATGGGCATGCAGTCATTTCTTTTACTTACTCATTTTAACTCCTTGAATTTATATCCAGAATTAATTTAACCATGTTATAGGTTATTTCTGTTTTAAATAATTCAAGTTTACATTATTTTCACAAATGACTTTTTTAAACTTACATTTTCACCAACAGAGTGCAAGGGTTTTCTTTTTTTCCATATCCATAGTTTCTTGTCTCTTTGTTTGGTATTAGATTATTGACAAAACTATTCTTCTTTTTGGGGGGTAGGAACTCGGGATTTAACTCAGAGGCACATCCCCAACCCTATTTTGTATTTTATTTAGAGACAGAATTTAACTGAGTTGCTTAGTGCCTCATTTTTTCTGAGTCTGGGCATTGAACTTGAGGCCCTCCTGCCTCAACTTTCCAAGCTGCAGGGATTACAGGCATGTGCAACTGTGGCTGGTGACAAAAGCTACTCTACCACCTGTGTTCAGTATACAAGTGTCCATTATTTGACTTGTTTATCAAATATGTCAGGGAAGATTGTGGAGTCCAATTTGTCAAGTATCCACAGAGAGAGTGTGTGGAAACCTTTTCTGGGAATTAACAAATATATGTGCTTTGAACACCTTATCTGAACTACTGCTTGGGATTTTAGAAGCCCATTTAGATGCTTGCAAATCAATAATAAAAAAATAAATATTTTGTGATCTAGGGGAGATTTGCATATGATCAGTAAGCTTTATTCCCAGAACTTGAACATATGGAATGGCTTTTTATTTGGGGTCCTCTGCCTAAGCCTCCTACTTTTCTTTCTCTAGAGTGTTTTCTTATATGTGAGGAAACTAGTTTCTTCCATTGAATGGAAGATGTTGAGATACATAAGTCAGTACAAAAAAATTTTTCTGCTGGGAAAAATTGGCTGTCATGGAATTTTTAGAGGGGCAAGCTGAAGACTGGAGCTCTTTGTGTGCTGAACACCCATAAATGCATAAACCAAGTTACTTGTGATTTAACTTCTCTGTCCCAATCCCAGGGTCTTAAGCCCATGGATGCCCTTGCAAGAACTATCATTTTTTTTCTGTATTCTTAGTAGTTTTAATGTGAGCATCCTTCTTCAGCACAAGCAAAATTAAGATCTAAAGCACAGAAAACAGTTTAGAGGTAGGGTGTTATATATATGGTCCCAATCTTCCTCTTCTTGGGGTTTCACTAGCTGTTGGTAATTCTGTTCCTTTTACATAGCACATTGCCTAAGCCTGGACTAAAATCCCAGCCTACCCTAGCTTTTTTAAATCATCAAAGTGTAGACATTTTCCAAGTTGTAGAGTTTATATAAATCTTTCAACTCATTTTTTACTTTGCCTAAGAGGAACATAAAATATAATATTTCCATTTAATGTACTCATTAATGGAAAGTGAGTCAGGAGGTACTACTTATTTATATTCCCAACATTGCCCTCACTTAATGTATGCCTTTTATTATTGGGCTATTATTGTAATCCTGTGTTTTGCAGATTGTACACAAACTATTCCAGTGAATTCTTCTCCCAAGTTGATCTTTCTTCAGATTGACCATGTCAACCATTCACATGTGATGTTGTTCTTGAGGTGTTTAGATTTATGTTGACCTTTCAATTTCTATTAAGTATACATAAAGTTTTACATACATATACATTCATCTATGGATTTTGTTTTTTATTATTTTAAAATAAGTTCTTTAAATTCAGAATTTGGGGGTTGCTGGTTTCATATATAACATATAACATTCCAGATGAATTTTAGAATTTTTTCTCTGGTCGCTTCTCTCATTAAAAGTAAAATATGCTAATATTTTAATTAAGTGATATTGTAGATTTAGGGGAAATTTTACATCTTGGTAATGATAAGTTTTATCATGTACACAATGATGTGTATGATAAAGTCTTTTATCTTTTGTATATTTTTATTTTCTCAAACTACATATTTTTATACACGCATGAATGCAAAATAACACATGTATGACATAAAATTATGTGATGACTCACATATTTGTCAAACTGGATATGTTATGATGAAAATGGGTTTTGAAAATCATTTTTCTCACTGTATTCCCTTTGCCTTTCTAACCTTATTCTTGTTAAATCTTTCTCAGTGTACATTGCTTTTTCTCCATGTCCTGGATTTCAGCTGTTTGGGCCAATACAGCTATATCCTTATATGTTGTCATGGTTCAGATATGCAGTAATTTTAATAAGCATATGCTTCTGCTGTGGAATAGACATGTATTTCAATAGCCATTTCTTAAAAGAAATAACAATTTTTACTCTCTCTTTAGTTCTGAAAATTTTCTTGCTCCATGTTTTTATATATACTATTTAATTTTTGTGCCACAGATATGATTTTAATTGTCATTTTCAAATTTCTAAAGCTATTGAGCTATTTTATATTTATTGAACACTATGTTTCCTTTTAAAAGGTGGCTATTGAAGTCTTTTCCCTTCCTTTTATTGGCACGGAGAATTGAATTCAGAGGCACTTAACCCCTGAACAACATGCTAGATTTTTAAAAATATTTTCTTTTGATACATGGTCTCACTTGATTGCTTAGGCCCTTACTAAACTTCTGAGACTGTGTTTGGACTCACAATTCTCTTTCCTTTGTATCCTGAGCTGCTGGGAATATAAAAATCTGCCACCAATCATAGCTCTTACTTTCTCTATTTTGGAGTCTCTGTGTTTTTATTTACTATTTTAGTGTCCAGTTTTAAAATCAGGGATTCTTAACTACTGTGCAACATCCCCTAATATTTTTATTTTATTTTTTTAAGTTTTAGAAAGGGTCTCTAATTTGCTTATGGGCTTGGATGTGTTGCTATGGCTTGGGATACTCTTGTCCTAGCTTCTGTTACTCCTTTTTTATATGTGAGGCAATTAGTTTTTTCCCCAATTTGTTACTTCAGTTTGTACCCTTTAATGGTATCATATTATAAATATGATTTTCATTTAAGTATTTTCCTGGTTTGTTATAAAAATATCATTTAGGGGATGGGGATGTGGCTCAAGCCATAGTGCACTCACCTGGCATCTGTGGGGTGCTGGGTTTGATCCTCAGCACCACATCAAAAAAATAAAATAAAGATGTTGTGTCCTCTGAAAACTGAAAAATAAATATTAAAAAATTCTCTCTCTCTCTCTCTCTCTCTCTCTCTCTCTCTCTCTCTCTCTCAAAAATAAATAAATAAATGAAGGTATCATTTAACTTTGAAAATAAACAACCATATTTCTGTCTCTTAATGTTATTATTATTTTCATTCTTCATGATTAAAAAAAGGTGTGTCATACTACTCAGACACATTCACAGCCATTTCTAAAGTTTATTTTGAGTAAGGATCTCACTAAGATGATTAAGCTGATCTTAATTTTGCAATATTTCTTTCTTTTTCTTCCAAGTAGCTGGTATTACAGTCACCAACCATTAAGTACACTGTATAAATTTCTTTCTTGTAAAAACTTTGGCATATTTTATATTTTTCTTTTATATTAAGGTGTATTTTACCAGTGAATGATTTATTAAGTAATAACAGGAAATGATACAATGGCATCTTTTGTTATGTAGATACTCCATTGTTTAAGCAGATTTTTTGGAAAGTTTATTCTTTTTTTTTTCTCCTTCATGGTAGTTCTGTTTCTGTGTTATATTATTGTCTAAGTGGCCAGAGTCTTCTTAAGTATTCTGTCTTTAGTTCCACAGGGCTAATAACTCACCTCATCATGATATCTATATTGATTGCTATAATGTTAAATCCAATAGCCATATGTAGCACAATGTTTTCATTAATGATGGAATTTATGTACTCTAATGGCTAAATTATAACCTAGTTGTGTAGTGGTATATAGCATGTAGAATTATGTTAATACCCTGCATCATTAGTAAAATAACAGAATCCCCTTATGGTGTGTTTCCTATAATGTATCCACATAATTAAATGAGGCATCATTATACATACCATACATTTTACAAGTATATAATATATAAATAATATAAAAATTTTACTTATAAAATTTACCAGAGCTCTTTTAATTTTACTTGTGTTCTCAATGCAACATTTGGAATTACTGATAATTTCTATGCTATATTCACTGTTAATATGTTCAAGTATTACTCCTTTGTTAGTATTTTCCCTATACTCTCTACCTATAAAAATTCCCTTTCTCAAAATATTGAGACTGATATTTAGTGAATGAATTCTTACTTTAATTTTGAATTAGTCATTTAATAGTGTAATTTCTAGTAGCCTAATTTTTTAGTCTCCCTTATGCTCTTCCCCACCAACTTTTATGAAATTAATTTGATTATATTTAAAAATGCAAATACTTGATCAGCATCACACTCTACCGATTAATGAATTATTACAAGAGGAACATACTATATGACTACTATTTCTATTAAGAAATAGAACATTAATGATGCTAAGAGAACAGCTTCATGTCCTCTTGCTTTCACTATACACTCCAGTCACCCTAGTGGTAACTTCAACTTTTTTGTTTCAACTAGTTATTTTAAAGTATTCTTTAAACAAACAAACAAACAAACAAAAAACAAGTGGGACCATTTATTTATTTTATTAATTGTACAAGAAATGAGTAAAATATGTATCTATTTGTGTAGGAAACAAAATCTTACACCAATTATGCCTGAAGCTTTTTTGGTGGAGCAAATATGAGGGTGATTCAGGAGTCATAAAAAAGAGGGGTAGCTCAAAATGTCAGGGATGGAGCATTAAGTGTTCAATTATGAGAGGTTACCTGAGTTTAAGGATTGGTGGGATGGTTTGAAGAAAAAGAAAAAAAAAAAGATTAGGTATGAGTTACTGAAGACAATCTGAGGGAGCTCAGACAGAACAGGTTCAGAAGTAGAGGACCAGCAGTTTTAAGTTGGATGAGCAGTGCCTGGAGAGGGATAAATTCGAAGTCTTGAAAGAAAATGAGAGTGACATTTCTGGTAAAGCTCTAAGAGCAGGAAGCCAGGTGTGTGGAATACTTGATTGATTACAGCATTATGGTTTTTAGGAATGTCCAAATATGAGGCCACTGTGGTAAGTATCTGGCTGCCAAAATATTCCCTGTCTTTTTCCCCATGGGATCAAACTCTTTTCTCATCTAATACACAGTTAGCAGTTTCTTCATCCTCCTTAGATTCATTCATTTAGTCAGTGGAAGATGGTGGCAGAAGCACTGTATTTTCATGATGAAAACAGCAGTGACAGTAACCTGTTGGAAAATTCAGAATATTTTATTGTCCAAGAGTAGAACTGATGACTCATTGAGGTATACCTATGTAGGCAGTATAAAATCAATTTTCCACAAGGCTTGTAATTTCAGTCATTTTTTTTTTGCCATTCTATTTCATGTTCTCCTTCCTGATTGATATGCAATAGTAAATTTGCTTTTTTTGTAAACTTGTCTAAATAGTCATGATTTATACTCCTTTTTGTAAATTTACATAATGGTTTAATATTTCCTCTTTAATTAAGTGAATTTAGAAATATTTTGACTGAAACATACTCTTTTGGTATGCCTTCTTTTCCTCACAAATATAAACCACTTTCATTCTGTCATCAACTTTTTGCTACATATGTACTTTGTAAGTATTTTCTCTCACTTTATATTTTAGCTTGGATACCTGAGTGTTCCTCATCTACAGTATTAAAAATTGGCCTTCACATACATAAATCCATGAAAATAAACAGGAAAGAGTCTTAAAAATTGAGTAATATAGGTCACTTATATAGTTTCTCTTTTCACAGTATTCAAATAAGTACCATGCACATTCATTGTAAGAGGATGACCAAGGACAGGCAGAAAGTATAAATAGAGTATTAGTTGGAATAATCCAAAGCTCCATGTAATTGAAAGGGTTTACAGGGTTTCAAGAAAAAAATAAGACTTCCACTCTGTACACAGCTCTGTCCTCTGCTCTGCATCTGGAGACAATGTATTATGTCATAATTTAATCTATCATAGTCAATTTTGTGCATAATTAACCTGTCTTGCTATGTTCTCATGGATAAATGTCCCCTCTCTTCCTTCATCCACTGTGCATGAAATTTTATTTTTTGTGATTCTGTCAAATACTCTGTGCAAGAATAAAAATAAGCTCAATGGAGGATCTAACATCTACGTTGCTATAATTCTTAGATTCTATGAGGCTTGAATGTTGTAACTTGTTATGACAGCACCATTCCCTCTTGCGCTCTCTCTCTCTCTCTCTCTCTCTCTCTCTCTCTCTCTCTCTCTCTCCCTCTCTCTCTCTCTCTCTCTCTCTCTCTCTCTCTCTCTCTCCCCTCTCTCTCTCTCTCTCTCCCTCTCTCTCTCTCTCTCTCTGTGTGTGTGTGTGTGTGTGTGTATAGTCTCTCTTTATTCTTTTGAAGGCTGTATTAGTACTATAAGAAGGGAAACATTTGTAACCACAGAAAAAATACTAATAGCCATTAAAAGCAGTAATGATTTTCTTCCAGAGTTTCTGAAGGAGTGTGTCTTTGCTAAAATTTGTTATTAATCCTCTATCCTGATAATAAAAACATCCATAACTATAAAAGAATGAGTTTCTATTATTTTAAGCTGTTATATTTGTGATTATTTCCTTTAGTAGCAATAGGAATCTAGGAATTTTTTGCAAGTTTAATTGACAATGTAACCAAACTGAATCCTCCTAAAGTGGTAGGTATCAAATATAAATACTGGTTTTCCAGGTTGTTTATATATATTTGCAAGTTTAATTGAAAGCTGCCTAGCATATTTTCAGAAACAGAATGAGCTTGGTAAGGCAAATTCTTCAGTATTTCATTTATTTATTTATTTAAAATCTTAGCTGCTGTTTACTGCAGATGTTACTCTATCTTTTATATAACTTCTCATTACTTATTCTTTATAAAATATTTTGTTCAAAAATACTTTTTAATATATTTTATTTTTGCAGTATTCAAAAGTGTAGGGATGATTGTGACAAACTTTCTGAAAATGTTTTTATTTTTAAAAATTGGAGGAATTCTTTATTGCTTCTCTCATCTACTTAATTGAGAACAGAAAATTTACAGGTTCATGTTTCTTTCACTTCTTTCACTGAGTGGATGTATTTGTTTCTCTTTGGTGGTCTTGTTTTTTTTTTTTTGTTTGTTTGTTTTGTTTTGTTTTGTTTTGTTTCTGAATTGTAGATTTTTGAGATTCGAACCAACGTTTTTAATATGGTAAAAGTAAGGTATATACCAAGTAGCTTACTTGTGTCTCTTGCTATTTAATTTTGTTTTTTCCCAAAATGAGTTACAACAGAGCTAAAAAAGTAGATATTTTCAAGGTCACCATAAATGAAGTGTGTAAAAATAGAAAAAAAATATTAGACAAAACGGAAAAGTCAACAAAACATATGCACTTGGGCTTCTGACTAATTTGGTAGATTTCTCGCTGAATGTTATCTAAAGTGTGCTGTCATTGTGTACATAAAAATTTGAGAGTGAAGACTTAAATTCAGAATGGTCACATAGAAGTGTTTTTCATCTCTAATGTGTGTTAGAGTTTTTACCAGGGGTATTAAAGAATCTCTATACTCCTTATTGGGTAGTGTTTAGTGACTTTGAAATCGTTTATGAATTCACTTTCCTGAAAACTTTAAAATGCTGAGAAAAAGTATCTTGTAAAACATAAAACAATCATTATAAAAGTTCTGTTGTTTAAATGGTATCTCAACCTATAAATACTGATATTAAAAATCTATACTTAGAAATATGTGCACATAGCAAAGAAAATTTACCAAAAACTACATACCTATTAATATTGCAGCCAAAATGTCACTAATAACATTTTATAATTTCTCAGTATTATCTATTAAATTCTGTATGTGGTGCATTATTGTCAAAGTTTTACCACACTGCCTAAATTTTGTAATATATTAGAAATCTTCTCTCTTTTTTTTTTTTTGGTACCATTGATTGAACCTAGGTACACTTAAGCACTGAGACGAATCCTGTGCTCCCATGCCCTTTTTATATTTTTATTAGAGACAGTGTTTTGCTGAGTGACTTAGAGCCTTGCTAAGTAGCAGAGGCACTATTTGTCCTTATGATCGTACTGCATCATCCACCCAAGTCACTGGAAGTATAGGTGTGTACCACCATGGCTAACATATATTAGCAACATTAAGATTGACACTTGTTTCTCTTTGTTTTTAATAACCTATGGTTATTTTGTACAAAAATTATGCAATGTATTTTGGGATGTATAATGTGTACATAAACATTTATAGTACTTGCACAAAGTGTACGAGAAAATAAATAGTCTGTGGTAAGGTTTTTATTTTGTATTTAGTAAACTCATGTAATATTGGCTCTAAGTAAATTGAAATGATAAGATGGGAGTTATAATTTTCTTAGCAACCAGTAAAAATAAAATATAGTGTCATTGAAATACTAGGAAAGAATAAGCTGAGTGGAATAATTATTTGTTTAAAATTATTGATGGCCCCACTCATCCTAATTGTCCAAAATAAGAAATAACTCAAATATTCTTGAATGTTGAAATGAACAATTTGTAGTGCATCTATAAAATACAAAAGCAGTCACCAATAAAAAGGAACACTTTACTAATGCACACATGATTATTGACTCTTACAGCAGCTGTATTTAAATTATATTGCATTATGACAGGCAAAATAAAATTATAGTTTTTATAATACATTACAGTAACATCATTCTGGGGAAAACAAAGTTGCATGTAAAAGAAATTTTTTTTTGGGGGGGAGCAATGATGTAAATACTTTGTGCTTAAAAGCAGTGAAGGTTTTTAACATTCTAATTTGTTAAAACTGTATAATGTATTTCTATGACATTCAAGATTTGTACATATGACCTCACTGAAAAATAAATATACAAGGAGGATGGCTGGCCTATGTTGTGAAATGGGTAGAAGCATAAAAAAATAAAAATGGCATACAATACACAGGTATTAAATCTGGGTAACTGGTAAAATATTTACTTTTTTAAGATGCATTTTACATTTATGTAATAAGACATTCCCATGCTAGTTATTAAGAACCTTTTTTCTCTTTGGGATAGTAGATGAAAAAACTTATTTAGACTTTACTGAGCAAGGCTGATACAAAATGTGTTTACTTTTGAGTAACTTCTGAATCTTTTCATAAATGCTTTATGTGGTTTTATATGTGCATCATACTTTAATGAAAATTTTAAAAGTTATGTTTCTGAAATAATTATGTTTCTCAGAATACTAGTAACAATTTATGATTTGGTATAAATCTCAAATTGGTTTTCTTTCTATTTAATATTTTATCATTCTCAAGCATTTATTCATGTTCTAACACTTGGACATAACTTTATTTATTTATTTAATTCAGCAACCATTTGGTAAACATTATTTTTTATTCACTTTTTTCCACAGTACACAGGGTGGAAGTAAGTATCACCAAACACACACACACACACACACACACACACACACACACACACACACACACACCAGTGGAGATATATATATATATATATATATATATATATATTCATTCATTCACTGGTAAAATATTCACTTTGTGAATATACTTTTTTTCCTTTGAAATGACACCATACTATGTTATGAATTCTGTCATTGAACTTGCAATCCAAAAGCATAAGTTACATTTATTGCTAGGATTATTGGCATGCAGCACAACACATGGCTTAACACATTTTTAAAATAATTTTCTCCAATTAAATTATTTGATAAAATGATGTGGTTCATAATCAAGGCACTTAAAACTGTGCCTGGTGTATTTCCAGTAATTTTTAACTGAGTTGAATTGGCAAAATGAATATCAATGATCCGTGTATGCAAAGGATATCAATAATATAATATAGGCACTCTGGTTTGAATAATTGCCCGATAATAGTCCATATATTTACGGTTTATTTTCAAGGGTGTTTTATTTAGTGGAAACTTTGCAAAAATAAATCATATTTGAAATTGTTTAGTTCATTGTACAGTATGTACTTGAAAAGAATTGTTGATACCTGGTGCTTCTGTTTGCCATGGGCTTCTGTCATAATGTGCTCACTCACCTCAAACATAAAGGAATAACACCAAGCATTTATCAACCATAATCTCCAGAACTTTGATTTAAAAATAAGATTTTTTATTTGTTAGTTGATTATCACAAGTATATTTCATAGCTTAAAAAAAAACACACAAAAACAAAAAATACTGAGAAATTGGGTGGCCAAAGTAATGAGCACATATCTTATATGTCTTTGCAACTCATTCATCAAAAGATGTTAATTTAAAGTAGTAGTTTTTTGTTTTTACTACACATGATAATTTATTTCATATCTTTCAAAGACACACATGCCTGGGTTTCTCTCCAGGGATATGGATTACATTGTTTTAATGCAATATTTATTTATTTTTATTTTTGGAAATTAAGGAGCCCTTTAGGTGACTGTACATTTTAGCCAGAACTAGGAACCATTGGTTTATAGTTGAAATCACATTAGCTCTGTGTGGTTTTCTTGTGTGTTGTGTAGAGTTGCCCACTTCAGCCTTGCATGTGGGGGTATATAGAGAATAGATTTGCCATGTTGAAAAAAAAATCAAAGAATTTTATATATATATGTCTTCAGTTGTTTAGTCAAACTAGTTGTGGAGGAAACATTTTTTCAGTATACCTATCTTGTTCTCTTGCTTTCTTTAATTAAAAATAATATCTAGGGTTATTCTAGGTTAAAAATTATAAGTAGACTATGAACACCAAAAAAAGAATAAACTAAGTTGAAGATACATTATGTGTTATGCACATTTTTACTATTATTTCATGATGAAAAGTAAAAATAAATCATTTAGCTTTAATTTCAAAACATAGTCCAAATAGATTTACCCAAATTATTCCCTACTAAACACACACACACACACACACACACACACACACACACACATACACACCCACATGCACACAAACTTGAATGTTCTAAAAAGTGTTTGAATAGGAAAAAATAGTAAAGGATATGAGGCTTAAAAAATTGTGCTTCTATAACATAGGTGTAATTCTTCAGTTTCTTAATTTTTAGAACAATTTTTTATGATTTTTTTTGTGCTGGGAATTACACCCAGGGTCTTTTGCATTCAATTGAACTATATCAAGAGCCCTAGAAAAGTTTCATGATTATTGTGACCTGGGGAAAATCTGAATTCTTGAGGCAGGCTGTTGTGATTCTAAGTTTAAAACTTGAATAACCTTTTAGTACCTGTGGCATTGTAAAGTTTTATTAATTTAGAATAAACATAAAACTTATTCTCTGAAAAAAAAGAAAAAAAGCATAAAATGCAAAAATATCTCCAGTTCCATATCCTTTCCTGTATCCCAGCAATTGTCAGTATTCTTTTATAACTGTCCTTATGAAGAGGCAGTATCTCTTTGCCAATATGTGAATTTAAAAATAGCTATTATATTACACCAAGTAGAAGAGAGAGAATATGCAAATGTACTGGTATTGTGCTTAGATCTAAAGTGTCTTGAATTCTTCCTGTTTTTGTCTTTGTAAACTTCATCATCTTAAGAAGAAGAAGTTCATATTAAGCTTATGAAGGAGAAGAGGTTATGTGGATGAGAATGAAAAGACCAGAGTGGACAGCCATCTCTCTTCCAGAAACAGGGTAACCATGTCAAGTAGCTGAGCTTACACTTGTAAAGTATCTGCTGAAATCAGAATAGCCCAGATAAACCCAGTCCAAATTTGGCTTGCTCATTAACTGCTCATTTGAATCATGAATTAGTTGGCTGGTAGTTTGTGATACTTAACAGCTTTGTAATACTTAATAGCTTAAATACATTTAATAGAAACAGAAAGCCAGAATTTACACATGCTAATTTCAAGTTAACTGCATAGATTTAGGCTTGGAAGAAGCACTGAATTTATTTTTCTTGATTTAATGTTGAAAGTCCTATAAAATTATATTGAGTAATGCCAAAATTCATGTAGACATGAAAATGTTATTAGTACATTAACTCACAGCATACTCTGCAACAAATATAAACCAGACAACCATAGCTGGATTACTAGGATGAAGGTCCAATGAGAAAACAAACAAAAAAAATTGATTTTTTTGTTCACAACTAAATTTCAGTTTCAAGGTGTTGACAGATATGAAGACATGAGGACACTTTTCCCTGGATTTTTATCATCCTTTGTTTTCTGTCTAATATATGAAAAGGCTACTGACCTTAACAGTTTTCAGTTTGAAAGAATGGCCTGCCTCAGGCAACTCTCACCTTATAGCACACTCCTGGGTCTAAAAATACCATTTCTTTCTCATTTGGTTTAAAGGAGAAATTTTGTTAAAGAAGACACATTTCCTCACCTCTGATAAGAAAGAAGGGTTTTAGTCATTCAATTATCTGCAGTCCAGGGAATCACAGCATATCAGATATACACTTGTGATGTGACAGCCATTTGACACATGTGGCTAATGAGTTCTTGGAATGTGGTTGATCTTCATTGAGAAGTATTAGAAGTGGAAAGAAGTGTGAGATTTGAAAAAATTAATGAAAAATACATGAAGTTAGCAAACAGTTTTCATTGTTTCTATATTGGAATGATAAAATTATGAATATTTGGGTTAAAATATAAAAAAATTACTTGGAAATTATAATCATGATTTTATTATATAATGTAATGTTTAATTATTTTATAACTTAAATTATTATAAAGTACCAATTATTTGTAATAACCTATAGGTTCTAAGAATTTGTAGGAATTTATTTATACATTCTTATAATTATTTATTTTTTTTGTTTTCCTTACAAACCCTAAAAGTTCAGTTACACGTATATTTATCATTTTATTTCTTCCAACTATGATGCTGTAGAAGATTGTCTACTTTTTATAAAATCTAGTTGCTTCAAAATTTCTGAACATGAGCTGGGCATGTTGTTGAATACCTGTAATGCTGGTGCATCAGGATACTAAAGAAAGTTAATCATAAGCTTAAGGACAGCCTCAAACACTTAGTGAGATTCTGGCAAAAAAATAAATAAATAAATAAATTTTGAAAACAACTGGAGATGTTCCTCAGTAATGCATCCCTGGGGTCTATCTCTGGAACAAAAACAAACAAACAAAAAGCCTTATTTAGCCAGAGTATGAAGGTTATGAAATCCAAAAATGTAAAGTAATTCTCGCTCTATTATTTGCATTTGTGAATCAGTCATTGGTATTACTGTCATTGATAATTGATATAAAATTATATTCAACATTAAATACTTATGTCCCCTTTTATGGCCAGGTACTCTTGCACATAGAAAGCTCTGTCTGAGAAGGAGTATAATTAACATTTTGTTATTTTTGGGTCCTACAGCCTGAATTGAAATTATTCACCTTGTACTCAGAGGCATAGGGGTCCAAGCATGGTATTTTTTTCTATTCAGGTAAAAATTATAAAATAAAAATTATTGAGGTGATAATTATTGAATCAAAGGGAAAAACAAAGAATAGAGGTAAGGCTTCAAAATCTGGGAAACAATTTATCTCTGTCTCAGGCAAATCTCTTGATACACCTCCAGGTTTTTGGATGCATGAATGGCTGTGTAATGGACCCTTTCCTTCTGACTTTCAGGGTCTAGAGTATTTAAAAATAAGAAGTCTTCAGGGCTGGGCATTATAAAATAAAAACAAATGGGCTGAGTAAAAGTATTCAAAACTAATTGTGAGAACTGCACTTTCCTGAGGTCACCTTTGTAATATTTTAACCCTAGTCTAAATTTGATAGAGCTCAATATACTGCCATGTCTGTCCCATGGGGTTGACAGTCAGGATTCTACTTTTTGTCCTCTGTATGGTGACCTCTGTCTGGCCTGAAACCAGCTCTGTACTTTCTTACCTACACCCCTTCAGAGTGGTTGTTAAATACAGGATAAGGACATGAGAATTTTGACTCATATAAATAATTCATATTTGAGAGGAGTTGTGGTCCAAGGAGTTTTCATTTTCTCTTTTTTTATCAGGGGGCACCCACTTTTTTAAATGCATCTTCCAATGTAGGCAAGCATGATTTTCCTAAATGCCATATTTTCTCTGCTGTATATTATGAAGTATTGTTCCCTGCAACATTTCAAATTACACAGAGTTTTAATTCATCTTTTCTCTTAGCTTTGTATGGAATTTTAAAAAGTGAGTGTGTGTGTGTGTGTGTGTGTGTGTGTGTGTGTGTGTGTGCATTTGTGTGGTTGTACTTTTACATGAGAGGAACGTGTGGTTATAACTTGAAACTCTTTAAAAAGTATTTGTACCTAATGTCAGGTGTGAAGATGCAAGTTCATAATCTCAGCATTTTAATAGGCTGAAGTGAGAGAATTAATATATTGAGAATAAAAAATATAAAGGAGAGGTGAATGTTTCTCAGTGTGTAGGCACTGCTGAATTTAATCCTTGATATTAAAATAAAAAAAAATCTTTAAACTTTTGTTTATTTGTCTTTCGTAAGCATAGACAGCAAGTTTAGGTCTCCCTTAAGAAAGTTTAGAATATGATGTCTCTTCAGTATCTGCCTTGTCTTTGAGTTGCTCTGGGGTAAAAATTACATGAAGCTGACTCAAGGTCTCATCAGGTTCCATGTTTGTTGAATTTCCTAGAGAATGCTAACCTGTGTGTAATCCTCTCTTCCTACAGAGCAGCTTTTGGTCAGAGAATGGAACACCTTGTTGGACTAGCTGGATACTCTAGATACTCTAGAGATTACAGGAATATCCTTTATAGGTTTCATCTAAATACTTCAGATATTGGAATATTAATATTATTTTCCCCAAATGTTAGGTTCAGCTCCCCAGAAACACATTACTGCTCAGATCTATTGATTGTGTAACTGAAAAGAAAGGGAAATTTGATTTTTATCCTCTTTTTTCTTTCTCATGCAGGGAAGATTGAGTATAAGGGGCCAGAATTTGAAATGAGAATAAGCTGTAGCAAGAATTTAGAAAAAACAACATCCTAGTGTTTTTGTGCACACGTCTTCAAGGAAAAACTCAGTATATGCTAATTGGAAGACATAATGTAATACCTCAAGTTTGGGGTGGTAACTAAATATTTAAATAAATAGGATGGTGGATTTAGCATGTCTCACTTAGTCTAATATTTTTATTACCTATAAAATGCAATTTATCACTAATATTTGAAAGATTAAGAAAAGTTGCCAAAGAGAAAATATACAGGCAAATTTCAAATAAAATTATACTCAAACTAAGGTAATTTTTTGAGCCTGAAAAAGAACATCATTGAAGGTTAAGTAAGATCTTAGTTGTATCTGTGGCTATAATTTTCTTTGCTGTGGAGCTATTTCTAGAATGTCAGATTGGAAAAAAATTAAGAGATAGGTAATAAGTAGCTTTTGTTTTTTTAAATCTACTTTGCAATACTTCAAATTCATCAAATATAAGATATGGATGCATCCAAAATCTTAGGCTGTCAAGTTTTTCTTTTTAGAAGAAATAGCAAATAAATAAGGTGAAATGAAAATGGACCAAAGAAAGTTAGAGCATTCATATTTTTCTGGGCATATTGTAACATGCCAGAAATCACAACAACCTGGAGGTTGAAGAAGAAAGATCAAAGCTGAAGCTTAGTGTAGCAACTTAGTGAGAGACTATCTCAAAAAATAAAAATAAAAGGCCTAGAATATATCTTAGTTGTAGAACACCCCTGTACCAAAAAAAATCAAAATTCCAAATGAAGTATCCTTTTCCCTGAAGCCAATGAATACTTAGGAGTTTTAAGAAAATTCTGTGTATGTTGGTTTGGGCTGCCATGAGATGGCTCAGTATTCTAAGGGTTTCATATAAAGGAAATTATCTAAAGAATACCAACCTGTTTTTTTTTTTAAACAAATATTTTGTTCTTACCACTGAATGTAAAAGTGTTCAATTAAATATTATTTTATGTAAAACAATGGGAATATTCAGAATGAGTATCTGAATCAGCATATTTAAAATAGTTAGGATCTTCTAAATCACATTGGGAAAGGGCTCTTCTATGGCACTACATAAAAATTGGAGGTAATATCTTCAACCACTTATTTCTTAAAATGGCCTATATAGTGTCCCATTTTTCTCTGACTTTTTTTATATTCTATGCAAGGTTTCAATTGTCAACTTCCATATTTATATAATTTATCTCAAGCTGGTATACATAACTGTGTTATTTTTTTATCAGAATAAATTACTTGAGTGAGTAAATGTAGAGTCCCCTAATTTATAGGAAATTGATTATAAATATGAATATCGTTCTATTCTGGGGCTTGAAACTGGCACTTCATTTAGTAAAATTTGATAGGAGCGAACACCAAACTTTTGGGATCTGTACTAGATGGTATCAGAACTGAATTATTGGACTACTAGTTGTTGAAATATTGGTTGTTGAGCAAATTTACACATTTGGTATCAAAAGTAGTTGCAGAGTCAGGAACGGTGGCACAAACCTGTAATTATAGTGATGTGGAAAGATAAGGTAGTAAGAAAGTAAATATGATTCAAGACTCAGTAATTCAGAGACCCTAAGCAACATTGTAAGCCCATTTATCACAATAAAAAAAAACAAAACTTCTTGAAATGCATTTCAGGGGTAGAGTGCCCCTGGATTAAATCTCTAAATTAAAAAAAAAAAAAAAAAAAAAAAAAAAAACATGCTGTTTCAGAAAAAAGACATCACAGATCAGAATGTTAAACTAACTTCATGTATGTGTTTGTTCACTAGTGATAATTGAGACCCTGGTAAAAGGAGTATTTCCAAGCTGTCAGAGAGGCATTTAGGGTACAAGAACCGTTCAGAATTTTTTTTTTAACTGCTTATTATTCTCTCACTTTCTACTTTGAAATGAGCCAAGTGAGGATAGAGTTTCACAGTGAGAGTGGTTTTACAAATCTGGGAATGGTAAACCTGATATGTCTGTTTCCTTATGAACTGAGAGAGTAACAGTCTATTCACTTAATTTGCTTTTTTATTTTTATATTTTGTTATAACTTTTTGCCATGTGATTCAAGTTCACCCAAGTACCTAAGTGTTTTGTAATAGTTTGATAGTTAAAAATTTTATTCTTTTGTATTAGAAGTGAGTTGTGATTTTGTAAAAGTAATTCTTTTAAATACAGTATAGATTTATGTTATATTTAAATAATGAGAAGATAGACAACTTTGGTGATAAACATTCAAATAATTATGTGGACTGTTGAAAGTTTTGGTGTGTCTTTAGTGATCTCTTATGTCTTCTATACACTAAGGTGACCACTGTCATATGAGTATAGTTATTACTTACAATTTTGCTATGCATATTTCAAGTATCATTGATTTGTTTCATTGTGCTTCTTTTGAATATTCAATAACTAATTGCAACTATTATTTATCCTTTGGAATTTTGTTGGATTTTTTTCCACTTTTTTTGCTTCATTGATTTTCTTTACATGTGCTGCTCCCTGGGTTTTATTATAACAAAATTATCCACCAATTTTAATTCTTAAATTAAATTATTGAGGCTGAGGATATAGCTCAGTTGGTAGAGTGCTTGCCTTTCATGCAAAAGACCTTGGGATCAATCCCAGGCACCACAAAAAACGTATCTTATTGAATGGTTGATATCACTACCATTTGTGAAACCCACCTCTTTTAACTCTCATTAAAATTTGTATGAAATTAAATACTATGTCATTAATCTTATGATTTATGTATTATGTATTTCTTCATTTTTATTTCAGGAACCATTGACATTAAGGGATGTGGTCATTGAATTTTCTGAAGAGGAATGGAAATTCCTGGACTCTTCTCAGCAGACTTTATATGGAGATGTGATGTTAGAGATCTATAAAAACCTACTCTTTATTGGTAAGCCTAAATTTCATTCAGAATTTTTAATTCAAAACCAATATTTATTTTTCTAACTTTATACAGTATCTTATGATAGATTTTATTCTGCATTAAAAAGTTTGTTTCTTGTTTTTAGTACAAAGATTGGGAATTTGTTTATGTAGAAAAGGAAATATTAAAGATTTTTTTTTCTTTTTATGTTTAACTTATCTTTTCTAAGTAGTGCTCACAATGTAGAGAATGAAAATGGTTTCAAAGTATTTTAGAGTTTTTGTCTAGAAAAAAAATGTTTAAGAAAATAATTTTGTAGACTCTTATAGGATATTTTCTCTTTCTTTTTATTCCTAATAAGGGTAACATTAAAAAGACTTCTTTAGTTTCCAAGAAAATAACAAAACGTGACATATTACATCAAAAAATATTGATGTCTCTATGTAATCTTTGGTCACCATTTGATCTCCAATGAAATAACCTTGGGATTTGAAGAGAAAAGTGACAGTAGACATATCAAATTGGGTAGAAATCAATGAAGCAAAGATTACAGATAAAAGGTCCAAAATTAAAGAGGAATTCACATTTAAAAATGTTAATTGATAAGCTAAAATCTGACAGAAAATATTTTTTCAAGCCTAGGTTTGTTTCAGTTGCAATCATTAAAGAGCATTTCATTCTCTCCATTTACCATGCATATCAATTATTTAAGCTCCTTTGCTCCTTCTTGTTCTTCAGTGATCTCCCTACATTTAAATTAACATATTGTAGGAAAATCAAAATAAGAGGGGCTGGGGATGTGGCTTAAGTGGTAGCATGATTTCCTGCAGCCTGGGTTCGATCCTCAGCACCACATACAACAAAGATGTTGTATCTGCCGGAAAAAAAATATTAAAATTCTCTCCCTCTCCCTCTCCCTCTCCTTCTCCCTCTCCCTCTCCTCCCCTCTCTCCCTCTCTACCTCTCTCCCTCTCTCCCTCTCTCCATCTCTCCCTTTCTCTCCCTCTCCCTCTCTCCCTCTCCCTGTCTCTCTTTAAAAAAAAAGAAAATCAAAAGAAGACACAGACAAGAGACAGGAAATGTGACATAGTACAGAGAGGCCAAACTGCCAAGCTTTATTTATATCAACAGGTTAATTTAGGTCATTGGCATCACTAGTACATACTGTTTATTTTATTACTAGGCAAGTTACAAACTTAGCAACATTATGCAGCTTATTTCTCAGTTATATACTAAGTTGCAAAGTGCAGTGTTAGGAGTTTTGTGTAGCTCTCAAGAAAGTCCATTTTATAAACTTACTGTTTTGTGGACAGGTTTAGGCTCAGTGAAACATTGTGCTTGTAAAAAACAGAGTTTCTTTATTCCAAGAAGTTGTGTGCCAGAGATTATGTTTGAGGCTGATAACATTCTAGTGCAGAACCTTTTCAAGCATGGCACTGCCATAGCAGCTTGACATTGCACATGTATTTAATTACTTGACTAGTTCCTAGGGAAAATTGCAGGGAATTCTAAGGCAGGGAAACAAAGTACTGTTACCCTTGGGAGTTTTCTCACCAGAGGAATGCTTCTCTGCATATTTCCACAGTCAGAATCCCTACAAATTATTCCACAATGACTGTGAGGATATGCATAACCTGGCATTTATTTGCATTTGGGGGGTCCCTAGAAAATCTGCTCATTTCCAAATATCTCTAGGTTAAACCATTGTAAGATATTAATATTACAGGAGAGTGTCTTTAATATAATTTAAATATTTATTCAAATTTTTCTCATCAGAACTTTATATGAATGCTTATATTGAATATTCTGTGAAGTTTTTCTGCCATGTAATGAATAGCAGTATTTCACAATACCTGCTCCTAGTGGTTATGTAAGTATAGCTGATCAATGTGGTTCAAAGAAGAATTTTCAGGGCTAGGGCTGTAATTTAGTGGCAGAAGGCTTGCCTCACACATCTTTAGCACTACCTAAAAATAAATGAATAAAATAAATGCATTCTATCCATCTATAGCTACAAAAAAATTAAAGGAAAGATTTCTATTATAATACAATTATTCATATTATTGTAGGCAACATTTCTCTAATTCTTGTATCTTTCTTGAATCTCACTCTTTAGAGAGCTTTAGTGTTCATTATGTTTTATCACATTAGTGATACTGTTTTTGTTTTTATATCTATATGTAATAATTAAATAGAAATTATTATGACTTGTCACTTTAGGACAACATTAGGTAAAATTAAACTGCACGTGACCCATCTGCTAATTCTCAATCAAGTTTTCTATGCTTTTACTTACATGTATAAATATTTCCTCTGTTTTATATATAATTGTATATAGTGCTTTGATTATTTACTCTGCTTTTGTGCTTAATCATATAAGTATCTAAATTTTGTTTATATACACACACACACACACACACACACAAACAGCAGATTGAACTCAGAGGTTCTTATAATATTGAGCTACATCATCACCCCTTTTGACTTTTAGTTTAAAATAGACTCTTGCTAAGTGGCTAAAGTTGGAATTATATTTCCATGTTTCAGCCTTCCAAGTAGCTAGATTTAATGGTATATTCATCATCTCTCCATATATGCATCTGTTCTTTTGTCTAGGAGTAAGACTTGAGCTTTTTAAAGGTACCATGAAGATTTTACAATTATTTTATTTTTTATATATTTGTCAAATTTGTAATTGTGGTCAAAACTGTATATCTTTTCTGAACTTATTGTCTCATATATTTTAAATTTACTGGTCAGTTCTGTTCATTCAATTTTTTTGTAACTTTTTTTTTCTAGAAAATTTGTATCACATTTTTTCTTCAAACAAGTGCTCCTTTGTCTTACTTTTTCATCCCTAATGCCATTCCTTTTGGTCTGTATATTTGGCTACAGCAGATATCTCTCAGAAGTAGAATTACCTGGTATTTGTTTTATTTTATTTTTTATTTTATTTTTTTGGGGGGGGAGGTGAATTATTATTTTACTTAACATACTCTCCTGAATGTTGATCATTGTAGATATTATATAATTTATTATATTTGAAAAGATTTCTAACTTTTTCATTCCAAATTGCCTTCATATAGTCATTTGAAATGATATTTGATTAAGTTGCCACATTTTTCTCTTTTGAATGTTGTTTAATGAGAATAGGTCTGTAAATATATTTTGACCATCAAGTTGAGGGCTAATTGATATACTTTCAATTTTATTACTCATTGCTTTCTCACTTAACTTCATTCCATTGAATATTGTAGCTTTTATTATTTTATATCAGGAAGTACTTTTAATTTTTTTATTATGTGTAGTTATTGATGTACCAAGAATATTCCAAAGAATTGTTCAAATAACTTATTTGGATTACACAAAATAATATTGATTGTTTGGTATTACATAGTCTTCTTAGATTTTTTTGGGTGCTACTTGCACTTCTTTTTAAAATAGGTGCTTAACCACTGAGCCACATCAATAGCTCTTTTTGGGGAAGGGTACTGGGAATTGACCTCAGGGGCACTTGTCCATTGAGCTACATCTCAAGCCCAATTTTTAAATTTTAAATAGAATCATGGTCTCCTTCATTTGCTTAGCACATTGCTGTTTATGAGGCTGGCTTTGAACACAATCCTGCTGTTTCAGTCTCCCAAGCTGCTTGAATTACAGTTGTATATTACTGTGCCCAGCTGGCAGCTGTTTTTATATTTTATTTTGTGACAGTGCCTAGGTAAGTTGCTTAGGGCCTTGCTTAATTGCTGAATTTGGCTTTAAACTCCTATTCATAAATTTTGAATATCACTTTCACTTTTGCTTTCCAACTTATTATTTTATGTTATAAAGCAACTTCAATATTTTAATATATTTAACATTTGTTTTGTATTTTTAACCCGATCTCTTTGGAACAATATTCCATACACTATAAAGAAGATTGTCTCTTTAAACCTAATTATTTTTTAATGCTTTTTGAAGATTTTCTATTTTCTGGGTACTAATGAAGTGATATATATTTTTTTAATTTGCATCAACTGGAGATTGATGTATCCTACTATTACTGTGTTTCTTTTTATGCTGTTGAATTTTTTCCTGTGATTTCTTTATATATATAAAAAAATATGATTGAAGTTACAGCGTGCGCTGCTGGGGACTAAGCCTATTCTTTTGCATGTGGGGCAAGAATTCAAACATGTGAGCTGTGTCCCCAGCCTGAGACATTGTTTTTAAAAAATATTTTAGTATATAATTTCTAACTTTTATGTTGCTATTTTTTCTATTTTTTAAAATTTTCTACATTGATAGTTTATTAAATACATTTCAGGTGGATTTCTGGCATTAGTTAGATAATTAACAACATCAATTTTTGAAATCTCAATTACTAGTATTACATTGTTTGTTTGCTTGAGTTGATTATACTTTTTATTGTGTGAGCTATTATTTTCATTGGGATTTTTCTATTTAAAATCTGTTCAACTAGATCATTATAGTCATTTTGGAAAATATTTGGAAGTTACAAAGTAAACAAAAAAGGTGATGTGCAATGATATATAAATTTAATTCCATATAACTGGAAAGCTGAGACAGTGGAATGCCAGTTTAAAATAATTTTTAGCATCTTTTTGATAAACTGTCTTTAAAAAAGTATATAGATATAGAAATATAGAAATAGATATAGAAACATAGAAATGCCTGTGGATCTAGTTTGGTGATAGAATACCCCTGTGTTCTCTTATGAAATAATCCCCCCAAAGATAAAATATAAATAAAAAAATAAGAGATATTCATTTCCTGAAATATTTGAGTCACAGGTGGAGTCTGAATATGTTGAAGTGAAGGGCTATGATTTGACATTGTTGTAGTAATATTAGTCAGTTTGCATTTTGTCCTCATCTGTGGTGCTATAATTTCTTAAGATAATTTTCAAAGTTCTCAAGGCTTTTGTCATCATGTTGTAGTAAATTCTATATGTTTCTTGAGTAATAATATCCTTGAATCATACTGTTCTGTGGCTATTTCGTCTCACTTTGATAAAGTTTTATATAATTGCAGAGTTATTCACCATAGTAAGTGAAATAACTTCCTGTTATTTTTTAGGTATGTCTTCTAATCAAAACCAAGAATTTTCAGGAGAGCAAGAAATACAATATTTTTTGCAAAACTTGAAAAAGCAAAGGTATGGAAAGCAGGACAGTTAATACTTGGTTTTAAACAAGAAATTGAAATTGAAAGAGAGGGAAGTTCATAAAATTTGTCTTAATGAATGGAAAAAATACATGAAAATTATTTATTCAGAAAATTACAAGTTCATCAGGTTATATTATTACAAACATCTCAGAAGACTGACTGCTCAACTAGTGCCATTCAGTTTTCTTTGGTTAAAACTTTAAATTACATTATTGTAATTGTAAAATTTTTACTACTCAGTATTTTTTGTAAAACCACTTGCAATACACAATATTTTAAATTGCAAAAACATGTATCAAATTACATTTACACAATGTTTACAGGGCATTATGAAGCTGTATCTTAAAAATACCTTTAGAAAAATAAAGACAACCAGTTTGCTCAGCTTTAGAAATAAGATTAGAATAGAAATAGGCATTTTAATTAAAAAAACTCAAAAAGTTATAAAATGCTTATAGTCAGTTATGTTTTAAAAACTTTTAATAATCTCGACATAAGCGCAGGATAGAGAAAAGTGTACAGATCATTATTTTAAAGTTGCAGCATTCTAATCTGTCTTTCTTATAAAGTAATAAAAAGATTTTCTACACAGTATAGACAGATTGTCTAATTTAAACACATGCATAGTATTTCTACTTAAAAGAAATACATGCTGATTAAGGAAATGCTGAAACAAGTCTTACTAAGACATTTCTGTTGAAAAGAACAATTCAGTAATTAAATGTGCTTACAGGGAAAGTTTGGTAGGTATTGTGTTTAAATGCAATAATAATTAAGCAAAAGAGAAGAAGAAGATAAACAGTTTAATATTTCTAAAACACATCAAATAAGCATACAGCTCATCTATCATGTATGACAATCGAAACACAGGAAAGTCTCAGGAACTTCTAGCACAGTCTCCCAGAAAACCCACAGCCCAAATGGCTTGCAGGAATGCATCACACCCCAAAAGCGGAGATGAGGGTCTTGTGAGAATTGCGGAAGACTTCTGACACTTTTCTGGGCTCGTGCTAAGAGGTAGAAAACATGCCTGGGACAGAAGTACTAGGGCCGGTGTGGGGCAAATGAAGAACAATGAAGGGCATAAGCTAATAATTGTAAAACTCTTTGAGAAAAGTAAAGCAGCCACAGTGGTGAGGTAAGACCACCTTTGAATGAGAAATGGCTTACTATGAAACTTAACCTCTGTAAGAAAAAAAAAAGATCTATAATTTCTTTGTCATTTCATGATTCTGTCTATCATTGCAGAAGCCCACTTTTGTAGACCCTTCTCCATGAAACTTGATTTGAGTCAAAGGTGCTTGTAAATAATTATTTATAATTTTAATTCAACTTGAAGCAGTCTTTGTGTAGTTACCAATATATTTATGGCTCATAAGTTAGCATAATAACTCCATGTCATGGGACATCAAGCATCCCACCTGAGAAATTTCTTTTTTAGAAGGTTATGAGCCATCTGAAAAAATATATATCTGAAATAATTAGTAAAGGAATATAAGACCAGGCAAGAACTTATGTTAAAAGAGGTAAAACATCTTATAGATTCCCTAGACCACATAAGTTCTGAAAAATAATTTCTAGATAATTTTTCCGGTTCTTTATTTAAGGAAGTGTGCATCAAAGTAGGAATAAGATTTCAAAAGGAAGAGTATTTCTTGAGACAGGTTGATTCGCATTCTGACATGTCTCACCATCTCTGTGATGCTATGTGGCTCCAATGGATGATACCATTTCCAATGCCATGCTGAATTTAGACAAAACTAGGTAGTACATAAAATGTACTGGATAGTCTTAAACCAGCTGGATTTCAACTGTGAGTTCTCAGATACCAGATTTTTTTCCCTAAAGGCTTCCATGCTTTTTAAAAAAATTTCATGCAGTTTATAGATATCTTTCAGCAGCTCCATCTGACATGCACTGCTTCATCTTTTATATTAACAGGGATTTTGACAAGACTCCAAGTGAATATTCCAAAAGATCTTTGGACTTTGTGGTTTTGGGTGGAATGGAAAAAACATTCCAAGTGTGAGAAACAGAGACTTTCTGGATCCTATACATGTCCCTAATGAACTAAATCCTGTTGCCATTAGATTTTTCTGAGGCCAAGCACTACTTATCTGTGCATCTCAAGGAATATGTTTTCAACAAATCAAAAGTATTCTCTAATTAATTTCAGTAAGCTAGTTACATAGAAAGAATTTTAAAAACACCCTCAGTGATAGATATTTTTGTTGGAAAGTTGAGCAGCTCAGCTCACATGGAGTTTGCTCTTTGGCTTAATGAAGAATGCTCTGGCACATCAGGGCCATGATTATGTCCCAGTGCCTGCAGGATTCCCAGCAAATTAAAACTAGACAATAGTGTGTTGGAGGCAAGGTGGAACTCTAGGGATGTGGGGCATTGGCTAAGCTGGAGAGAGACAACAACACATATGGCAGTACAATTTGAGGACCTGTGTGTGCTTTTAAATATATTTGCACAGCATTTTGTAATTATACCCTTCCTCTAGAAAATGAAACATTTCCTATGGAGTCTATTTCATGCTTTTTAGTCACTGGAATAATTAAAAATGCACTATTGAGTAAATATCCACAAATATTTCTTTAGACAGGATAGAAGAAAAAGAAGGAGAAGAAGAAGAAAAAAAAATTCTGAGTTTTATTAGTTTGTCTGACTGTTACTTTACAAAAATGATGAAATGAACAGTTTCTCCTTGTGGCAATGCATGAAATTATAATGAATGTGAGAGTATTTGTACTTACCTAATATTGCTTAATTTAAAAGTAGACGTAGATACTCAGAAAGACCTATATTTACGATAAATCTTTTAGGACCTATAGACAGTCTCTACCCTAGGTAATTAGCAATATAATAGATTTGGTGTAAAACAATGTAAATTCTGTGAAAGTAATTAAAATTTTCTTTTTTTTTAATTCTAGAAATCACCCATAACATGGTTTAAAAGAGCTTTACAATGAGAAAAGTGTAAATTTTTTTAATCCATACCCAAAATTTATTTATTCAAGCTTTTATAATCAAGAGACAAATTACAGATATAAGGTATGTGAAAGCATTTTTAATAAAACTAGAAGAATTCCTGAACTCCAGAAAATTAATATTGGTGGGAAGCTCTACAAGTTAAAAAAATATGTAAAATCATTTAAAAATTCCTCAATTCTTTATCAGAGCAGTGATAAATCCTCCATAAGTAAAGAATGTAAAAAATATTTTAATCAAATTCTATTTGTTACTAAAAACAATAGGTTTTACAAAGGAGATAAACCTTACAAATTAAAGAAATGTGAAAATGTCTTTAAGTGTTGGTCAAACCTCTTTAAACACTATAGTAATCATACTGGAGAGAAAATCTGGAAATGTAAAAAAAGTGTCAATGCTTTTAATCAAAAATCACACCTTACTGAACACCAGAAACTTCATACAGGAGAAAAGCTATACAAATGTGAAGAATGTGGCAAAGCTTTTTATCAAAGTTCACACCTTACTGGACACCAGAGACTTCATACTGGAGAAAAGCCAAACAAATATAAAGAATGTGGCAGAGCTTTTAATCGAAAATCACACCTTACTGAACACCAACGACTTCATATCGGAAAAAAGCCAGACAGATGTAAAGAATGTGGCAAAGCTTTTAATCAAAAATATTGCCTTACTCAACACCAGAAAATTCATACTGGAGAAAAGCCATACAAATGTAAAGAATGTAGCAACACTTTTAATAAAAAATCAAAACTTACTCAACACCAGAGACTTCATACTGGAGAAATGCCATACAAATGTAAAGAATGTGGCAAAGCTTTTAATAAAAAATCACACCTTACTGGACACCAGAAAATTCATACTGGAGAAAAGCCATACAAATGCAAAGAATGTGGCAAATCTTTTAATACAAAATCAAACCTTATTCGACACCAGAAAATTCATACTGGAGAAAAGCCATACAAATGTAAATCATGTGAAAAAGCTTTTAATCGAAAATCACACCTGACTGAACACCAGAGACTTCATACTGGAGAAAAGCCATACAAATGTGAAGAATGTGGCAAAGCTTTTAACCAAAAATCACAACTTACTAGACACCAGAAAATTCATCCTGGAGAAAAGCCATATAAATGTAAAGCATGTGGCAAAGCTTTTAACCAAAAATCACAACTTACTAGACACCAGAAAATTCATCCTGGAGAAAAGCCATATAAATGTAAAGCATGTGAAAAAGCTTTTAATCGAAAATCACACCTGACTGAACACCAGAGACTTCATACTGGAGAAAAGCCATACAAATGTAAATCATGTGGCAAAGCTTTTAATAAAAAATCACACCTTACTGAACATCAGAGACTTCATACTGGAGAAAAGCCATACAAATGTAAAGAATGTGGCAACACTTTTAATCAAAAATCAAAACTTACTCAACACCAGAGACTTCATACTGGAGAAATGCCATACAAATGTGAAGAATGTGGCAAAGCCTTTAATCAAAAATTACAACTTATTAGACACCAGAAAATTCATACTGGAGAAAAGCCATATAAATGTAAAGCATGTGAAAAAGCTTTTAATCGAAAATCACACCTGACTGAACACCAGAGACTTCATACTGGAGAAAAGCCATACAAATGTAAAGAATGTGGCAAAGCTTTTAAGAAAAAATCACACCTTACTGAACACCAGAGACTTCATACTGGAGAAAAGCCATACAAATGTAAAGAATGTGGCAACACTTTTAATCAAAAATCAAAACTTACTCAACACCAGAGACTTCATACTGGAGAAATGCCATACAAATGTGAAGAATGTGGCAAAGCTTTTAATCAAAAATCACAACTTACTAGACACCAGAAAAATTCATCCTGGAGAAAAGCCATATAAATGTAAAGCATGTTAAAAAAGCTTTTAATCGAAAATCATACCTGACAGAACACCAGAGACTTCATACTGGAGAAAAGCAATACAAATGTAAAGAATGTGGCAAAGCTTTTAAGAAAAAATCACACCTTATTGAACATCAGAGACTTCATACTGGAGAAAAGCCATACAAATGTAAAGAATGTGGCAACACTTTTAATCAAAAATCAAAACTTACTCAACACCAGAGTCTTCATACTGGAGAAATGCCATACAAATGCAATGAATGTGGCAAAGCTTTTAATACAAAATCATCCCTTACTCAACACCAGAGACTTCATACAGGAGAAAAGCCATAAAAATGTAAAGAATGTGGCAACACTTTTAATCAAATATCAAAACTTAATCAACACCAGAGACTTCATACTGGAGAAATGCCATACAAATGTGAAGAATGTGGCAAAGCCTTTAATCAAAAATCACAACTTACTAGACACCAGAAAATTCATACTGGAGAAAAGCCATATAAATGTAAAGCATGTGAAAAAGCTTTTAATCGAAAATCACACCTGACTGAACACCAGAGACTTTATACTCGAGAAAAGCCATAGACTTAAAAGTCATTTCCTGTAATATCAAACCTCATTGGTCACCAGAAACTTCATACTGGGAAGAACAATTACAATTGCCCAGAAATAGCTCTGTAGCATTGACTCCATAAAATTGCAACCCTTGCCCAAATGGCCATTACTCATTAGCCCATGGAAGTGGGCAGGAAGCATGATTGGATGCTTCACCTTCTTTCCTTCTGTGGACCTCTCCAGGTTCAATTGTCCTTTCCTCAGTTTCTCTGTATTGATTGAAATCAAATCATTTTTTTTTTCAAAAGCTATATCTGGACTTACAGGCCTATTTGTACCAAACCAACACATTAATAAAATTATCTTATGCCTGAAGTCTATGGTCACATCAATTTATTCCCCATAATCTCAGCTGGAAAGCATGGTCCTATGTCGATGTCTTATTTATTTAATTTTGTTTTGGTTGTATACCGAGGATTGAATTCAGGGGCATTCAACCCCTAAGCCACATCCCAGCCCTATTTTGTATTTATTTAGAGACACAATTTCACTGAGTTTCTTAGGGTCTCACTTTTACTACTAAGATTGGATTTAAACTTGTGATTATCCTGCTTCAGGCTCATTCACTGCTTGGATACAAGGCATGCATCCCTGCACCCAGAAATCAATGTCTTTTGCTTTGTAGTTAGTTAAAAAATTTTACTCAGGATTTTATGTCCATAAAAAGATGGTTTTGTCACACTTCAGGCATCAGATTCTGGCTTTTGAAATGTCCTGCATGAAACATCTTAGCTTTCTACATCAAATGCAGAGATCACAAATTTGAAACCAGGTGGCTGAGAAACAAAGATATTGAACAGTAAAATGCAACATATGTTGTGGTTAAATCCACACATGTAGTGGGTATGAATGCTCACACTAAATAGACATCAAGAGGCCTGTCCATGACCCCTGAGGATCCTGAGCCTCCAGAGAGTCTGCAAAAATGAGAAAGAAGCACACTACATTTTCCCACCTCTAGACATAGTATAGCTTTTACTAGACAGACCAGGGAAAGCACTGTGTGTCTTTGTAGCAAAGTGTGGCTCTGCTTGCATATATATGACATCTGTTTTAGAGAACACTGAGACAGTACCTGATAAAACATAGTTGCCCTTTTTTCTCTTAATAGAAAACCACAGCCCTGCAAATTTTTTAAATCAATAATTTTGTTACAGTTGAAAAATAATAATAATGGTTAAAAATGGTGTCAATGAAAAGCATTTGAACTAGTGAGTCCATCCTTCCAGTAATACTTACAAGGATACAGCTCTGTCACTCAGAAAAAAGTCTGTCCCAAGCCACACAGTGAAAGCTCAGAAAGTTACATCTTTTCCTGGACCCATCCTTGGCTCTTCAAATTGCTTCTTCCAAGTAAATGATGTTTTTAACAGTTAATAAAGTATGAGAAAATCTCTTCCACTGAAGTACTTCAGGTCCTCTCAGGATTCTGGAAGGCTGGGCACACTTTTCATCCAAGCAGCAGGGGAGTTCAAGGAAGGAGAATCACAGTTTCAAAACCAGCCTCAGCAATTTCACATGAATCTAAGCAACTTAGGAAGATCCTAACCCTAAATAAAAAGATTTTGGGATGTGGCTTAGAGGTAGAGAGCACTTTGGTTTGATCCCAAGTACAAAAAAAAATAAAAAAGACAAAGATGCTCAGGTCTTGTGGTCATCAGACTCAGTTTTTGCTGTACATAAGTCTGAACAATTGCATTATTTAAAAACTTTTTTTTAAAAAAATGTACTAACTATAGTTACTTAGTGATCACCATAGTACTATAAAGCAGAGATACCTCCACTAACTTTTACTGTCACAGAAATACCTCCATGATAATCCCAAATATTAATATGGTACCTCTGTTGATGGAGCGATTCATCTGTTCAATTACTCTCTCACAACAGGTGTGCACTAAATCCCTGAAAGTTTCAGTAATTTAGACTCAAAAATCATGCCTTACTCAATACCAGAGAATTCATACTGGAAAAAAACCCATACAAATGTAAAGAAGGTGGGAAAGCTTTTAAGAAAATATTATGCCTTACTCAACACCAGAAAACTCAAACTGGGAAGAAACCATTCAAATATCAATGATGTGGCAAAGCTTAGAAACTTATGAAGCTAAATAAAGCAGACTCCAAGAAGGCACAAAGACACCCATGCAAACTCCACTGCAGGTGTGAACTTAGTTTTTGTGCCTCACTGCTAAGTAGTTCTCAGCCATGGCAATGGTTACACCAAGTGGATATTGGGCATTCTAGAGGCATTTTTTATTTTCAAGTAGGGAATAGGATTACTAAACATCATCATGATGGGCAAGCCCCTTACCAAAAACAAGCTTTGGTCTCTAAGTATTACCATGCTGAGGCTCAGGGTAGATCATACATGCTGAAAAAAGAACTGATATTTCTCTAATTTATTTTTTCTCCCAGTGCTTTAAGCACAATGATTGTCTCCCAGTAGTGAGGAAGGGAAGAAAGAAACAAAAGAAGGAGCAGAAGGAAACACACAGCATATTATAAGAAGAAACATAAAGCCTGCAGGCAGGAGAATTATTAATTTGGGCCTGATTGTGTTGCTACTAACTCTGTCAAAGAGTTCTACCAACCTTCTAAAACTTACCAGTCTTGCGTCAGTTGTCAGTATCAAGCCAGATTCCCCTACTTGAACAACAGGCAAGATTCTCCTTAGCAGAAACCCCATTCAATAAGCAGTCTTTCCACGTCTTCTTTTCCAAGAATGAATAGTGAGTCATTGAGGACTTCACCTGCATTCTTGTGTTCATTAGAGACATTTGTCTGTAGTTTTCTTTCTTTGAGGTATCTTTGTCTGGTTTCAGAATCAGGGTGATGTTGGCCTCATACAATGAATTTGAAAGCGCTCCCTCTTTTTCTATTTCCTGAAACAATTTGAAAAGTATTCGTATTAATTCTTCTTTAAAGGCTTTGTAAAACTCCGCTGTATACCATCCAGTCCTGGGCTTTTCTTGGTTTGCAGTCTTTTGATTGCTTCTTCTATTTCATCCATTGATATTGGTCAGTTCAAATTGTGTGTATCCTCCTGACTCAGTCTGGGCAAATCATATTACTTAAAAAATTTATCAATGTCTTCACTATCTTATATTTTATTGGAATATAGGTTTTCAAAATAATTCCTAATTATCTTCTGTATTTCTGTAGTATCTGTTGTGATATTGGCTCTTTCATCCTGTATGTTAGTAATTTGAGTTCTCTCTCTTCTCTTCATTAGCATGGCTAAGGGTCTGTCGATCTTATTTATTTTTTCGAAGAACCAACTTTTAGTTTTGTCAATTTTTTCAATAGTTTATTTTGTTTCAATTTCATTAATTTCTGCTCTGATCTTAATTATTTCTTGCTTTCTGATATTTGCTTTTGTTTTGCTCTTCCTTTTCTAGGGCTTTGAGATGAAGTATGAGGTCATTTATTTTTTGGTTTTTTCTTTTTGTGAGAAATGACCTCCAGGCAATAAATTTCCCTCTTAAAACTGCTTTCATTGTGTCCCATAGATTCCGATATGTTGTGTCTGTATTTTCATTTTTCTCTAAGAATTTTTTGATTTCCTCCTTTATGTCTTCTGTAACCCTTTGATCATTCAGTAACATATTGTTCATTTTCCATGAGATGTATGATTTTTCCTTCTTTCTTTTATCGTTGATTTCCAGTTTCATTCCATTATGATTAGATAAAATGCATTGTATCAGCTTCACCCCTTTATATTTACTGAGGGTTGCCCTGTGGCATAATATATGGTCTATTTTTGAGAAGGATCCATGTGCTACTGAGAAAAACATGTATCCACTTGATGATGGTTGATATATTCTATATATGTCAGTTAAGTCTAGGTTATTGATTGTTTTATTGAGTTCTATAGTTTCTTTATTCAACTTTTGTTTGGAGGATCTGTCCAATGGTAAGAGAGGTGTGTTGAAGTAACCCATAATTATTGTGTTGTGGTCTATTTGATTCTTGAACTTGAGGAGAGTTTGTTTTATGAATGTCGCAGCACCATTATTTGGTGCATAAATAATGATAATTGTTCTGTCTTGTTGGTGAATGGTTCCTTTTAACAGTATATAATGTCCTTCTTTATTCTTTTTGATTAACTTAGTCTTGAAGTCGATTTTATTTGATATGAGGATGGCCACCCCTGCTTGTTTACAAGGAGCGTGTTTGTGGTATATTTTTTTCCCAATCTTTTACCTTCAACCTGTGTATGTCTTTTCCAATCAGATGTGTCTCCTGGAGGCAGCATATTATTGGATTTGTGTCTTTAATCCATGTGACCAGCCTATGTCACTTTATTGGAGAGTTTAAGCCATTAACGTTTAGAGTTTCTATTGATATATGGTTTGTACTTCCAGCCATGTTTGATTATTTATCTTTTTTTTTAATTTAATTTGCTTCTCCATGATTATCTTTCCCCCCACCCTCTGTCTTTATTGAGGTATTTCCCACTGTTGGTTTTGGTTGTTGTTTTTCAATTCTTCCTCATGTAGTGTTTTGCTCAAGATGCTTTGCAATGCTGGTTTTCTGGCTGAAATTTCTTTTAACTTTTTTTATCATGAAAGATTTTTATTTTCTTGTCATACCTGAAGCTCCGATCTACATATTGTGGGGTCGGGCTCCAAATTTTTTAATAGAACACCCATAGCACAAGAGTCAATAACAAGAATCAACAAATGGGACTTACTTAAACTAAAAAGTTTTCTCTCAGCAAGAGAAACAATAAGAGAGGTAGATAGGGAGCCTACATCCTGGGAACAAATTTTTACTCCTCACACTTCAGATACAGCCCTAATATCCAGAGTATACAAAGAACTCAAAAAATTAAACAATAAGATAACAAATAACCCAATCAACAAATGGGTCAAGGACCTGAACAGACACTTCTCAGAGGAGGACATACAATCAGTCAACAAGTACATGAAAAAATGCTCACCATCTCTAGCAGTCAGAAAAATGCAAATCACAACCACCCTAAGATACCATCTCACTCCAGTAAGATTGGCAGGCATTATAAAGTCAAACAACAACAAGTGTTGGTGAGGATGTGGGGAAAAGGGTACTCTTGTACATTGTTGGTGGGACTATAAATTGGTGCGGCCAATTTCGAAAGCAGTATGGAGATTCCTGAAAAAGCTGGGAATGGAACCACCATTTGACCCAGCTATTGCCCTACTCTGACTATTTCCTGAAGACCTTAAAGAGTTTACTACAGGGATACTGCCACATTGATGTTCATAGCAGCACAATTCACAATAGCTATACTGTGGAACCAACCCAGCTGCCCTTCAATAGATGAATGGATAAAAAATGTGGCATTTATACACAATGGAGTATTATACAGCACTAAAAAATGACAAAGTCATGGAATGTGAAGGGAAATGGATGGCATTAGAGCAGACAATGCTAAGTGAAGCTAGCCAATTTCTAAAAAACAAATGCCAAATGTCTTCTTTGATATAATGAGAGCAACTAAGAACAGAGCAGGGAAGAAGAGCAGGAGGAAAAGATTAACATTAAACAGAGACATGAGATGGGAGGGAAAGGGAGAAAAAAGGGAAATTTCAAGGAAATGAAAGGAGACCCTCATTGTTATACAAAATTACGTATAAGAGGTTGTGAGGGGAATGGGAAAAAACAAGGAGAGAAATGAATTACAGTAGATGGGGTAGAGAGAGAAGATGGGAGGCAAGGGGAGGGGGGATAGTAGAGGATAAGAAAGGTAGAAGAATACAGCAGTTACTAATATGGCATTATGTAAAAATGTGGATGTGTAACTGAAGTGATTCTGCAATCTGTATATGGGGTAAAAAGGGGAGTTCATAACCCACTTGAATCTAATGTATGAAATATGATATGTCAAGAGCTTTGTAATGTTTTGAACAACCAATTAAAAAATTGTTTTTAGTTTGAGGTGGATGTATTTTTTTTTAATTTTATTTTATGTGGTGCTGAGGATCAAATCCAGTGCCTCATGCATGCTATGAGAACACTCTTCCACTGAGTCCAGCCCCCTTTAGTTTTTAAACACGAGATTAGGTATCACTTTAATCTCTGGAAGAGAAGTAAAGGTTAAAATGTTTACAGGGATTGACTCTTAGCTCTGGGTGTTGTGGTTGAAGGTCTTAATAAGGTTATTGCAACAGTATTCTGTGAACATCTCAGCAGTAGAGATCCATGCACCCAGGCCCTTGCATCTCAGGGTCGCTCCACCAGGGCTGAAACTATACAATTTTGGATTCATGTCATTAAGGTATAAGTTAGTGAGGTCAGAATAACTTTTTTTTGTAAAGTGGAGAAAAAAAAAATTGTTCTTGGAAGAGAGACCAAATCAGGGCATAGATTGTAAGCCCCAACCAGGCAACTGAATAGATCATAAAAATTAAGATTTGTGAGCCACTGTGAGTCTCATATAATAAAGCTGAGCTGCAACCTGAGAACCCACATTTCTATCCAGTACTCTGATAAAACTGATGTTTGTCTGGGGCCCAATCTTTGTGATGTAGGATCAACAACAGTATGAATTAGGCAAAACTTCTTGCCAAATGATAGGGGACAGATGTTAGTGGTGAGAGCATGAGGTTCAGAGAATAATTCTATAAAGTGGGGGTCACTGTGCTCACCCCCCCCATGCTTTTCTTTTCATGAAGAAATTAACCTGCTACCCTGCCTGCCTTAAGTGGACAGGGTATATCACATTTATCAGTAAACTGTCTGTTATCTGCAGGAGAAAGACAGGTATAAAATAAATGTCCATAATAGGAAGCCATGTTACCTTTAAGAAGGAAACTTTTCTGATTCTTTCCACATACCAGCTTCTGAAACTCAGAGAGATAAAAATATTTTTTCTAGCTCTAAAATCTACAAGAATTTATAGTTAAGAATCCAATTCGAATCACTTGCATTGGCCAAGGTGACTTAACGTTATCTTAGCAGTGGGGACTTGACAGTGAGATGCCATCCAGCAGTCAGTTCAAAGTTAAGTAGTAGGCCTGTGTGGGACTCTTTGGAAACTTCTCTGGGATACCCAACAAAAGTGGATTGCATGAAAGGCACACTGTCTCTCTCCCCTCTCAGAGGACCCATGATCTACTATGACAGTGTCCCCTTTCCTTGTTTATCTATTTAATAAACGCATGCCTGTTATTCTGAGTGAAATGTCTGAAATCTTTCTGACTTAGTTACAAGAATTAGAGTTTGAAAGGGGGCCTTCTTACTCTCTCAGTTTATTTGAAGTCACGAACCTTGTATAATTAAACATTTACAAAGTTCTCATGATATACATTAAGCTTGCTCCAGCTATATTTTCAAGATTTACAAAGTTGTAGTCTCCAGCTCTTTCTTTTACCATTTTTAAATGGTGTGACTGTCTTTTTCCTCACACTCTAGTGGTTAGGACCACCAGGAGATAAGGTTGAGCCCAGTTCCTGTGCAACAAAGACCTTTGTTTCCCACTTCTGCATCCAAATTACCAATGAGGTTAGAATGGTCATCATCCACAGTATGTGAGGCCAGATATGAGATGTTTTCACAAGATACATGTGCATTTTCATTACTTTCAAATAAAGATTTGCATGTGAGGTGTTTTATGCTAGAAACTCACCAAAACAAATGGTAAGCCTGTGCACTGGGGAACCAGAAGAATTTCATCAGAGGATCAGTTCCATCCTGTATCTCCAGCATAAAGGGCTCTGGTAAATGCTTGGCTCAATAAACCACTCTTAGTTTAGAAATAAGCAATAGTCTGATCTCCACCCACAAATTCTTCTCAGCCTATTCAAACCACTAGTACATGTAGCCAATCAGAAGTTATCCCTGCTCATGGGACACTCAAGAAACTGGAATCCATAACATGGCTCTACCTGTTCTACTCACTCAAGAAATGTATCTCAGTTGATATGGTTTTAATATGCATTGCAGAACTAGTAAAAAAAAATAATGTACCTGAAACTAGAAACAAATTATTGGTTATGAATGTATGTATGTATATATATACAGTAAAATAAAAAAACAACACTTTCAGAGTTAGTTTATTCACTGAGCAACATCCCCAACCCTATTTTGTATTTTATTTAGAGACAGAGTTGCTTAATACCTTGTTATTGCTGAGGCTGGCCTTGAACTCAGGATGCTCCTTCCTCAGCCTCCAGAGCCACTCGGATTACAGGCATGTGCTACTGCACCTGGCCACAAATTTGTTTTCTTTTACACGTAAAATATCTGTGGGTAGTTCTGACTGAGGCACAGCTGACATCAGGAATCTGTGTCTTTTCATCTCTCACTTCCCATTTTATTTTCTGGCCCTGTAGTCATAGTTGGCAATAAGCTTTCCATGCTCACTTTCTATTTTTATTTGTGGCCCTCTGGATGAGTATGTTCAGGCCAGCTCAAACCCACTTTGCAGGTTAAGAGCATCTTGTTCAGGGGGTTTCATGCTATGACTTCCTGGTCTGAGTAACCTTTCTGACTCACCCCACATGGAGTGGACAGCAGAAGGGGATTCCCAGAAAAAAAAAACACAAGCAACTTCTGGAAGAAGAGAAAAGAGTCACTGGTGATAAATAACAAATCAGACTCCCTTCTGATCTCCAGGAAAGCCATTGTCTATACTGTAAAGCTGAGAATCTATTTTAGTTCATGACACTGTTTAAGCACTCAGGGCTCAGAACATCTCTATTTTATAGATGAGGAGACTAGAGCTCACAGGGAGTTTAAACTTTCTGTCAAATGCCACTGGCCTTGAAAGTTGTAGACCTGAATATGAAGACAAATCCAGACTGTTTTGAATCAGTGTTGAAATCCCTGCTCAAGGCTGTACTCTCCATCAAGTACAAGATGATTATCATTGACATAGAGGAGGAAGAGGGGAGGCAGGAAAGATAAAGATCCCCTGATAGAACTTCACATAGACCCTGTACTGGTAAGTTTGTTCTTGAGTTTGGGAGGTTTCCTGCCTACTAATATCTTGTAGTGGTTGATAAACATATATATTTCCACATCACCTTTCCAATTTTGGCATTCATATTGTTTTTTTGTTCACTTATTTTTCTTAAGTCAACTTGTCTGGTATACTTACAGAAATGTCCTCAAAACCTTAAGTGTTTGTGGCAGTTTTAAATCAAAATGAGTAATGCTTGCCTCAAATAAAAATTACATTAAAATTCCATGAAAGAATTAAATAAAAGGCTAGCCATCTGTTCACCTTTTAATATCATCCCACAACTGAGGTAGGGTCTTCTGAATCAATTTGAATAATTAGAGCTACCAGGTCACACCAGAACACAAATGACCACTATGCTTCTCCTCCACATGCAGTTTTCCATTCCTGTATTATCCTCTGCACTCTTAAGAGCAAGTCTAAGGAAGTACCAGGTCCTCTAAACCAAGATTCCAGGTTACCCTACTCCAAATGTGGCCAAGTCTCCACACATTTCCTCAGGCACTAGATCCTGGCCACTGCACTCCCTAGTTTCTCAACACATAGTTTATAGGTTAATAATTTTATTCAGGGGCCTTGGTTTCTTCCAGCATTATTTTGTGTGAATACTATCATGTTGTAACTCCCATTTTACCTTTAGTGTGATTATTGCTTAAGTGCCCTTGGAAGAAGTCAACAGGATTGCATTGTGTATCCAGGAAGCCAGGCCGTGCTAGGCCTTGCACATCTTTTTCCACTTTTTTTCTGCCTATCTGTTGCACAAATGTCTGTCTTAGACGAATTTTCAGGAGAAGACAGAGAGGCTACCTACCTCAGAATAAAGAAGAGCCTTTGAGAGTAAGAACAAATACCAGTCAATGTGAAGAGAAAAAGAGTCAGTCCTCAGGGACCTGGTCTAACAATCTTGCACAAACCACTAGGACAGAGCTGTATTTGATCAATATCCCCTGATTCCTTGCACAAGGATTTCTTTTATTTAACTGAAATTATTTCTATCACGAATGACATTGATCTCCTTTCTCTGAGAACAGAGTGTGCAAACTTCTCATTTTAAAATTGACTAGTCTCTGTGGAACAGCCATGTAGTAATAATGACTTTCTCTCACTTAGGAGATGAACCATGTGACCTCCTAGAAGCTAATGATCCTATAGAAATAGAAATTAAAAAAAAAAAACTTGGAAAAACAAAAGGATATAGAGAGCCCCACCACACCTTGCCCTCATCCTGAAGACTCCAAGACATTTTATCCTGTGTATGGAGAAGGCTTCATGTGATTGCATAAACCAGAAGGCTGCACATAAAGTACATTTCCTCTGTCTCAGAAAGCAATATGAAGTCATTGTAGCTTGAACTCTTTTCTCTCACAGTTGGCCACTCAGCTCCCTTCTGCTCAGCCATGTTTCACAACTGGGTTTCAGTCTGGCTACTCTCTCAGTGCTGGTAAGGGTCATCCTTAGGAGGTCAATACATCCCATCTGCTCAAAATCAGTACAACTAAACCAGAAAGAAAGATGAGTATGGGTAAGAGACACAAAGAGTCTAAGGAGTAGAGGTCCAAACAATTTAAGGACAGATATTATCCCAAAAGCCTAGACTTCCAAGAAAGTCTGGTCTTGTTAAAAAGGGAAGGGAGAGGAAAGAAATAATTCCATAACCAAGAATATTTTCTCTACACTCACTTCTTGTTTTATTATTTGGCATAAGATGTTTATTATGATTATTTTTAGAATGGCTAAAAACTATAAGAAACCCAATCACCCAAATAGTAATATGGCTGGGTATCTATGGTGCAACTATTCTACAAGCTCTTATGCAGACCTAAGAATGATGGTTTAAAAGTATGGATGATTTATTTCAGATAATGTTCATATGTAAAAACAAATAGTTAATTGTGTGTGTGATGAGATTACTACTGTGCTAGTTGATGCTGCATTTCTTGAGCAAAATATTTCAACCCATATACAACTATAGTGGTCCTAGTGAACTTCGTGCTAGTGCATACAAATATAGAAATACATGACTGAAGTATAATCCCTGTTTCCACTCAGTGCCTCAGAGTGACCTGGGATACTCAACTCTGGCCTGCATGCCCTGTACAGCTGTCCCTTAGAATTTATGCTAGGAAGCTCATCCAGGTACCAAACCTGTCCTGCTTCATAGGAGGTGCAACACAAAGAAGCATGACACTGTATTTTGCAGAGTGAATGTGGTCTTGAGGAATTTTTTTTTTTAATTTAAGGCTTGGAATGGACATTCCTATGAGAATGTTTGTATCAGTGTTGCTTGGGGGTTGAGCCCTGACCCTAAACTCAGGGGGTTTACAATTCAAGATGACTATTAACAGGTCTTGCTCATTCTCCAGTATTGTAAGAGAACTCAAGGTCACTAGTACCTGTCAAGTACCATGACCACAGTTCTCCGTGTCTGTTTCTCTGTCTCTTCTTGCTGCCCATTTTTTTCAACAGGATCCCACAGGAAGTTTCTTCATAAGCACTATGTAAAGCCATATTTGGCATGTTTCTTGTTAACACTGGGATGAAACTAGAGCTTCCTTGTTGGGGCTACTACCTCTACTGGTCAGAAAATACAAGGGGAGTGTGGGTCATGTCTGCCATTACCAAGAGTCTGTGCCAGCATTAATATCAGCTCTTGGACCAATGCGCCCAAAAGGGGTGTCCGCATTAATTAAACCTTGAAAATTCAAGAGGATAGTTACCTCAAGTTGTAACTTCCAGAGATACATGACACACCATAGCTGGGAGCATCTTGGGAACATTGCTACCAATCTCAGGTTGGCTTAGCTAAGCAACTGGTCTTTGGAGAAATGGCCCATCCCTCTCCTATACATCTGAGGACCAGGCCTGGTTTGGATTCACTTACACTTAATTGAGGAAGATATATTTCTTTGTCCCCAATATGTTTAAACTCTTTCTTGCTCCCTACTTTTTTCCCTCTTCTCACCCTATATTCATTTTTTCCATAATCATGGTCATGACAACAATGTAAAAGTCATCCATGGACTCATGGTCATGTGTATTAAGCTTCAGAGTCATTCCTTCAAGTGAAATCTTGTTCACACTTCATAAATAAAGCAAAACTGGTTCCCAAAATGCCATAGATGCTGCTACCAAGAAACAAAAGTCAAAAACACTGAGAAGGCAGCGCCTCTAGCATTTAGAGAAATACAAATTAAAACTACACTGAGCTACCATCTCATTCCAATTATAATGCCAATTATCAGGAATATAAGTAAAAGCAGATTTTGGTGAGGATATGGAAAACAAAAGGAAACACTCAAACATTGTGGTGAGACTGCAAATTTGTGTAAACTCTCTGGAATGCATTGTGGAGATTCAAAAAAACAAATATCTAGTATTTAACCCCCCGACTTTGAACCAAATATCACTTGGTATCAGCATAATACAGTGTTACAAAGTCACATCAATATTTATAGCAAAACAATTAACAAGAGTTGAGCTATGGGACAAAGCTAGATGCTCATCAACTAATAAATGGATAGAAACATTGTTGTATATATAAACAATAAAATATCACTCACCCATAAAGAAGAATGACTCTATTACATATCCCAGTAATTAAATGGATATGGAGACTCATTGTGAGCAAAAGAAGAAAAAAAAACATAGGTGGAATGTTTTTGCTGATAATTGGAGGCTAAACCACAATAAATGAGAGAGGAAAATGGGAGAAGTTCAGTAAATTATCCAAAGAAACCTTCAAGAAAGATAGAATAGATAGAAATAGGAAATACATTAAAATGAATAATTAAAATAATTATGAAGTATTTTTTTAACTGGACAAGATATCATTATTTATTTTCATGGTGCTGAGGATTGAACCAGATCTTTACATGTGAGGCAAGCACTTTACCAATGTACTATATTCCCAGGTCGAAAAAATTATGAATTATAAATGAGAGTTTCTATGCTTGTATAATTTTATCAAAATGGATTCTGTGCCATGTAAACTTATGAATAACAACTAAAATAAATTTAAAACTAGGAAATAGAAACATGAAACAAAATTGATAGAATAAAAGTCTGATGATTAAATGTCTTTAGGTTCATTTCAGAATTTTCTGAATCTCTCCCTATGTGGAGTCTGCCAAAGGTATTCAGGACTGAAAGAAAGGTAGAAGTTCAGGATGCTGCAAAGAGAAGAAGAAGGGACTGCACCCCTGCTGCATTGATATACAGGTGAAGGCATCCAAATGAGAAGATAATCTCAAGGTCCCCCATGTTTAACTAGGGCAGAGAGGAGCAAGGTGCTTGATTATATGTTTATTTAATGGCACATACATGGAGATATATATAGAATTATAAAAATCTGAAATTAGTTTTCCTGGATTTACAAATGAAAGCCAAATGTTTTTTCCTTGAAAAAAGAGTTCCTTGACCCTCTTTTAACACTAAGTCTCATCTGTATTATATGACTTTTTGCACCCCTGATGTTTGGGGAGAAAGATACAGATCTCTTTTTTGAATCTTATCAAAACAAGCAGGCAGAGGTGAGAAGTAAGTAATGCTGTTTTTTTTTTTCTTTGTAAAGTACAGAGTGTCCAGATGCAATTAAGGATGCACCCCTTGGCAGGGCTTTTTTGACTGTTGTAAGAAGGCAGGTGAGCACCCAGGTCCCAGAATCAAGGTGAGTGGTGGGAGGCAGAAAGATTGCCCAGGTTTGCCTTGTTCTGTGGAAAGCTGCCATCATGTGGCCACCATAGGTATTTCTTTCAAAAAATGTCTCACCAGTGACCAAGGGAGCCCAGGGACAGCTGGATTTTACACGTCTGTGCTCTCCGATGTCTCTTCTTTGCTAATCTTCTTATTCTGCCTCCAGAATAAACCACTTAGAGAAAAACCAGGCTCTAATTCTGACATCCACATCCAAGTCTACTACAGGGCACCTGTAAAGGCTGCTGGAAGCACTCACCAATGTGGGCAAAAGGCAATGTGTTTATTTGGCACTGAATATTTCTTTTCTGTTTCTACTGTTTTTGTTTTAGCTACCTGCCCCTGGTAGTCCATGTATCAGTCAATTCTACTGGCCTTCCAGTAATTTTACAAGATGTACTGACAACTTTCCAACAAAATGAAAGGCCATATTCATTTACATATGTTTAAATATATAAAAGATGAAACGTCAGCACTCCAAAGAATGCTTTGTGATAGTCTTATTATAGGAAGTGGCCCAGGTAATGAAGCTTTCAAATCAACCTCAATTTTTTAGCATTAGAACCAAATAGAACTTAGAACTCTGGTAACCAGGCACACACATTCCATAGAGGGTGCATTATTTATCTCATGTAAAGGGAGATGAACAAGATAAAGAGATGTTTTCATGATGTATTCAAACCTTTCAGGGTTCTAGGCAGAAATATGTCCAAACCACATTTGCACGTTGGCTCAGCCGTCACAGCAGGACCTATGACTATTTATCAGAAGGCATTTATGGGTAAAAGAGAGAAGTTCAGAGAAGACCAATCCAGATAAGTACTCATCTGGGATCACAGCTGGTAAGTTTTTTGACATTCCCCTTGTGTGTGTGAGGGGGGGGAGTAATTGAGGGAAGAATTAGGTTATATCAGGACATGGGTGATAAGGTGGATATATAAATATTGGGTCCTAGTTTTTTTTTTTTTTTTTTACTGAAATTACTATTCAAAGACCTTATTCTGTAATCCAATGTGTGGAGGTCTATGCATATATTCATCTATTTATAATCTAAAAAATTTTTCGGTAGGAATGTCATCTTTGGAAACAGCCAGTATTAATTATTGTCCTACATGTAGAACAAAATTTTTGCCAAGCTCCTTGTAGACCATAATGAAGCTACTTGTTAATTCTGTCTCCTGGGGAAAGAGGAAGTGCACCAGAAAACTCACAGTGATATCTGTGTTGCAAGGTTAGCTAAGCCTTCTGGAGAATTTTCTCTTCAAGAGAAAAAAAAAAAGCTGGAGATGGCCAGAATATGCAGAACAAATACCCATGATGAGGAATCTCCTAAACTCTAAGAATTTTTCCACTTGAATAGTCTACATGCCCATTTCAAAAGAATTCTAGATTGTATTATTCTCCCTTACAACATAATACATGTAAATCTTCAGATTATATACGTGGAGAAATAACAGAGAAATCATTTTCACTTTGTTGTCAGTGTTTATTGGGCACTTATATTTCTTTTCTGTTGCTACTGTTTTTGTTTTAACTACCTGCCCCAGGTAGCCCATGTACCAGTCAACTCCACTCACCTTCTAATCCTTTATGAAACTTATATATGAACATCCTTACTAGGAAAGTTTTGACACAAAGAGAAGTGGGAGTTACACAAACAAAGGAGGTAAATGTAGTCTATATTGTTTTATGGATGTGCCATACCAGAAAACAAGTCTCTATAGCCCCATCCAGTAAGAAGCTATGTCCTTGAATGCCTTTAGAATATTCTAGTAAGAAATTTATTTATTTATTTATTTTTGCAGCAGGTCAGCCTTTCAATGCTGTTGGAATGTGATTTGATCCAATTGTACATTCATTCAACCAAGGGGCAGGGACAGTATATGTGTCCTAATGGGCTGCATCAGTGTCACAGGGATCTCATTAGACAATGAATAGATTGAGTTACACAGATATTTATTTGTCCTAATTCTTGAATTTTTATATCAAGATACTTGCTGGAATGATTTCCTTTGAGACCAACTGTTTGAGATGTAGATTGCCATCTTCTGTCTCCATGTTTGCAAGACATTTTTCTGGGCTTCTCTGTGTCCTTAGAAAGTAGGTTGCTCTAAACATTAAAGCTTCAAATACAATTGATCATACCTCCTGGCACCATTTGCATATTAAGTGAACCAAATAAATTACCAATAATTTGAAAAGAATATCCTCATTTAAGAGTCGTAACTCAGTCTTTATTGAACAGCTATTTTGAGAATAGCTTTGTTATTTTTCAGCCAGTGCCCATGTAACATTATTCTTTGCAGCTCATAGTTCTGTTCTTCAATAGATGTTTAGGTGTCACTCTTACCCCTGAATTGTGTCCAGCTTCTAGTATTAATTTGGCCAGGCCTATTGTTTACTTGTACAGCTGTGGACTTTCCCTCGTTTTTTTTTTTTTTTATTGAGCTGCATTTGATATCACTTTCTCTATCTTATCAATCTTATCAATTTTATCTTATCAATTTTATTTACTTTTGTCTAATTAAAGGCAATCTATTACAGAATAGTCTCTTTGTGATTGGTTAAGCATTATTTCAAGGTTTTCTTTCCTATCTCTAATTCAAGATATTTTTATAATGCCAGACAGGTTTTTTTTTTATTTTGAGATTTAAGTTGTTAACAACAATATTTGGTATACATTTTAAAAGATTGTATTTTTAATCTAAAGACAATATTCTGACTATAAAGGTTTTAAAAAATTATAATTTTCAAAAGAATCATGAAAGCTTGGATTAAAATATATTTATGCAGCCAAGTGGCTTCACTTAAATGAAGAAATTTTATGTAAGTGTAAAAAGATTTTGTTGTGCTTTGTTGTTGAAAGCAGATATTCCTAAGACAAATTTCTGAATAGATTTTATTAAAATTATGAAAGTAACTGTGGTATAAACTTTTATTCTCCCATAATGAATCACCAATGAAATCTTCTCTTTAAGCCCAGTTTGGTCATTTGTCCACCTTGGCCTCCAAAGACTGTTTGAATCTATAGTATTTTTAAGCTTATTTAGCAAATATTTTCATTTTGGTTATTGAAACAGGAAAACAATCCTGAAATATATGTAAAAGTCATATTTAAAAATTCTAAAAGTATTAATTACCTTAGAAAATGTGGTAACTGCTATCATTTTTATTTTTTATGAAAAGTAATTTAGATATAAACTTTATATCAAATTCAATCATAAGAGATGCCTTTTTTGTTTGGGTGAAACAAAAAAGAAAGAAAGAAAGAAAGAAAGAAAGAAAGAAAGAAAGAAAGAAAGAAAGAAAGAAAGAAGGAAAGGAAGGAAGGAAGGAAGGAAGGAAGGAAGAGAAAGAAAAAGAAAGAAAGAAAGAAAGAAAGAAAGAAAGAAAGAAAGAAAGAAAGAAAGAAAGAAAGAAAGGAAGGAAGGAAGGAAGGAAGGAAGGAAGAAAGAAAGAAAGAAAGAAAGAAAGAAAAGAAAGAGAAAGAAAGAAAGAAAGAAAAAAAGAAAGAAAGAAGAAAGAAAGAGAAAGAAAGAAAGAAAGAAAGAAAGAAAGAGAAAGAAAGAAAGAAAGAAAGAAAGAAAGAAAGAAAAAAGAAAGAAAGAAAGAAAGAAAGAAAGAAAGAAAGAAGAAAGAAGAAAGAAGAAAAGAAAGAAAGAAAGAAAGAAAGAAAGAAAGAAAAAAGAAAGAAAGAAAGAAAGAAGAAAGAAGAAAGGAAGGAAGGAAGGAAGGAAGGAAGGAAGGAAGGAAGGAAGGAAGGAAGGAAGGAAGGAAGGAAGGAAGGAAGGAAGAAAGACTCAATATCTCATTGCCTTAGAAAATTGTTAGGCTGAGCAAATGGCAGTGCAGAGTTTTATAGAAATATTCTAGCAAATATCACTCAGAGTTACTGAAGATTGAACTCAGGGGCACTTAATCACTGAGTTACAACCAACCCCATTTTTATATTTTATATAGAAATAGGGTCTCACTGAGTAGCTCAGTGCCTTGTAATTCCTGAGGGTGACATTGAAATTGTGATCCTCCTATCTAAGCCTCCTGAGCCACTGGGATTAAAGGCATGCTCCACATGGCTAGCTGTGTAAGATATTATAAATCAGTATATGCAAGACATTTTTTACAAGTTTATGTGTTACTCAAAGATGTATAGTTTTTTGTTTCTAATGAAATTCTACTTTTAGTTGAAGATGGAAAGACAGTCCTGCATTGCTCCTGCCCATATTGTTGACAGGAAAAATCATATGTCATCAGATGTGTTCTGTACCAGCAGAGGTGCTTTTTAGCCTGATAGATGTTGGGAACCTCTCTGGACAGTACACACATTTAAGTTCTGAGTAAGGGGTACTGAATGATTATTGCACCCCACAATATATTTGATTTTTACCCTCACTCCAATAATAAGGTGTGGTTCCAATTTTGGAAATCACTCAGTGAGGTTGAGTTACACACTCCTGTTCCTTAGGAATCCTATCCCTTTGCACTTTTTGGGATAAAATGCTCCATGGAACTTCCCCTTGTGTGTCCCCTATAAAAGAATAAAAATTTCAAGTGGCTCTTTCTTTTTCCATGGAAACTAAAGGTTGGAGAGCAATCCCAAAGTGTATAATGGTACCTTTTTTTTGTCTTATGTGCTTCTTTTACCATTTTCTTACTTTTTGAAATAGTCAGAGTTGTGAACACAGCATACGTCACCAGCTCCATTGCATGGCAATAGGAATATTTGTCTGGAAGCATCCTACACATTAAAAGATTGCATCAGCTTTAAATTTCCTCAGTTTGCAGACACAACAAGAGTGAGAGATTTTTATCGAGAAAGAGGAACCTCTTCTCCACTCCTACTACTTGTTAATGTTATCTCATGTTGAGCTTTTATGCTTACATGTAATTTTCTTTCAGTTTAAAGAGAAACCATAAGTCTTATTTTCCAACTTGAAAAATTACTTATATAGCCTACTAATAGTTTTAGTGGCTATTATATATTGAGGACCTCTTGAAACATCTTTTTTACTTCCTCCAATTGGATTCTGAGGCAAGTATAATTAGTTTCACTTAGAATCCTCACAACTGCAGATTAGAGCTGATAACTTACCCAAGAGCACAAAGGATGAGCTAGGATTCCAACCCAGGTCTACACACCATGCTCTCTTCTGCATCAGCCTAATTCTTCTTTACAATTTTCTCGCTGAACTTTTTTCATGCTCTTGATAATTTTTTCTCATATTGTTTTTCTTTTTCTTCTTTTGTGTAGAAGATTGGCTTTCAATTTGAAAAAAAAATTTCACTTTTGGCTAAAGATGGAAAGGCATTTTACTTTTACTGTTGCCCAAATGGTTTGCAGGCAAAAATCAGATGGCTTCAGCTGTGTTCTGCACCACTAGATATTTTTTTAAAAACTCTGAAACATTTGACCAAAAGTTCATTGTGCAAAATAAAACAATTTTATGCTTGTTATGTAGGTTTTATTTAGACTAACCTCAGTTTGTTTAGCAGTGTCAGTTATTTCTGTAATTCAAAACTATAATCAATAATATTTTTTGATATGGTATTGGCAAACAGCCATGGATAACACTTAGGATTTCTGGCCTGATCAACTGATAGGATAGATCTTTTTCTGAAATGATGAGACCCTTTTTATATTTATTTATTTATTTGTTTGTTTGTTTGTTTGTTTGTTTAATTATTTTGAGATGCAAGTTTGTGTGTGTGTGTGTGTGTGTGTGTGTATTGATGGTTGTGTATGCAGTTTATTTTGGACATTTGAAATTTGAAATATATATTTCTTAGTGAATGTTTAGAGAGTTGTATGTATTGAATCCAAAGTAAGCAAAGGTATCTAGGTTAATTTTGGCATGTTAATAAAATTTAAAGTTTTTTTACAAACCTTTAAAACATGTGAGGCAATAGGTCCAGCTCAGAGACTCCCATTGCATTAGGCAAGCTCTTATCTTGGAGTCACAGTGTTGGTTTTGGTTTTTTGATTCTATAAAAATCATTGACATCCCATTATTGCCTAATTTAGTACTCTAAATTATCATTTACCAGTGCTTTTTAGAATTTTGCAAATTTTGAAATCTACATCATTCCAAGAACTTTGGAAAAGTAATTCACTCCTGATACATTTATTAACATTTTTTTTCTTAATTTCAGTCTGGATAGAAGCTGCCATATTTGGACTAAAGTTACTTAGTGAAATTATAGCTAAATTTAAGAATTTTGTAGAAATGAATTTGAAATGTACTTGTGTCAATTCAATTTGAAGTGAAAAAAGATATTGGCAACCTGCCTTTGGCTGATCTCTGATCCTTGTTTGTGAGTGGACTATCTAGTTATTTAGAGCTTGGCCTTCAGCTACCAGACTGTTTATGAATTTGAAAAATTGTAAATGCCATGGGTACAAATTAATAATTTATCTGATTTTGTGATGAAATAAAGAATATTCGCTGTCAGGTAATTTTGAAAAGCATTTAGTAATTAAAATATAAAAGGATTCTGAATTCTTCATTGAAAACATCCTTTATTTAATACAATTTTGTGTTGTTACTATTAACGTCTTTAGGAATATATAATTGTTACAAATTGAAAAGAGGTAATGCAAAATGTTAGGTAAGAATGTGAACTTAGAAATCTGACTGACTGCCTGGTCTCAAATTCTGGCTCTGCCATGGCACAGCCACGTAGCCTGGGCACACTACTCAACATCTCAGGATTTTTCTTTCCTTTTCTGTAAAGATGGCATAATAATAATGCCTGTGTCAGGATTGCTGTAGGATACCTGTTGAAAAATGTGTAGAAATATGTAAATCTTTGGGCCTTAAGTAGGTCATAGAAAAGACCATCATAACTTTTCTTTCTTTCTTTCTTTTTCTTTTTTTTTCTTATCACAGGAGGTCCCTTTTATTCAGTTTCCTTTCCATAATTTTAGTTACTAGGTCAGCTGCAGGTCTAAGTTGTTGCATGGAAAATTCCAGAAATAAAGAATTCATGAGTTTTAAATATGTGCTATTCTGAGTATAGTGATGAAATATTGATCCTTCCCATTGAGGAATAATCTGCTGGCCACTCTGAAGATGCTCATAATGCCCTGATTCACTGGGGAGAGCTCCAGCAGATTGTTGCTGGTGTTTGCATGCAAGCCACCTATGGGACCGTCTGGGAGCACCTGTATGTGGAAGCCAATTCCCACGTTGTAGTATAGCTGATGTAGCCGCTTGATGCCTAGCAGGTAATTGAGCCGCTTGATGCCTAGCAGGTAATTGCTGGTGCCACTCTGGATGGCAGCCTCTATGTGCTGTGAGGCAACCAACAAGCGCGCCAGCAGGCTCTCCCAGAGGTGCTCCAGCTCCGCCTCCAGCGTGCTGCAGTGAGGTGGTTCCTGCAGCGCCCCCTCGGCCTGCCTGGGGCACCATCAGGGTCAGCAGGAGTGCCAGGAGCAGAGCCTCCCCGGCCTTTCTGGCCCGCCATCCCAGCCCAAGGGCCTTTGTGTCTGTCAAACAGTCCATGCCCCTGGGAAGCAGGGAGCGAGCTGTTCCAGAGGCGCCCAAAGGAGTGCATGGTCTGGGCCCAGAGGAGTGGCTGAGAGAGGAGCTGGCAGTGAGCGACTGGGTACCCTGGCATGGATGCTAAGCTACTTGGGCTGTAGAGAGATGTGTGGCTGCAGCTGGGATTCTACCAGGCGGTGCATACCTCCCTGCTCACTAGTTATGCAGGTTTTAAAGTTACTATCCAAATTTCTCACAGTGCTTTTCAAACGACATTGTTCTTGGTTACAGAAAATTCTTGGCTTGATTCTTCGTATGAAACTGGAAGTGAAAAGCACATCTTCTCTTTGCTTCCTTTTCTCACCTTACACATTAACCCTGAAAGTAAAACCCATTCTGTGGACAACCCTTCAAAGGTGCTGTCCATCATTCAAGACCCTGTTTTAGCAGACAGAGAAGGTGCTGGTGATCCAGACCTTATTTCTTGTTATTCTGAGGAAAAAAAAAATGTTGCTGAAAATGCCTGCTGAAGGGAGGGTCCCGCCCTCACAGTCTAGGTCAGAGAAGGAGGTGCACAGTAACAATGACAGATATTTTGCCCTCTGCATCCTCCAAATGCATCTCATTTTACATGGTAAAACTATGTAATGTATCTTCAAGTGTGTGTGTGTTTGCACAGATGTGCATATGTGTATCAGACAGCCAGTATATCCATTTTATTTCATTCTGAACTTTGATAATTAGACTTGATAATTTCAATTTGATGATTAAATAATCAGATTATTTCATTTCCATATATTTAACTTATTACAGGGTAAAAAGCTTTGATTCTTGTCCATGTTTCAAGTAAAATCATTATATTAATTTTTAGACTAAGATTTTTATTATTATTATTATTATTTTGGTGCTGGGGATTGAACACAAGGCCTTTTGCATGCAAGGCAAGCACTCTACCAACTGAGCTATATCCCCAGCTAGAGAAAGATTTGTAATTAAAATAAAATATCTCACATCAGAAAAGTGAACATACATGTTTTTTTTCCAAGTGTGGTAGTTTCAGTTGAAGAATAAAAGCAGAATCTTGTTTCATACATACCGATCATCCTATTAACATTTTTAACTAAAAACGTTCATGGAAGTAGGATTTAGGTTCAGAATATATTTCTTTGGTCTCACAGTTTGTTGCTCTACTTTCTTTGAAGCTGTTCTCTTAGAAGTTTCTGCTGATATTGAGCATTGTTATATTACCACAAAGGATATGTTGAAGAGAGAGACCATTTAGACCATATGTCTAGAAGTTGCACATGTGAGTGTAGGGTAACCGGATCAATTTATTTTGCCCTACATTGTCTCTGTTTCAGTGGTTAATATTTTTTTAGTCCCTGGGAATGTCAAGGTGGTTGGCCACACTTCTTGTTCACTGTTTCTTGGGTTATATAAAATGCCCTATTGTATTTGTATTTTATTTACTACTGTCAAAGTTTCTATATTTCCAAGGAACTATAGAAAGTTCAATGCTAAGCAAGGCTGAAATATTTTGTGAATAAAACTGAATTTATTTCCAAAATATTATTCTCAGTAATGTACCATTATCCCTTCAGTAGAACTTACTATAAATTCCACTTATATAACATTATTAAAATTAGTAGATGACAGGCTGTTGGGGGTTAGTGAGGTAGGGGAGAGCCAAAGGTTAGTGGACTAGAGAAGAAGAGCCCAATGGAGCCTTATGGCCATGGAAATACTCTGCATTGACTGTTTCACAGCAGCATTCTGGTCAGGTGTCTGGTTATTATTTTTCAGGATGTTCGCATTTCAGGAAATTTGGTAAAGGGGATGCATCATCTGTGAATTATTATTTATTAAAAAACCTGTGAATCTGTCATTATGTCAAGAGCTTAGACACAGGGAATGGGAAGAGAAATATTAAACCTGCTATCAGTATTATGCAAGGTTTTATTTCCAGGTTTGGTCAGTGGCTTAGTGGCAAAATAGCTTGCCTAATATGTGTGGGGCACTGGGTTTGATCCTTAGCACCAAATACATGAATAAGCAATAAAATAAAGGCATTCTGTCCATCTAAAACTACAAAAAAATAAGGAAAATGTTTCATTACCAAAGTCTGGATGGTTTCCATAAGGAAACTCCTTTAGAAATTCTTTATAGCTGTTCCTTGACAGGCAGTGTATTAAGAACTTTGAGACCATGGATACTCATTGTGGTGATAGCACAGCTACTGCTTAATTTTTTGTTTGATGCTGTACATACCATGTTTAGCATATTAGTACTCTTTCAAAATGTAGAAGCTTCTGAGTATTTCTTAGAAATGTGATATGCTGTCTCATTGCCCCAAAGAGCAGTGGAGTGAAAAGGAATCTGTGGTCAGTACAGTCTGGTGGTGCAGAGCCTGGGCTCAGACACCACACCAGGGTTCATGCCTTAGCTCTATTTCCTCTGGGTAGTATAATCTTTGGCAAATCAGTTATGGTTTTTGGCATTGATTCTTAAATGTAGCACGAGATCAGAAAAGTCAGTTGTGTCTCTACAGGGTAATGTGAAGAATAATTGAGACAATAAATGCATTCTATGAGTGCTTTGTAGATGCCAACTTTTATTCAGTTATTATTTGAAGCAGTTATAGTAGTGGTGCAGGAAAACCAAGAAATATAGTTCTTCTTTCATTTCAATAACTGTGATTTGTAGAAAGTCTCTTAGCCTTCCATAACTTTGTTTTCTTCTGTGGAATCTCATAATGTCTTAGTACATGAAAAGTCAACAGGTTTCTTGGTTCCAAATGCTTGGATTATAAGGTGAACTTTCTAGAGGCAATAAAGCCATGACTGAAAGCACAGGCTAGAGTCTCACAGGCTTCAATTTGTATCTTGCCTCTGCCTCAGTTTCAAGGCACATACATCTCACTGCTTATCCATATCTTTTCCCTCTGCTTTTCTATAAGACTGCAATTTTCTTTTCCAGAACAGAACTGTAATCAACCCACCCCAGGTGAAAATCACAATTACTCCTACAGTTCTAATACCTCTAATATCACTACTCATTCTCTACTCAAACTATTACCCAATAGGCAAATTTACCATTGCCACCACCTTCTGCATTATTTTTGACTGCATTTACTGATTCTTTACACCTTGGCTTTCCTTCTTTTTCAGCCCTATGGTTAGAGTTGGGTAAGTGAAAGAAACCATAGAGTCTGAAAATTCTAGCTGTTTACTCTTTGGTTCTTTGCGAAACATATTTGCTGACCCTCATCTAAGAAAGTTATGACAGACACATCCTTCAGTTTCTTGGTTTGCATTCCACCTGAGGATTTGTGGCATGTGTTTTCCTCCTCCATTTTCTGGTTGAGTTGTATTAAATTGTTTTAAGGTGAGATGTTTTTGGTGTGATAATCCTCCATAATGATATAGCAGTGAGCATGTGGACAGGCTAGGTGAAGTGGAACAGAAGGAGGGCAAGGCAGAATTCTCCACAGCCATGCCACAGCTGCTTTCTTGCTCCTAGGCTACCTATATTAAGTGTTTTATTATATATATATATATATATATATATATATATATATATATATATACATATATATATATATATAATATTTTTGTAACACTTTTAAAACCATTGGTTGTTGTTGCCTGTGACTAGATGAAACAGACATAATATATAGTCTTATTAGTAAAATTGTGAAAAAATTGTTTGACTTCTCTAACCTTCAGATTTTCTATCTGCTTCTCATTTTAATAATAATTATGATGATAGGTTATCAATATAAAGCTTTGTCTCAGTTATTTTTTGTGAAGTAAGCAAGTAATTGAAAGTTATTATTTTTATTTCCTAATAAGTCTATACATTATTTTAAATTTCTTTGAGTCTATGTCTATGTGGGCATATATTCACCAAATTAAGTACCTTTATTTAGAAATAATTTGACAACCAGAACATGTATTTTAGCTGCAAACAAAAAAATATTTCCTCTGTAGATGTAGTTAATTTGATCATCTCTGTGGAAATAAATGTTTTGTATTTGAGTTGAGCTACAAATATTTTTGCTGAATGTTTTAGAAAACATATGCATCCATTTTTTAGAATATTGTCTCAAGCAAGCATTCAAATGTCATTTATGCTATTATGTAATGTTTACAATTTATAACAGAAAACAATATCAAATTTTTTTCTTTTTAAAAAATAAATGATATTAATAATAAAAAAAATGATGGATACTAATTTGGGCAGGATCTGAGATCTAAATATAGCATTGTTTTAGATATTTATTTCATGGTACTTAATCCATAAAACTTGTTAATGGCAATGCCATGTAATGATGGCTATTTGAATGTACAAAATTCAAGAGATGTGTTCCTTAGTATTCCTATGATAAAGAATTCACAATTACTGCTTTTGACTGGGAGGACTTTAATACAAAAGTAGCCATATATTTTTTCCTGAGTTGTATTACATCAGGGATTTGAAAAAAATTATAATTATTTTAATACAAGTATATCTAAATTGTTAGCTGTAAAGAAATTTTTTCACAATATTCAGATGATCTGTTTATACCCAACCCCAACTAGGAATAAAGATATTCAAATAATGTATTGCTGCATTAAACCACCTCATGTCATGCAGGCATGAGATGTCCATAAAATGACTTAGTTTTTTAACCAAGTCACCTATCTGGGATTTCAAATTGGCCAATGAATCTCAATTATAATGTCATATTTTAAGCAGGCTATCTCAAGCCTCATAAAATTCAGGAAACAGAGATAGGTACGTGGCTTCTTGGAAATATAAGTGTTATGATTTAGATATTAATTTTCCCCCAGAAGCTTATGTAAGAGACAATGCAAGAAGGTTTAGATGTGAAATGATAAGTTCATGAGAGTTTTACCTATTCAGTAAATTAATGTTCTGATAAGGATTGAATGGTAGCTAGAGGCAAGAACGGAATAGCAAAAGGAGAATTGTCCATGGTGTCAGGTCTTTGGGGTTTATATTTTCTCTCGAATGAGCCAAGTACTGTCTGTTTCTTGGCAACATCTTTTCAGCTTCTTTTTTCCACCACACTCTACTGCCATTGTATTTTTTCTCATTCCAGACCCTGAGGAATGAAGTTAGCCATGTCTGCCCTGAGACCTCTGAAACTTTGAGCCCCAAAATAAACTCTTCCTCCTCTAAAATTTTTCTTGTACTTAATTTTAGTCACAGCCATATAAAAGCTAAATAAAACAGTAAGATGCTTCCATATTTGGGTACCTAATTTTAGACTAATAGGCAATCTATGCAAGGCCTTACAAAGTTCAGATAAAGTGTTGACTCTGCACCAGAATTTCAAGATTCCTTTGAAAAGTTAAAATAGCATCATGACAGGACCTGCCATAGGCTAGTCTGGCACATATAAAATGGTAAGGCTATATACATATGAGAAACAATGTATACTTTTTGAAGATCTCATACAAACATTAAAGACATACTGTGATCAGTAACCTATGTGTCAGAAGACCTTGACCATACAGTTAAAAAGGGTTTTCCTTAATTTGGGGTATAGTTGTCACATTTTTAATAGCACAAAATATTGAGAAACCCACTCTCAATTACTTCTTTGGGGTAAAATACATATCAACAGAGTACTGCAGAAATGATAATTTTTTTAAAAATCACATAGGAGGAAATATTCAATTGATACATAAATATATGAACATGAGTACAAAGCAACACTATTTGAGGAGCTAAAATTTAAGCCAACAGAGAGACTATTGTACACTTACCAGAAAGAAAAAAAAATAAGAAAACACACAGAAGAGACTAATTGTAACAGACATGTTAAGTGATTGGAATTGTCTAGCCTGCTCTGGCAAGGTAAAAGTTAATGACACTTTGAAAATGGGGTGGTAAACTATCTACTAAGGCATATACTATGGACCATTAATTCTAATCCCACACAGAACTGAAGTGGAACAAGCATTCTATAGAAATGCTCTAACTGACCCCCATCACTGTTGCCTTTACCACTGGGAACTAATCTGCCAGCTTCCACCACACTCTTCTGTCTAGGATTCTCCAACCTGGACACTGATACCTAGTTTTCAAACAAATCTAAACACCACTTTAGCACAATGTCAGAGAAGGTAAACAGGTAGTGCTCTTTTAATGCCAGGGACCTGAAGAATAAGAAAATGAAGAATAATGCAAACAGGAAAGACCAAAATAAAGAATGAGAATGAGAATGAGGAGAAAAAAATTGTCTGATAAGGATGTAGAATGGAATAAATAGGATACAGAAGGTGAGGAAGAAGATAAATTGAAGCCCAGTTGGCATAAATTAGAAACTGTGGTGACAGTAGTAGAACCCTTCCAGTGGGTTTGGGAATGGGTTCCTCTTGGGTAATGAGAGTGAAAAAAAAAGTGTGAACATTTTACCTGCTTGTAGCTTGGGTAGCTGCTCCAGAGATGACACTTTTTAAAATTCAGTCTTTTTATTTTCACCTATCTAAATGCTGACCTGCTTGCTCTACCATTGTTACACCAGCTGACCTGTTCCATTTGAGCTTTACCCTGGTTTCCAATTTCCTTTCTCCTCTTCTTTTCTCTTTTTCTGCATCCTACCACTTATTCTCTTGGATCCTCTCTTAGCAGGCCCCAGCATTATGTCCTACCTTAGCCTCCTCCTTCTACATATCAGGATTTACCTCAATCCTCTTCTATCAGAGAACAGTGGGCTAATGTGAGGTCAGGGTTTAAAAAAACCAAACAGATTACCTTTTTTTATATTGAGTAAAAAAGGAGTAACCCTTCTTTTTTATTATTTGCTTTTTTGAAAGAAATGAATAGCCCTATATAGAAAACAAAAAGAGTAATCACCATTGGGGATTATGGAGGGGTTTTAAGAGGAAGAGAGAATGAAGTGATTTTCAGAACATCATTAATGTTCAATTTCTTGATGTAGAGAATAATACATGGTTTGTTTAATTTGTGATAATTCCAGGATCTCTATCAGTTTTATGTTTGCCTATTCTTACTGTGTTCAAGAATATCAGATTTATTAGGTAAAATATTGTTAAGGAGATTAAAATGTGGGATTTAAAGTAACTCTAGGAGACATAGTAATGGACATGATAATTTTGTTGATTTTGATGCTGGTTTCATGGGTTTGTACATATACAATAAGATAAAAATATACACATAAGATATATACAGACAAATATGTGCCAATTAAACCTCCACAAGGCTGTCAAAAGTGGCATGCCTCTAAAGTCAAGTTTAAAAAAAAAAACATAAATTAGTAAGCCATAAAATAACTAGGAATTTGTTAGTAAATTATTTATCTAAATATTTGGAAAAGTACATTTTAAAAAACTAAGGGGAAAGAAAATCTAAACAATAGAGCAAAATTAGAAGCTATTGAAAATTAACATACATGAGAAGAATGTCAATGTTGGTTCTTTTAAAATGCAAATAAGCAGGGCTGAGCCTGGGCCTCAGTAGAAGCACACTTGCCAGGCATGTGTGAGGTAATGGGTTCAGTTCACAGCACCACATAAAAATAAATATAATAAAGCTGTATCAACAGCTAAAAAAATTAAAAAGCAAATAAGCCACAGTAGTGGTGAAATCTTTTAATTTCAATGACTCAGAAATCTGAGGCAGAAGGATAATGATTTTAAAGCCTGTCTCAGAAACTCAGTGAGGCACTTAGAAATTCAGCAAGATCTCTTCTCTAAATAAAATACAGTAAAGTGCTGGGGATGTGACTCATTTTTTAAGTGTAGACTTCATAATAAAATAGATAAGTGGAGAACTCCCGACAAAACCCTTTCTTGCTATTTAGGCAGTGGTACCTCATAGATGTTATAGTGTATGGAAGAAGAAAAATGGCATTCATTCCAAAAGAAGATGTTAGAGTATTGAGACATCTGTGTGATAACATAATGCTATTGTGCCCTTCACTAATACCACATAACAGCTTATTTTCACATACTAAATATTGAATATAAGAATTAATAATAAATATTCTTTAATAGAAAAGAAAACACAAAGAATTCATAAGTTAACATAAATAAGAGGGACATACAATTTATATTTTGTGCACACCTGAAATATTCTGTACTCTGAAATCAATAGCAAGAGCATCACAATTCTAAAGTAAAACCACACGACTGAGCAAAACCCCATCTCATAATAAAATTTTAAAAATAGTTCAGTATATAGCTCATTAATAGGACACCCTGGATTTAATCCCCAATATCACAAGAAATAATAAAAAATAAAATCACATCATTTACACAAATATTATTGATTAACATATGAAATAAATGCATTCTCAAAAAAAGAATATAGAGTTTAAACTCTTATTATCAACTTTTAGAAAAATTTTGTTATTAAACATACATGATACACTCCTACCGCATACAGAAACTAAATTTATAAAACTTGCACATATGAGGATACAGTTATATTCCTTCAGATTTAAAACCCAGGGCATGTTTAATGTGAATGTACATTTAGGAAGAAATAAATAATATATTGGGGAAAATAATGACTATAGAAGCCAGATACTTTTATCGTATTTCATTTAGTTTAACAAAAAATATGAAACACCAGGTACATTTTTTGTAGATGTCACATGAATGTTGCATTTTATATGTAAGCATATTATAAAAGGAAATGTGCACAGTTTGAGAAAATCAAAATACAGAAGCACACAAAAGACTCAATGTACACCCTATTTATAGATGATAAAACTGTCATTATAAAGAAGACCATTTTCCCCAGGTTAACCTATAATACCTCATCAAAATTTTACCATACTTTGCTTTTTGTTAAAAAAAAAGTCAAAACAAAAATTTTAAAATTCTCTTAAAAGGTTAAATGTATATAAAATTTGTCAAGGACTTTCTGATATATAAGAGCAAAAGTACCAGCTGTCTTTACCTGACACTAATATATGTTATAAAATTAGAAATCACCATAGATAAACTCATATGCATATAAATCACACTTTTATTTTTAAGAGCAACAAATTTTTAGTGCACCAGCCAAGTGTAAGATCTTCTGTAGCCAAAGTTAGAATAGCTACTATATAAAAGTTAAACAATTATATGAATGTGGAAGAAGGTAACACTTTCACAATATACGAGAATAGTAATTTAGTGGAGACATTTTTTTAAAGCAGTGGAATTTGAAATTTTCTTTCAGCTACTTTTCTGAGAAAATATACCTATTATATTTAGACTTATCTTTAACAAGAAAAGATCCAAATATTGACATGAACAAGACTCTCAAAAGACATAAAATATTCCAGCTGTGGGATCCTCATATCAGAAAGTTCTGAAATACAGTACCAAGAAAATACCAGAATGGGGAATGAGAACACTCTGACATAAATTTCACAAGAGGGATTCTCTGAACAAAGACGCTTTGACAATGTGACTGCTTTTGGAGAGACAAAGAAAAAACAAAGAGACACATTTTTTTCAAAGGTTAAGTGATTCTTCTCCAATTTTCTATCATGTAAAAATGTTCATAAACAAACAAAAAATCAAACTTTTGATGTTGAGTTTTTCTAGGATACTGGGAATTTGAAAAAGAAGCATGGTAAGTCTGAGGTACATATCCAGTCCTTGTTTTAAAATTTGAGAAAAGTCTTTCTAACTTTCCCATTGTCTAACTTTCTCATGTTGACCTTGAAAATGTAATCTGTGCAATTATATGCATTTGTCATTGCACCCCACAAGGAAATCAATCCTTTAAAACATTTCATGCAGGGGCTGGGGATATGGCTCAAGTGGTAGCGCGCTCGCCTAGCATGAGTGCGGCCCGGGTTCAATCCTCAGCAGCACCACATACCAACAAAGATGTTGTGTCCGCCAAGAACTAAGAAAAAAAATGAATAAATGTTAAAATTCTCTCTCTCTCTCTGTCCCCCTCTGTCTCTCACTCTCTCTTAAAAAAAATGAAATAAAATAAAACATTTCATGCAGCTTTTAGTAAAAACAAATAAAAATACTGGGCTCATTTTGTATTTAATATGTAAAAAGTAATTGATAATACCCGGAAAATGTGAAGTTGTCATTGGGAATGTGGGCACACGCATACACACACACACACACAAAAAAAAAACACACACACACACACACAATATTTAGTCTGGAAGACAGTGTTCTAGATTTGAAATTTTGCTTCTCATCAATTTAGAACATTCAAGAGTATGCAAGCATTGTGACACAAACCTATAGCACCAGAAACTCAGGAGACTGGGGCACAAATTCAATATCACACTCATCAATTGTCTCAAGATAAAAAAAAAATCAAAAAGTACCAGGAGTGTAACTAAGTGGTAAAGGTAATCTGGATTCAATATACAATACCATGATCTCCCAAAAAGAATAAGAAAACTCAGGAAGAGGAAAAAACTAAGGCACCTACAGGCCACAGACCCCACCTCATGTAGAAAAAAAATCATATATTTCTGATTTTGAATTTTTTAAAATATACAACATATGTTTGAAAAAGATAGACAGAAATCAAAACAAGTTGAAAGAAAATGTCGGAAACTTCCCAAGGCACAAAGGGAGCAGAATAGTAGAATGATGTCAGAGTACCATGCATATGTGATTTTTAAAACAAGCGAGGTGGAATTTAGAGGAGAAGCCAAAATGAGTACTTCCGGTTTTACAGGCTATCTTATTTATCTGTAATGTGCTTTAATTCATTTCACTTTAAATTGTATTTTGGATATATACATTATATATATATATTCTATATCTCTTGAGGAAAGATGTTTTGTAGATTTCTAAAAGGAAGAATACATTTGATGCCCCCTTCTAATATCTCAGTTTACATTATTCTTATAGCTAATTTTAACTGAGTAATGATTTTCTTAAAATAATCATGTGATATTAGATAATAGTGGGCATAAATAAGACTATGATGAGAAAAGAAAAAATGTGATATAGAAATATAATATACTTTTAAATTGTTAGATTAAATTTTTCAACTTTTATATTTTGAAATAATTCTATTATTTTTTAAATTGTCAGATGATCTCAGTACTTACATGAGAATGATTCATGACTGAGAGCACACTTCATGGTAGATACCTAGCCTAGCCTGTGCCAGGCCTTGGGTTCCATTCACAATAGAAGGGAGGTGGAGAAGACAAGAGGAGGAGGGAGGATGGGGAGGAGGAGGGGGGCAGGGGTTAAAGAAGAAAAGGAGGAGAGGAAGAACTCAATTATTATTAGTTCAGATTTAGTGTAATTGATACTAATGACAGAAGTTTAAAGTCTAGCATGTTTTTTTCTTCACATTTAAAATTGCTGTCTGAATTTTTGACTCAGAACTAAATGAAACAAACACATAATAATTATTTGGATTCTAATTGATTTTAAAATATATTATTTTTATTTTCTATAGACACAAGCATCAGCTGCAGAAGTTACAGAGTAGTTAAGAAAGACTAATTTTGCTTCAATAAAAAGTTAGATGCACATCAGAATTAGCAATCTGGAATCTGAAGGAAAATTCTAAGAAATACAACTGAAAGAATATAGGCACATTTGTATAGAAGAATCCAAATTTTATAAGTATCTCAAAACCTAGAATAAAAGATAGCAACCTAATCTCATTAATTTGTCTCTAGTGCATAACTTTGAGACAGGTTCCTGAGATCAATAGCATACAAAAGCTAACTAGACCATATAATTTGTTGAAGCAATGTTAGGAAATGAGTGTATTTTTGAAATATTTGTATAGAAAGTTTATCTCTCACCCCACTTTGCATTTCACATTTTTAAGTGAACTATCAACCTTTTTTTCTTAGTTTTCTCCTATGTGAAATCTGGTCTACTTTTTGAAGTTTTCTAATTCAGATGGTTATATTTTGACCAAAATTTTTCTAAGTATTCCATGAACAAGAATACTTAGAAACATGAACAAGTTTAATGATTTTAAAATGATTATAACCTAAACCCTTAGTTTCCAGTGTGGCTATAACTACACTCTGTGCAAATTCTGACACCTGATCGATTTACTGCTTTTATTTTAATCTTTGATATTATCCTTAGATGATACCTAGAAACAAAATATTCTATATAGTTTTTTCCTCTCTACATTGTCATACTGGTGAAAAAGGGAAAGATAATCACAGGATAAAGGGAAATATAAATTACAAAGTGGTTCAAAATATTCTCATAGTCAGTTTTGGGTCTTGTAAATTACAGAATAAATAGGCAGGAGTCTCTTAAACCCCTGGTAACAAATTCCTGAGCCTACTTTCTTGGCAGCAGCTTTAATCTATCTTGATCACCAACCCAACTATCTTGTTCTGCACCAGTGATTGTTGCTCTGAATTGGCTCAGTGCCAAATGCTTAATTTATCTAAGTAATGGGTAGAATGTACATATGGCAGTAGTAAATGCTTAAAAACACCTTTAAGTCCTTGAACTGTTTCTCTAAATATGAAGTTTCTAGCTTTACTAAAATTTTCTGGTTGCATATTTTTAAGAAAACCATGATAATTTAATACACTTTCAACATATTAAAATGGCTTTGGTATTCAAATAAACTATGGTATAGATCATCTGCTCTATTTATCTTTAAAATACCATTATTTCTAATGGCATCCTCAAGAATCTTCCAAAGAGAGTCTTTCAAGGAGGCAGTATTGTTACATGCAAAATCATACATCTCTGATTGCTGTCTCTCATCCACCTACATTGATTTACTTACAAGTTTGAAGCCTTCCTAGAATTATGTACAATTCTTTTGAGTAAGTAAAAACATATAATTGCATGCATTACCTCTTCTCTCACTCTTTATATTGTGTGTAACCTTACTGTAATCTCAGTGTCTACTTAGAATTTCCACCTGCTCTTTTTTTTTTTAATTTATTCTTATTTTTTTATTGGTTGTTCACAACATTACAAAGCTCTTGACATATCATATTTCATACATTAGATTGAAGTGGGTTATGAACTCCCAATTTTACCCCAAATGCAGATTGCAGAATCACGTCGGTTACACATCCACAATTTTACATAATGCCCAATTAGTAATTGTTGTATTCTACTACCTTTCCTATCCCCTACTATCCCTCCTCCCCTCCCCTCCCATCTTCTCTCTCTACCCCATCTACTGTAATTCATTACTCTCCTTGTTTATTTTCCCATTCCCCTCACAACCTCTTATATGTAATTTTGTTTAGCAATGAGGGTCTCCCTTCATTTCCATGCAATTTCCCTTTTCTCTCCCTTTCCCTCCCATCTCATGTCTCTGTTTAATGTTAGTCTTTTTTTCCTGCTCTTCCTCCCTGCTCTGTTCATAGTTGCTCTCATTATCTCAAAGAAGACATTTGGTATTTGTTTTTTAGGGATTGACTGGCTTCACTAAGCATAATCTGCTCCAGTGCCATCCATTTCCCTGCAAATTCTATTATTTTGTCATTTTTTATTGCTGCATAGTACTCCATTGTGTATAGATGCCACATTTTTTTTATCCATTCATTTATTGAAGGGCATCTGGGTTGGTTCCATAGTCTAGCTATTGTGAATTGTTCTGCTATAAACATCGATATGGCAGCATCTCTGTAGCATGCTCTTTTAATGTCTTCAGGGAATAGTCTGAGAAAGGCAATAGCAGGGTTAAATGGTGGTTCCATTCCTAGCTTTCCCAGGAATCTCCAAACTGCTTTCCAAATTGGCCGCACCAATTGCAGTCCAACCAGCAATGTACAAGAGTACCCTTTTCTCCACATCCTCGCCAGCACTTGTTGTTGTTTGACTTCATAGTGGCTGCCAATCTTACTGGAGTGAGATGGTATCTTAGGGTGGTTTTGATTTGCATTTCTCTGACTGCTAGAGATGGTGAGCATTTTTTCATGTACTTGTTGATTGATTGTATATCCTCCTCTGAGAAGTGTCTGTTCAGGTCCTTGGGCCATTTGTTGATTGGGTTATTTGTTATCTTATTGTCTAATTTTTTGTGTTCTTTGTATACTCTGAATATTAGGGCTCTATCTGAAGTGTGAGGAGTAAAAATTTGTTCCCAGGATGTAGGCTCTCTATTTACCTCTCTTATTGTTTCTCTTGCTGAGAAAAAACTATTTAGTTTAAGTAAGTCCCATTTGTTGATTCTTGTTATTAACTCTTGCACTATGGGTGTCCTATTAAAGAATTTGGAGCCCGACCCCACAATGTATAGATCGGAGGCAACTTTTTCTTCTATCAGACGCAGAGTCTCTGATTTGATATCAAGTTCCTTGATCCATTTAGAGTTAACTTTTGTGCATGGCGAGAGGAAGGGATTTAGTTTCATTTTGTTGCATATGGATTTCCAGTTTTCCCAACACCATTTGTTGAAGATGCTATCCTTTCTCCATTGCATGCTTTTAGCCCCTGTATCAAATATAAGATAGTTGTAACTTTGTGGATTTAGTTTCTATGTCCTCTATTCTATACCATTGGTCCACCCGCCTGTTTTGGTACCAGTACCATGCTGTTTTTGTCACTATTGCTCTGTAATATAGTTTGAAATCTGGTATCGCTATGCCACCTGATTCACACTTCCTGCGTAGAATTGCTTTTGCTATTATGGGTCTTTTTTTTTCTTTTTTTAAAAAAAATTTATTTGTTCATTTTAGTCATACATGACGGTATAATGTATTTTGACATGCTATACACACATGAAGTGTAACTTCCCATTCTTGTGGTTGTGCATGATGTGGAGTTACACCAGTCATGCAGAATATTGACAATTGTTTTTTTTTTAATTTTTTATTTTTTTATTGGTTGTTCACAACATTACAAAGCTCTTGACATATCATATTTCATACATTAGATTGAAGTGGGTTATGAACTCCCAATTTTACCCCAAATGCAGATTGCAGAATCACGTCGGTTACACATCCACAATTTTACATAATGCCCAATTAGTAATTGTTGTATTCTGCTACCTTTCCTATCCCCTACTATCCCCCCGCCCCTCCCCTCCCATCTTCTCTCTCTACCCCATTTACTGTAATTCATTACTCTCCTTGTTTATTTTCCCATTCCCCTCACAACCTCTTATATGTAATTTTGTATAGCAATGAGGGTCTCCCTTCATTTCCATGCAATTTCCTTTTACTCTTCCTTTCCCTCCCATCTCATGACTCTGTTTAATGTTAGTCTTTTCTTCCTGCTCTTCCTCCCTGCTCTGTTCATAGTTGCTCTCATTATCTCAAAGAAGACATTTGGTATTTGTTTTTTAGGGATTGACTAGCTTCACTAAGCATAATCTGCTCTAGTGTCATCAACTTTCCTGCAAATTCTATGATTTTGTCATTTTTATTGCTGCATAGTACTCCATTGTGTATAGATGCCACATTATTTTTATCCATTCATCTATTGAAGGGCATCTGGGTTGGTTCCATAGTCTAGCTATTGTGAATTGTGCTGCTATGAACATCGATATGGCAGCATCCCTGTAGCATGCTCTTTTAAGGTCTTCAGGGAATAGTCTGAGAAGGGCAATAGCAGGGTCAAATGGTGGTTCCATTCCCAGCTTTCCCAGGAATCTCCAAGCTGCTTTCCAAATTGGCCGCACCAATTTGCAGTCCAACCAGCAATGTACAAGAGTACCCTTTTCTCCACATCCTCGCCAGCACTTGTTGTTGTTTGACTTCATAGTGGCTGCCAATCTTACTGGAGTGAGATGGTATCTTAGGGTGGTTTTGATTTGCATTTCTCTGACTGCTAGAGATGGTGAGCATTTTTTCATGTACTTGTTGATTGATTGTAAGTCCTCCTCTGAGAAGTGTCTGTTCAGATCCTTGGGCCATTTGTTGATTGGGTTATTTGTTATCTTATTGTCTAATTTTTTGAGTTCTTTGTATACTCTGGATATTAGGGCTGTATCTGAAGTGTGAGGAGTAAAAATTTGTTCCCAGGATGTAGGCTCCCTATTTACCTCTCTTATTGTTTCTCTTGCTGAAAAAAAAACTTTTTAGTTTAAGTAAGTCCCATTTGTTGATTCTTGTTATTAACTCTTGTGCTATGGGTTTCCTATTAAGGAATTTGGAGCCCGACCCCACAATATGTAGATCGGAGCCAACTTTTTCTTCTATCAGACGCAGAGTCTCTGATTTGATATCTAGCTCCTTGATCCATTTAGAGTTAACTTTTGTGCATGGCGAGAGGAAGGGATTCAGTTTCATTTTTTTGCATATGGATATCCAGTTTTCCCAACACCATTTGTTGAAGATGCTATCCTTTCTTCATTGCATGCTTTTAGTCCCTTTATCAAATATAAGATAGTTGTAACTTTGTGGATTAGTCTCTGTGTCCTCTATTCTATACCATTGGTCCACTCGCCTGTTTTGGTACAAGTACCATGCTGTTTTTGTCACTATTGCTCTGTAATATAGTTTGAAATCTGGTATCGCTATACCACCTGATTCACACTTCCTGCTTAAAATTGCTTTTGCTATTCTGGGTCTTTTATTTTTCCATATGAATTTCATGGTTGCTTTATCTATTTCTACAAGAAATGCCATTGGGATTTTGATTGGCATTGCATTAAACCTATAGAGAACTTTTGGTAATATCGCCATTTTGATAATGTTAGTTCTGCCTATCCATGAACAGGGTATATTTTTCCATCTTCTAAGATCTTCTTCTACTTCTCTCTTTAGGGTTCTTTAGTTTTCATTGTATAAATCTTTCACCTCTTTTGTTAGGTTGATTCCCAAGTATTTTATTTTTTTGGAGGATATTGTGAATGGAGTGTTTTTCCTCATTTCCGTTTCAGAAGATTTGTCACTGATATACAGAAATGCCTTTGATTTATGCGTGTTGATTTTATATCCTGCCACTTTGCTGAATTGATTTATTAGTTCTAGTAGTTTTTTTGTAGACCCTTTTGGGTCTTCTAAGTATAGAATCATGTCATCTGCAAATAGTGATAATTTAAGTTCTTCTTTTCCTATTTTTATGCCTTTAATTTCTTTCGTCTGTCTAATTGCTCTGGCCAGTGTTTCGAGAACTATATTGAATAGAAGTTGTGATAGAGGGCATCCCTGTCTTGTTCTAGATTTTAGAGGGAATCCCTTCAACTTTTGTCCATTCAGAATGATGCTAGCCTGAGGCTTAGCATAAAAACCTTTTACAATGTCAAGGTACGTTCCTGTTATCCCAAATTTTTTAAGTGTTTTGAACATTAAGGGATGCTGTACTTTGTCGAATGCTTTCTCTGCGTCTATTGAGATAATCATATGGTTCTTATCTTTAAGTCTATTGATGTAGTGAATAACATTTATTGATTTCCGTATATTGAACCATCCTTGCATCCCAGGGATGAATCCTACTTGATCATGGTGCACAATTTTTTTGATGGGTTTTTGTATTTGATTCGCCAGAAGATTATTGAGAATTTTTGCATCTAGGTTCATTAGAGATATTGGTCTGTACTTTTCTTTCTTTGAGGTGTCTTTGTCTGGTTTCGGAATCAGGGTGATGTTGGCCTCATAGAATGAATTTGGAAGAGCTCCCTCTTTTTCTATTTCCTGAAATAACTTGAAAAGTATTGGTATTAATTCTTCTTTAAAGGTTTTGTAAAACTCCGCTGTATACCCACCTAGTCCTGGGCTTTTCTTGGTTGGTAGTTTTTGATGCCTTCTTCAATTTTATCCATTGATATTGGTCTGTTCAAATTGTGTGTATCCTCCTGACTCAGTCTGGGCAAATCATATGACTTAAGAAATTTATCGATGTCTTTACTATCTTCTATTTTATTGGAATATAGGTTTTCAAAATAATTTCTAATTGTCTTCTGTATTTCTGTAGCATCTGTTGTGATATTGCCTTTTTCATCCCGTATGTTAGTAATTTGAGTTCTCTCTCTTCTTCTCTTCGTTAGCATGGCTAAAGGTCTGTTGATCATATTTATTTTTTTGAAGAACCAACTTTTAGTTTTGTTAATTTTTTCAATAGTTTCTTTTGTTTCAATTTCATTGATTTCCGCTCTAATTTTAATTATTTCTTGCCTTCTGCTACATTTGCTGTTGTTTTGCTCTTCCTTTTCTAGGGCTTTGAGACGAAGTGTGAGCTCATTTATTTGTTGGTTTTTTCTTTTATTGAGGAATGACCACCAGGCGATGAATTTTCCTTTTAAAACTGCTTTCATTGTGTCCCATAGATTCCGATATGTTGTGTCTGTATTTTCATTTGTCTCTAAGAATTTTTTTATTTTCTTTTTTATGTCTTCTGTAACCCATTGATCATTAAGTAACATATTGTTCATTTTACATGTGATGTAGGATTTTTCCTATCTTTTTTTATCATTGATTTCCAGTTTCATTCCATTATGATCAGATAAAATGCATGGTATTATCTTCACCCATTTATCTTTACTGAGGGTTGCCCTATGGCATAATATATGGTCTATTTTTGAGAAGGATCCATGTGCTGCTGAGGAAAAAGTATATTCATTTGATGATGGTTGATATATTCTATATATGTCAGTTAAGTCTAGGTTATTGATTGTGGTATTGAGTTCTATAGTTTCTTTATTCAACTTTTGTTTGGAGGATCTGTCCAATGGTGAGAGAGGTGTGTTGAAGTAACCCATAATTATTGTGTTGTGGTCTATTTGATTCTTGAGCTTGAGGGGAATTTGTTTTATGAATGTCGCAGCGCCATTATTTGGTGCATAAATATTGATAATTGTTATGTCTTGTTGGTGAATGGTTTCTTTTAACAGTATATAATGTCCTTTTTTATCCCTTTTGATTAACTTAGTCTTGAAGTCAATTTTATTCGATATGATGGCCACCCCTGCTTGCTTACGAGGACCGTGTGCGTGGTATATTTTTTCCCATCTTTTAACCTTCAGCCTGTGTATGTCTTTTCCAATCAGATGTGTCTCCTGGAGGCAACATATTGTTGGATTTGTTTTTTTAATCCATGATACCAGCCTATGTCACTTTATTGGAGAGTTTAAGCCATTAACATTCAGAGTTACTATTGATATATGGTTTGTACTTCCATCCATGTTTGATTATTTATTATTTCTTTAAAAAATTTAGTTTGTTTCTCCATGATTATCTTTCCCCTCACTCTCTGTCTTTACCGAGGCACTTCCCTCTGATGGTTTTGGTTATTGTTTTTCATTTCTTCCTCGTGTAGTGTTTTGCTCAAAATGCTTTGTAATGCTGGTTTTCTGGCTGCAAATTCTTTTAACTTTTGTTTATCATGAAAGATTTTTATTTCGTTGTCATACCTGAAGCTTAATTTTGCTGGATACAAAATTCTTGGTTGGCATCCATTGTCTTTCAGTGTTTAAAATACATTGTTCCATGACCTTCTTGTTTTCAGTGTCTGTGATGAAAAATCCGTTGTTAACCTTATTGGTTTACCCTTGAATGTAATCTGTCTCCTTTCTCTTTTAGCTTTTAATATTTTCTCTTTGTTCTGTATATTGGATATCTTCATAACAATGTGTCTTGGCATTGGTCTACTGTGATTTTGTGTGCTCGGTGTCCTGTATGCATCTTCAATTTGTATATCTGTTTCCTTTTATATTTCTGGAAAGTTTTCTGTAATTATTTCATTCAGCAGGTTACTCATTCCCTTGGTTTGAATTTCTGTACCTTCTTCTATCCCGATGACTCATAAGTTTGTTTTTTTTATGTTATTCCATAACTCTTGGATGTTTTTCTCGTGATCTTTTACCAGCCTTTCTGAATTGGCTAGACTCTTTTAAGATGACATATTTTGTCTTCATTATCTTACGTTCTGGCTTCTACTTGCTCCACTCTGTTAGTGATACTCTCAATTGAGTTTTTAATTTGGTTTATCATTTCATTCATTTCTAGAATTATTGTTTGATTATTTTTTATAATCTCTATCTCCTGATAAAGATGCTTAACTTCTTCTTTTATCTGTTTATGTAATTCATTCTCAATGTGTTCTTTTGCTGCTTGAATTTGCTGTCTCGTATCCTCTTTAAGGTTCCATTCCATCTGTCTAAGGTGTTCCTTGAGTTCTTTATATGACCATTTTTCTGATGACTCTAGGTTTTCCTGAATATTTAGGCTGTCCTGCATTGTTTGTACTCCTTTTCTTCATTGGTTTTTAAAGCTGCTCATGTTACTTCCTGTTCTGTTTGACTGCTGAGTTACTGTTTACTCCTATAAATTTATTTGATGCTTGGGAGGAAAGGTATTAGAAGGGAAGGGAAGAAGTCACTAAAGAGTATGAGAGTAAGCAGGTAGAATTCAAGGAAAGGGGGATAAGATAATTGAAAAGAAATGAAAAGACAAAAGAAGAAAAAAATAGGAAATAGAAAAAGAAAAAAAAATTTAAATAATTAAAAAAAATTAAAATTAAAATTGGAAGAAAAAAAATTTAAAAAAAATTAAAAAACAAAAAAGAAAAATAAAAATGAAAGAAAACCCCAAATCAAAATTAAAACAACAACAAAAAAAAAACTAATAAATGCAGTCTTAGAGTTTGATTAACTTCTCTTTCAGTAGGTGGCTCTGTGCCCACCAGGCCAAGTTTCTCCTATCAATACGTGGGAACCAATCACTGTGCAGCAGCTCCTCCTTCCAGACTGGGCGAGTCTCCAATCCTGGGTGCGTAGGGCCTCCTCTTGTGTGTAGTCACTTCCCCACTTTTCCTCCAGCCAGGCCCCTCTCACCGGTGCTGCTCACTTTACATTTCATTGATTGATTCCTTTGCTGTATAGAACCATTTTTATCTTTATATAGTCTCAGCTGTTTTTCCTTGCCCAGTCTCTGCATATTCTATTGAAAACCATTATCAACACCAATTGCAAAAAAATTCTCATTTTCTTCTGGAATTTTTATTCTTTCAGGTTATATCACAATGAGATATAACCACACGCTTGTGGGCTCAATCCTGAAAATGTTGGTAGGTAGCACATACTTTAGAAGACATGCAGAAAAGGAGACACTTGGACATCCTTGCAAGGAATATAAATTTGAATAGACATTTAAAAACCTATAAGTGTTTTTTCAAAAAATTATAACTAGAGATGCAATGTGACCCAGACATTGAGAATATGCCTGTATTTTTAGGATTCTTCAGAAAACTAGAATACATAAAAATGTACATATATATACAGAAGGGAGCTTATTTTATTTACTCACATAATCATGGAAGTAATAGTCACCAAAATTTTGCCTGTAGGATGGCAACACTGGGAAACTGGTAACAGCTCAGTCCAAGAAGCTAGAAGCTTCACAATATGAGGAGACAAATGAAACAGCTGTGGTTCAGGACAGAGGACTTAAATGATTCTGGTATATAAAAAACAAATAACCTGATCAACAAGTGGGCTAAGGACCTGAACAGATACTTCTCAGGAGAGGATATACAATCAATAAATATATGAAAAAAAATGCTCATCATCTATAGGAATCAGAGAAATGCAAATCAAAACTATTCTAAGATATCATCTCACTCCAGATAGAATGGCAGCTATTATGAAGACAAAAAACTTAAGTGTTGACAAGGATGTGGGGAAAAGGTACACTCATACACTTCTGGTGGGACTGCAAATTGGTGCAGCCAATTTGGAAAGTAGTATGGAGATTTCTTGGAAATATGAGAATGGAACCTCCATTTGACCCACCTATCCCTCTCTTCAGTCTAAGCACAAAGGTTTAAAAACATCATACTACAGGGACACAGCCAGATCAATGTTTATGGCACCACAACTCACTATAGCTAAACTATGGAGCCAACACAGATGACCTTCAGTGGATGAATAGATAAAAAAATGTGGCATATATACAAAATGAAATTTTACTCAGCAATAAAAGGATAAAATCATGGCATTTGCATGTAAATGGATGGAGTAAGAGAAGATAATGATAAGTGAAGCTACCAATGACCGACCTCTAAAAAGAAATGCTGAATATTTCCCTGACATAAGGGGGCTGGCTTACAGTGGAGTATGCAGGGGTAGCATAGGAGGAATAGATAAATTTTAGATAGGGCAGAGGGGTGGGAGGAAAAGAGAGGGGGACAGGAATTAGCAAGGTTGGTAGAATGTGTCATACATTCAAAATACATGTATGAAGATTTGAATTGTGTGTCAACATGCGTTGCATTAAAAAAGATACAAAAATTGTGGTATATATGTGTATTAAAAATTGTAATGAAAAAGAAATAAAAGATTGCATTAACTTACATTAGGTAGAGGAAAGTGAAAGGAGGGGAAGGTAGGGGATGTGGGGATAATAAAGAGAATGAAACAGACATTATTGCTTTATGTATGTATGTGACTGTGTGACCCATGTGATTCTACAATATGTATACTCAGAAAAATGAGAAATTATATTACATCTATGTATGATATATCATAGTATATAAATGCATTCTACTGTCATGGATAACTAATTTAAACAAATAAAAAATTTTAAAAAGACCCAGGTAGAGCCAATGGTGCAAGTCCCCAAAGGGGGCTTCAAGAATCTTGGAGCATAAGTGAGTGACTGCTTCTCTTGCTTTTTTAAAATCAAACCTATTGAACACCAATACATATGTTTATTACAGGTATTCCCCATGCTTTCTGACTCAGCCTTCTGGAAGCACACTCACAGACACCTGGAGAGACTTCCAAACCAATTCTCTGGGTATCTCAATCCACTCAAATGGACATCTGACATTTACCACTTCAACAATTGAAGGAAATAAAATTCATCTTTAGGAATATCTACCCTCCAAAGTTAACTGCATAATATCCACAACCTAAATTTCCAAAGAGTAACTCAGGAAGAAGAAACTATGGTATATTACAGATAATAGAGAAAGAGAGATTTGTCATTGTGTTTACACACAAATGTATCAACATACATATATAACCTTGTCAGTTTTTAAAAATTATTTTGAGACAAGGTCTTTTACGTTGCATTGGGTGTCACCAAGATGCGAGGCTGGCTCCAAGATAGTGATTCTCCTCCCTCAGCCTATTGAGTCCCTAGAATGACAATAGAAATGTGCCTCCACACCTCACTTATTACTCAACTTTAAAATAAGGATGGTGTATATGGCAGTGTTGCCAAAATTTGAAGACTAGCCTTAGTAGTTTGGTAACATTCTGTCTTAAAACTGAAAAACATAATGATGGTGGATCTCTGTCACAGGAAAGGCAACCCTGGGTCCAAACCCCAGAAACAAAAGAATATTCTCCAATAACACAGAGAAGCTGGAGGACTTTAGGCTAAGTGAGATGATTCAGATGCAGGAATACATTGTGTACTCTATGTTCAGAGCCTGGAAGAAAATAGAATGGATGTGTAGGGAGAGCCTGGTTGTTATCAGGGAGCATCATCAAAAATATCGCATCATATACTGGAAATTCCAAAAGACAGTAGGATTGTGTTCTTAGTGCAAAATTTGATAATTATGAGAGATGACGGTTTTTATCATCACATAGCAATTGCAAATATTTATGGGATTCAGTTTGATGTTTATATATATGCATATACATGTATTCATAATATCCAAACATCCTCTTCTGCCCCCCCCACACTCCTCAGCCATACTAATCATTATTGTACTTGCACATGATATTATATTAGTTAACATATGAGATGTGACACTATTGTGTATTTCTTCCCTTAGCATGTCATCATCCAATTTCATCTACTTTGCTGACCGTTAGAGGAGTTTGTATTGATGTCTGAGTAATACACCATGGTGAATATATAATATACTTTCTGGTGAATATGTTCAATTGCTTACATACATCACTGGCTTTTCTCTATATCTGTATTGTTAAACATACTGTTATTCAACTTGAATTTATGTAACAAAAGAAAGCAACAACTACAAAAGAATGAGGAAACTGGGAGTGGGGGCACATACCTGCAATCCCAATGGCTTGGGAGGCTGAGGCAGGGAAATCTACAAGTTTAAAAACAGACTCAGCAAATTAATAGGGACCTATACAACTCAGTGAGACACTGTTTCTAAGAAAAAATTAAACATGACTGAGGCAGTGGCTTTGTGGTTGAGTGATACTGGGACCTATCCCTAGTATACCCCCCCAAAAAAAATAAAGAAACTAGAAAACTATGTCCTAACCTGATTTTATCAAGTGAAAATAAGCCAAGGCATAAGAAAAATCATATTTTTTAAGTTTGTTAATATAAAGTTAATAAGCTATCTCTGAATCTTTCAAAAAGTGCAATATTTTGAGAGCATTCAGTAGGTTATATGACATGAAAAACTGATCTTGTGCAAAAAATGAAATAAAACCTTAGCCAGGTGTGGTGGTGCATGACTGTAATCCCAGAGTCTCTGGAGGATGATACAAAGCCAGCCTCAACAACCTAGGAAAGGACTAAGCAATTCAGTGAAACCCTGTCTTTAACTAAATTACAAAAAAAAAAAAAAAAGATCAGGAATGTTGCTGAGAAGTTGAGTGTCCCTGGGCTCAATCCACAGCATTAAAAAAAAAAAACAAAGATGCAAAAAGAAATAAGACATTAGGCTGCTGAACATTTATATTTTCAGTGTTGCAAATATTTGGCCCAATACTCCCAATTTCACTTCATCTATCAATTTATAATTGAAATCTCTAGTTATTTTTTTGTGAGAGAAAGGAGACAGAGATGTTCTCGAACTCTGCCATTCCTTTGCTAGTTTCTGCCATAAGCTAGGCAAATTGTGCCCGTTGTGATCCCCAGGGTACTATGGCTCAGTCCTTTCTCTTTATGCAATGTTGCACCTTGAGGAGTGGATGTGGCTTGATTGCTCAAGTGGGGGAGAGGTAAAAGGGAAGTAATGTGTGTGGGTGTGTTAGTGGGGTTGCAGGTGAATCCACAGTTGATGTTTCTCTTCCAAGGATAAGGATAGACATTTTCTCTCATTGTGGCCTCTACCTTCTACTCACAAAATGGGGACATTATACACGTTTGCAAATCTAGATATTATCCTGAGCCAACCTGTAATATGAAAGTTAAGAATTTAATCTCTGGGGATGGGGCTCTGGGTGAGAGCACCTGCCTAGTACATGTGAGGCACTGGGTTCAATCCTCAGCACCACATCAAAATAAATATATAAAATAAGTTACTGAGTCCACTTTAACTAAAGAAAACAAAAAAGACTAATCACTACCAGGGTTGTGATGGCACATGCATGTAACCCGAGCTGCCCTGGAAGTCGAGCCTTGAGAGTCACAACTTTAAGTCTAGTCTCACTAACTTGGCAAGACCATATCTCAAAGAAATATAAGAATGGGATGATGATAGAGCTCACTCTTAAAACACACCTAAGTCCTGTCCTCAGGATCACAGGAGAAAGTTTTTAACTCCTATCTTTTTTCTATGACTTAAGGTCACCACAAAAAAGAAGGTGGCTTAGGGATAATATTATATTCTCTAAAAGCAAGACCTGTTAAATGTTCAAGTGTTCACATTTCTGAAAAATTCCCAAGTATTTCGTTTTTGATAATATGGTCATTAGAACTATCTTTAATTTTATGTTTGCTACTTATTTTCTTATGCACATAAATAACTGATGATATTAAATTTTATGACTGTTCTGAGCTCATCTGTTGCTTCTAATAGTAATTAGTGAACGTTTACATTAAAAATATCCACTTAAAATCCACTTCTACCTCATACCTCATATTGGAAAACCACAAAAGTTAGACAGCAAGAAACAGAAGTAAGTTGCAATAACCCTTTGACAAAGGCAAAGATACTGGTGAGAATCTCAGAAAAACTCTATTCCCTAAAAGTCAGAAACCAAGTGAACCAGTTGATAATCTCCCACACACACAAGATTTTATTTTTTTATTGCTGAATAAAATTCCATTGTGTATAAATAATGCATATTTTTTATCCATTCATCCACTGAAGGGTCTCTAGGTTGGCTCCACAGGATAGCTGTGTAAAATGGTGGTTCCATTCTCAGGTTTCCAAGGAATCTGCATACTGCTTTCCATATTGGCTGCACCAATTTCCAATTCCACCACCAGTGTATGACTGTACCATTTTCCCCACATCCTGGCCAACACTTGTTGTTGTTTGTCTTCATAATAGCTGCCATAATGAAATTTTTATTATACTAAAATTCACAAAGACACACACACACACACACACACACACACACTCGGGTTTTGCTTTGGTGTCTCTTGACAAGACCATGTGAAGTAGGAACCTACAAACACGATGTCATCCTACTGCCAGTTAAGAGTAGGAATTGTTCTATGGGCAGGCCTCTGGAATAACCCAGAGCATCTCCCATAAACCTGAGGATCAAAGGGGTGTGAGGCCTAGAGATGTCAGAGAAGACTCACTGTTTTTCTCCTCCTTTCTTGATAGTGATTTCTGGGCCAATAAACTTTGCTCTACTTTGATTACATTTTATGTATTATCTAAAATTCACTCTTGCAAGAACACAAGATCCAAGAAACACAACATAACCTTTGTATCTCTGAGATCACAACCTGCATCAATGTCAGATTTTTTTTATTGCTTTACTTATTTACTCACTTCATTTGATCTATTTATTAATACAGGTGGACACCAGCAACAGCTCTAGGTCCTGTTGGAAGGTAACAGTCACATACCTACACACAGCATCCTAAGGGTAGACTGTGGAAACAGGAATTCTGACCCTTAATTGTTCATGAAGACTCACCAATGTCAGAACTTTGAATATTTTATTTTGAGGCAGGGTCTTGCTAAGAGGCCAACTGTGGCCTCTGACTTGATATCCTCCTGAAGCAGCCTTCCAAATTCCTGGCCTTAATGACATGTGCTACCAAACCTGTCTTTTGCTTATTAAAAATACTGCATGGGGTTGGGGATGTGGCTCAAGTTGTAGCGCGCTCGCCTGGCATGCGTGCAGCCCGGGTTCGATCCTCAGCACCACATACCAACAAAGATGTTGTGTCCGCCGAGAACTAAAAAAACTAAAAAATAAATATTAAAAATTCTCTCTCTCTCTCTCTCTCTCTCTCTCTCTCTCTCTCTCTCTCTCTCTTTCTCTCTCCTCTCTCACTCTCTCTTAAAAAAAATACTGCATGGCTGCTAGTTACCTCCCTCCAGTTATATATGTGATATCAGACCCCAAACAATAAAAAACCCCACACAATTACAAAGCTCAAGTCTGACTTTTGCTGTGTGAGGTTGTGTAGTGGGAAGGGATTTCAGGGAGAGAGAGGGACATCAGCTCAGAAAAAGTAGGTTTTTTGGTTTTCAAAGCAGAAAACAACTTCATCATTGTCAGGTGCATGAACAGACCTATTTAGAAAACAGATGCACATTCAGAAAAGAACGTAAGTGGCCGGGGATTTAGTGAGGTCAGTAGTGTGCATGTCTTGCATGCACAATGTGGTAGGTTCAATCCCCAGCACCACAAGAAGAAAGAAAGGAAAAATGTGAGAAAGCTCTAAAAAGAGAGACAGCAAATACGTGGTCTAAGGTGTTGCTATTTGGAGAGGGACATTTAAGTGGGGCTGGACTAGAGATGGGGCCAGAGCAGAGTTCTGTAATTTCTTACCCATTTTTCTAAGCTTGCTCATATCATGCTCATATATGGGGGTCCAGGAAGCTGGTCTAGGAGAAATGCTCCATTGCAGGGAGTAGCTTTTCTTTTTTATTTTAAATCTGATCTTTATTTTTTTAATAGTTTTTATTTGGACAGGATACCTTAATTTTATATATTTCTTTTTTATGTGGTGCCAAGGATCGAACTCAGTGCCTCACAGGTGCTAGGCAGGTGCTCTGTCACTGAGCCAAAACCCCAGTTCCTTGTTTTTAATTTCAAGTTTTGTGGACATTCCTGCATTCTGGTGATTTATGAACCTTCTCCTTTGAGGTACAGTGAAACTTTCTTGTTGGTATCCCAAGATTTCTGTCCCATTCAGACATGTTCCACAGTTTTTTATGGACCTCAAGTGTTGCTAGAAGAACGATCAAATGATCATTTAGTTATCAAAGCACATTGTGCAGTGTTTTCAGGACAGAAGTCTTAAGAGAATGCTCATTATTATATTTCTATTTTTACTTATGTATTTAGCCATGGACTCATGTGGTTTTTGCAGTGATCCAGAAACCAGCAGATTTCAGAAACTTTTCATGTTGACAGCTCTTTTCAAATTGTTTCATTCGGATTGACACACATTTGACTGAGGGTAAACATTAAGATGCTTTTAAAGTGCTCATGAATTTTCCTGGCTAGAATATTGCAGAGTATTTTGCCAGTGTTCTCACCACTTTGTTTATCTCATTGGTGTTAAAAAACCTCCCAGATGCAAGGAATGTACCCCAGAGGCAACCTCCTCAGCTGGCCACCCACAGACCCCCACACTCACTAATCCAATTCTCCGTCCCCCATTAATTGGGTGTCGGGTGCTGTTTGATTGTTAATTATTAAGTAAACCCCAGTGTTTTGCCCCCAAGGAGCCCAAGGTCTAGTTTGTTGGTATTGGAACCACTGGGTTGGTTATTCACTTTTTACTTGCCTCTCAAGACAAATCTGAGCTTTATCCAGGGAATTATATCTAGTGGCACTGGTAGCTTAGGAAAATCTCTGATTTGGGTTAACAAAACTAACAGCAAGAATAATTTCCCTCATGGGGGAAGGAGAGTTTCTGGCCCAAAAGTGTCCCCAGCTCTTTCCCTCTTCTCACCCACATAATCTTCACCTCATCCTTGGAAAGGATGTACTGCTCATCCCTGGAATCCTTTGCATGTGCCTTGACCTGTCTGTCTTTCTTCAAGAGAAATGTTCCCAATTCACAAAAGCAGCAAAACTGCTTCCCCAAAGACCTAGTCTGTTGTTACTGAGAAACAAAAGTAAAAAATACTGAAAATGGGGGCTGGGACTGTGGCTCATCCATAGAGTGCTCACCTATCACGTGCAAGGTACTGGGTTCCATCCTCAGCACCACAGAAAAATAAATGGATAGATTAAAGGTATTGGGTGTCATGACCCCTCGCCAGCAAAGAAAACACGACACAGGATTCTTCTTTCAGCAGTTTACTCAGGATCTTTGAATGATGATGAGAAAACAGAAACAAACAAGGAAAGAGTGCGAGTGGTCCGTCTGCCCTAGCTTAAGTACCCAGCCTCGCCAATGAACTAGCACCACGTGGAAAAGTCTAATAGGTACAGTGCAGCGGAAGCAGGCCAGAGCCCAGCCCCACAGCCTTACAAGGAGTTGTTTACCTCTAACAACTCTAACTGCTAAAGAAGCAGAAGCAGGAAACCAGCGCCATTTTCAGGGTGCGGTCGCCAGCTCCCAACAAGGGACAGTATTCCAGGTGACACGTTGGTGATTAATGGGCTAGGCCAGGGAGTAAGGCAGAGCCCAATTCACCAAAGGCACAAAACTTTCATGTGGTTGGTTCAGGATGGGGGCTACATGAGGGGATTCTTTTCCTTCACCCTTGATGTGTCTTTCCTAAGTGTTCATATGCTGAAATGCTTGTTCAACGACTTTCACTCTTTTCCTGTTTTATGTTTCCCTCTCATGTGGCTTTGAAGGACTCATGCTTTGGCAATTATTGTTACTTTCTTCTTCAGTTTTCCAAACTCACTCATCCCATTTGTGTGGAAATTCTGTCTGTGGATATAAGTTTTCATTATATACATTTCCATTTAGTCCACGTTTCCAGCTATCTCTAGAAAAAACAAATGTTTCATTCATTATCATGCTTGTACTAACCCTTCACATGTTGGTAATGGCAGTGTTGAAGAACTATCTTCTGATTTCTACAACTGGAACATAATTGGGTCTGCTTGAAATGACTGTCCTTTCTTTTGACTCCAGATAATGGGGATCCTTTTTTAATATAGCACTTTAATGCTTTTACGTATATTTTTATACAGTACCCAGGAGACTGAGCCTTCTTTTTACATGGTTTTCTCTCAGAGAAGGTAGAGTTGATCATGTAGGTTTAGAGTGGACTCCAGCTCAGACTCTGCCTTGGCTCTGACTAGCTTCCATCTGCCTGTGATTTCTATAACATGTGACCTATAGCTCTTCCCCTTATTTTCTTAATTTTAATATTTCACTTAGGGCTTGAGCCACAAAACTGTCACTTTGGAAAGGATGACTTAAAAACCATCACTACCCCCAAGAAGGTGTGCTCCATGTGCAAACTAGAAAAGAGGAGCCCATCACACACTTCAGGGCTTCAGGGAAATTATGGGGGCGCCAGTAGTCCCTCACATCAAAGTAGAGGCATTATAAGTTGTGGGACAGGGTTGGACTAATTTGATTTTAAGGCCAGAATTAGAGTAATTTAAGTTTCCTTATCAACATGAGAAAATGATCTCAATCAAGATCATTTTCCAGATGAGTCCAGGAAACTTTGAAGCCCAGATCTCTTGGATTGCTGTTATCCATCAGAGAAGACAATAAAATTGAGAGAGATGATATGTCCCACTGGGGAAGCCACAGTTCTTTGTTTTCCAGTGGGAATTTTTTGCCTTTCTACAGACATTAAAATTACAAATCTGCAGAGACAGAACTTAAACACATCCTTTTCATAAAATTTACAAGTGTTTGTGCTCTGCTCAGTGTTTTCAGGGAACAAAGTACCTCTGTGTCTTCAGATGCAGAGTAAGCGTGGATTCTAAAAAGGGCATTGGAGGAGGAAATTCAATCTACTAGTGAGCTTTTCCAGTAGCTTCTTTGCTTTTCAAAGAAGCAAACATTTTCAGAAGACAATATCCTCATTGCACCATATAGAACATGGTCCTCTGGGCTCATTAGAACTGTTGGATCCCAGAGGACCATGTTCTGTGTGGTGTAATGAGGATATTGTCTTCTAAAGATGTTTGCTTCTTTGAGATCCTGCAATAATGAGTCTATTTTTCTTGTAGGGAATGTCAGTTCTAATTCTTCATTTTTCAATTTAATAACTTAATGGGACATAACTTACATATGGTATGTCATGTAGAGATTTTAAACACTACTTAATACCAGGGAATTAATAAGTTTTAATATTTTGATTGATAATCTTACTTTGGTCATCTTCATAACTCGGAACCATTATGGTTTGAGTAATTGTACATTTTGAAATCTTTAGAGAGAAATGAGGTTCTATGTTAAAATCCTCATTTTATAGAATGGAATCTCACATGGTTAAGAACTTTCAGTTGGTAAATGTCAAACAAGGGACTGTGATAAGAAGGAAGTACATTAAATATTTTAGAAAATCAAATAAACATGCTGGTAAGTTACAGTTCATGGTGCCAAATTATAGGCTTATGAATATAATTCACAAGAATTTGGAAAAATATTTTTATGTATTAGTCCATTCGGTTTGAATCACTAAATACCTTTTGTAATATCTAATAATGAAAATGTGTAAATTCAACTTTGCTTAGAGGAACAATCAGGACACTTGAAATCCATTCTGTCCCGGTCACTTCCAAATTTTTTTCTAAAATTCAATTTCTCATGTCATTAGCATGCACAGATAAATGTGACCCTAAGACACACAGAACAAGATAAAGCAGAAAATGTGAAAGGAGAACTTGATTCTTCCATCGCAATATCATCAGGGAAAACAGACCCTCCTGCAGGAGCCTGTGGGTTCCCGGTAATGAGTGATTGGGGTCTGCAGAGAAGTGCATGGGCTCGCTCGTCCCTGAGGAGGTCCACAGAACAGGGTAGAGGAGAGTGTGGCTGTGGAGTCTCTAATCAAGACCTCCAGAGACCAATCAGGAAGCAGGCCTGATTTTATTGTGCAGTTACCATGTATATGTACTCAGGCAGTGCCTAAGCAAAATATAGACAGCCACCAATGCAATGTCTGCTAACTGTCCTTGCAGTGAACAATCAAAGAGTGGATGTGCAACACATGGCCTCGTGCCCAGAGCTGTGCTGATGGGGTAAGCAGTTTGCACTCATAAGCCTAGCATGGGGAGTGGCCTGCCATACAGACACCCTTAACCTATGCCCTGTATGCAGTACTCCATGAATTTTCCCCACAGAGAAGCACCTCTAGGGCTTCTTCTTTCTTGACTTTAAAGAACAATTTCTCTTCTAGTGGCTTTTCTAAGGAGAAATTTAAAATGATAGTAATATAAATATTATAGATGTAAGTGTTAACCCTGAGATGTATTTTAAAACCCTGACAATTTACAAAAGCAACCCATGGTTCTCATATCTACTTCTCACAAAGAGCTGCCATTCAGTCAAGTCTTGCCCAGGGTTTGCTCGTTGTGTTACTGGAGGGTGTGTTTTGCAGCAGAGGTGCTGGGTGATGGTGTCGCCCTCTCTGAAGTGTCAGTCATTTCTCCCTAGTACTATTTATAGATTCCCAGCACACAAAGAGCCACAGGTCAGAGGTTTCTGCCGAGGCTGACATCAGTCCCAAGCCCACTTGCTTGAAGCAAAACCAGTCTCAATTCTCCATCTCCCTTTTGTCTGTTAGTGAATACCAAGAAGACATGGGGAGGGTTGGCAGTAGTGGTAAAGCTGAGCTGGGTGATGAGGACAACCCCAAGCAGTAAGTGTGCACATGTGTTGTTAGGGGTGACAGATCCTATTTTCTCTCCCGTTATGAACAAGATGGTGCTCAGATTGCATATGGAATAAGCGATGCTTCTTCCTCTTACTTTCACCCTGGAACATGCCAACCCAGAGGGTCCAGATAACCCTAACTTGTAGCGGGATGTCCTTCTCCTGTAATTCTCTCTACTTCTGTCCTAACCACCAGCTCGTGTCCACTGACTGAGCAGTCCTCACTAGATGGTTGCAACACAGATGATGGTGCATGTATCACACAGCCTCTTCTGACTTTAGTGACAGCACCATATCTAACATGACTCCTTCCTGGATCCAGATACTAGAGGGAGTCTTTACTATCAGCTCTAAAAAACAAAACTTCTGATTTTTTTTTGAATTTTTTTTTTCATGTGTGATCTGTCCTTTCTCATCTCCTCATTTGGCCTTTCCTTCTTCTTACCATATGTGAATTCTTCAAAGGTAACCTATTTCAGAAATCTGTGTTAGATTTCCTGTGATATACATATTCTTCCACACAGAATGCCCACTCTAGGGGGAAGCTTGATTTCTCCAGTACATAAAGGACATGAGTGCCCAGTACAATAGGGCATTACTGGACCAAGCTGGAAGTATCACTCCGTAGACCCTTGTTTGAGGGATGTTTCTCAGATTACCTCTTTGATGTCAGAGAGCTTGTATTGTGTCTCATGATCTCCCTGACTATGTTGTGCAAGGCATAATGTGCACAGCTGGGAAGGTACATAGCTCAGGATTTTAGTCATCTATGAATCATGCCCAATCCCCAGGTGCTTCCTAACAACAATGGAACCTCAGCAGGCACATTACTATAGATATCTCTTCACAACACTACCATGGTACATTTACACAATTTTAATTATATATACTTGATGCACATCATTTAGTGATGATTGTGGTTCAAAACTTGAGCTAGCAGAATGACCATACTGTGCTTTCTTCTGGCCACTACCTGTATGAAGATTAGGTCTCCTCATTATTGCATGAAATTGTGTCCCTTTCTTTGAGGCATGATATCAGGAAAGGGTCTAAGTTCTTCCCAATACTGATACAGAAATTTACCATCAGAAAACAATTTTCCAACAGTTTCAAGGCAATGAACAACCCGTCCATGAGTTCTTGACTATTACTGCAAATTCATGGTACCTGCATACTCTAGTGTGTATGTCTGCAGATTCCTCAGTTACACTGACCTTAAATTTATCCAATGGCCTTGAGACCCACGTGATTAAAACATGTAATTTATTGAGTGTTAGAAAACTTAGATTGTGTAAGATTCAAATGTTTAAAATGAATTAAAGCAGATTTTGTGTGTCACAGAAAAGTGATAGAATGCAGTTTTTGGTTTTAAATTTCACATGTCTTTTTGTTGTTGAGATAAGGCAATTTTAAAGTCTCCTCCTTTCCTTTGTACCCCATATTGAACCCAGGGCATTTAGTCATTAAACTATCTCACAAGCCATTTTTTTTATATATTGGGAGAAAAACTTGCCTAGTTACTGAGCTTTGGCCTTGTAATCCTCTGACTCCTGAGTCAAGGGGATTGCAGGCATTCAGCCTCACCTAAAATATTTTTTAAGTTATTTCTTTATATGCTAATAAAGATTAATTTAATCTTATACTATCAAAATATTTATATAATATTTGACTTACATAAAATAAATTCATAAGAATTGGCATATGCCATTTATATATAGATCTCACCAAAAAATAACTAAGGCCTAGTGATTAAATGTGAACACTAAAATATTTGGGATGTACCAGGGATTAAACTCATGGGCACTCAACCAGTGAGCCACATCCCCACTGCTATTTTGTATTTTATTTAGAGACAGCATCTCACCAAGTTTCTAATGGCCTTGCTGTTGCTGGATTCGAAATCACCATCCTCCTGTCTTAGCCTCCCAAGGCACTGGGATTATAGTTTACAATTTTAAAATTTATATTTTTTTCTGGATTTACCATGTGCGACTGTCTGTTTCTAGTGATTTTTCATATTTCACAAATTCTTTATGTTTGCACTCACATGTTGAAGCTGAAAAAGTTTATCACAAAGAACCACAAACGAGAAAAGCTTTTTATATCTGTTTTAAGAGACAGATGGCAAGGAGTGCCAAAAAGAAATTAAGAGGGAAAAGTAACTCAGGTTTTACAGCACATAGTTTGAATCGTACAAGTAATTATTAGACTGTAGATATTCTAAAAAGAGTTCACAGGTTTCAAACACCAAAATGATATTTTAGAAGGTAGAAATTGCACTGATTTGATCACTACACATATTCAATTAAAATGCTGGGTCGTATATGTAGATACCAATTAAAAATTAAACAATAATTAACACTTCAAGTCAAGTAGCAAAAATAAACAAGGATGGCTGGAAATACAAACCATGTCTCAATAGTAACCTTAAATGCTAGTGGATTAACACACCAATCAAAAGACATAGGCTAGAAGCCTGTATTTTAAAAAATCCAACAATATTCTGCCTCCAGAAGACTCAGGAAAAGACAGACTGAAGGTGAAAGATTGGGAAAAAACATACCCCTCACATGAACCTTGAAAGCAAGCAGAGGTCTCCATACTTATATTAAATAAAGTAGACTTCAAGCCAAAGTTAATCAAAATAGATAAAGGAGAACATCTCATACTGCTCAAGGGACCCATATGCCAACAAGACATAACAAGCATAAATGTATATGCCCCAAACAATGGGGCACCTATGTTCAAACAAACTCTTCTCAAGTTCAAGAATCAAATTTACCACAACGTGATCTGGGGTGACTTTAACACACCTCTCTCACCACTGGATAGATCTTCCAAACAAAAGTTGAATAAAGAAACTATAGAGCTCAATAACACAATTAATAACTTAACTCATATATATAGAATACATATCAGATTGGAGGAGGAAGCCTGGCCCCACCCCACGTGTTAATCTGGAGGAAGCCTATCAACCCTTAAAACCCGGTGGTGGTTTCTGCGGTTGCACTGGGGTTCGGACGAGTACGGAGCGCCTGGAGGGACAGCCTGGATAAAGGTTCACTGATGGCTCAGTTGGGAGCAGTTGTGGCGGTGGCTTCCAGTTTCTTTTGTGCTTCTCTCTTCTCAGCTGTGCACAAGATAGAAGAGGGACACATTGGGGTATATTACAGAGGTGGTGCCCTGCTGACTTCCACCAGTGGCCCTGTTTTCCATCTCATGCTCCCTTTCATCACATCATATAAGTCTGTGCAGACCACACTCCAGACAGACGAGGTGAAGAATGTTCCCTGTGGAACCAGTGGTGGTGTGATGATCTACTTTGACAGAATTGAAGTGGTGAACTTCCTGGTACCAAACGCAGTGTATGATATAGCGAAGAACTATACTGCCGACTATGACAAGGCCCTCATCTTCAACAAGATCCATCATGAGCTGAACCAGTTCTGCAGTGTACATACACTTCAAGAAGTCTACATTGAGCTGTTTGACCAGATTGATGAAAATCTCAAACTGGCTTTGCAACAGGACCTAACTTCAATGGCCCCTGGGCTTGTCATCCAAGCTGTGTGGGTGACAAAGCCCAATATACCTGAGGCCATCCGCAGGAACTGAGTTGATGGAAAGTGAGAAGACAAAGCTTCTTATTGCAGCCCAGAAACAGAAGGTGGTGGAGAAGGAGGCTGAGACAGAGCGGAAGAAGGCCCTCATTGAAGCAGAAAAAGTAGCTCAGGTTGCAGAAATCACCTATGGGCAGAAGGTGATGGATAAGGAAACTGAAAAGAGGATCTCGGAAATTGAGGATGCTGCATTTCTGGCCCGGGAGAAGGCAAAAGCTGACGCTGAGTGCTACACTGCTTTGAAAACAGCTGAAGCAAATAAGCTGAAGCTGACACCAGAATATCTACAGCTGATGAAGTATAAAGCCATTGCTTCCAACAGCAAGATTTACTTTGGCAAAGACATCCCTAACATGTTCATGGACTCTGCAGGCGGTATCAGCAAGCAGTATGAGGGGCTAGGTGACAAGCTGAGCTTTGGCGAAGAAGACGAGCCACTGGAGGCAACCACACCAGAGAATTGAAAAAACAAATTATACAACTTCAGATGACACTTAACAGAGATCTTTATTTTTTAAGATGAAACAGAATGCTCCTTCCTCCCACACTACCTTCTTTGACTCTTCAAGTTACTATGGTGAAAAGAAGAAAAGGACTTAAATCTGTTCCCCTTCTTGGGAAGGGAGGGTGGGGATTGATGATTTGGGGTTTTATTCAGGTAAGTAGGTTGTATCTGGCTTCTGATAAGATTATAAACCATGGGTTTGACCTCTGACCTGCAGGCACCAATTTAGTCCCTTTGAAGTTGACTTAATTAGGGATGTTGTCACTAAAGGGTGGGAGAAGTAGGCTCTTGCCTCCTGGTGATTTGATTTTCCTTATTTGGGAAAATACAGTTCACCATTCGCACCCCCCATCTCCAAGGCAGAAGTCTGTGGGGGAGGCTTACAACTAAACAAACATGCACTTGTACATTTGCCAGTGGAAAAACAGCTGCAGAGAATGTTTGGCTTCCCTGGCATTTTTCTCAGTGCATGTATGGGTTATTTTAGAAGCAAGCTTTTTTGAGCCCTCTGAAGGAAGAACTGGTGCTAGGTTTTGCAAAATTTTCTATACACTATGCTCCTTGCCCTAGGGCTCAAGAGTGGTGGTTTCTGACTACATTTCCAGAGTCAGGGCTTGGTTACCACCACACATTCTTTTAGAAACTTTTCATTTAATCTGTGATTCAGTTTTTTCTTCTCAAATAATCTCTCTGTAGGCTCCACTTAGCATCAAGAAGATAGGAACAAACAACTCAAATGGCTTACTAGTTGCTAAAGTGGGATCATTACACTATTAGCCACTGTAGTACCTGCTTGGCAGATTATGTATGTACCTTGCAATCAAGTGTCTTTATTGTTGTGGCGATTCTTCATTGAAGAGCTCTGACACCATGTATGGAGGAGGAAGAAGGGTCAGCCAAGAGATTTCTGAAGTCCTAATGTTTATGGCTCCTGTTGGGTGTTTATCTGTATGTTTTCAAATCCTGGGCTCCCAGGCAGCCACACAGAGGTTGGACTGAATGTTAACTCTCCAGAGACATCTGTGTGGATATATGTCAAAGTTCATGCCGTGTTCCTGTGCTGAGTCCCTGGTCTACATCAATATCTGTTCAAAATGTTTTGTTTTTCATTCCTAGTTGGGAAAATTATGAGTCACCCTGGAAAATTCAGGATGGGAGAGAGCAAACATGAAAGAAAGGTTTTTCTTGTATCCTGAAAATAATGTTTTGCGGGTAGGGAATCCAACATGTATAGCTCATGAGTGGTGTACAGAATTGTTAAGTGAAGAGCAGCTATCTGGAGTTAATTTGCAAGCGTATTGGTATGCTAAGTGACCATTATCAGCCCTGGCTTAGGATTTTGTCTAGCTGCCCCTACCCCAAAGAAAGAGCAGAAATAAAAATTCCTACTGTACCCCTCTTCCCTCTGTGAATACTAGCAGTGAGCGTTTCTGGCACCAATCCCCACCTCATTTTTAGTCCCATGCCCAGACTTCTGTTTTATCGAATAGTCCTAGAACTCAGGGTAGCTTGCTCCTAAGTAGCACCAGGCTTGTCAGGAAATGTTCAGCCTGCCTAGAAAGAAAGATGCAAAATATTACCTCCCCTTACTTTAAATGTTGCCCTTCTCTGTTCTCATTCCTGGCCCTGAGAATTCTCAAACCACAGTCCTCATTTTGCTTTGTTCAGGCAGCAAAATGTTTCCCAGTAGGGATGAATTTTAATGTGCTTAAGACTTCTTACTTGCAGAAGGTCCATCTCCCCATTATTAAAATGCATTCATCCTCCTTTCATTTCAATGCTGTTAGTCACTTATTAGGAGCAGCATGACACAGCCAGCATCCCCTGTTTACATATATGTCTGTTCTGGTCTGAATTATTCCACATGGACCTCAGAAAACACCATCTCACCACAGTAGATTCAGGAGTAGTGTTATCTCAGCCTCTAAATAGCACACTTTCCTCAGGTTTGTTTTAACTTGAAAGTCTCTCCTGTACCAACATCCTGTGATAGTTTGTCCCTTGATCACAAAAGAGCCTCAGTAAGTCCTGTTGCTGCAACTACCTTCTACCAGATTAATGTTGCTTCCTCTTTAAACAAAAAATATAAATGTTGTCACGCTCATTAGCATAAATCCAGTGGTTGTGGGTATCTGTCTGAACAGTAAAATCATGGAAGTCAGCTGTCTCCTTTAACCTTGGGTAACTAACCCATCTTTATTGTTTTAACACTTACTAGAAAATCTGATCTTCAAACATTTGAATTCTAAACATAAAATGTGATAGCTTGCAGTGTTGTAGGCAGTGAAGTAATGGCTGCTATTTATAAGTGGAACTTCTATCAAAATAAGTAACTGTTTATAAAATTCAGTTTTTGTAGAATTTTCCCAAGGAATAGCACCTTGGTGGAATGTTTCTCATTAAAACTTTACAGAAGTGATTCATATTCAGTACCGCTTTTAATCACTCTTTTAAATATAAGTACAGAATGTCTGTAAGGAAGCCAAAGTTTGTTAATTTTTATATAACTAAAATAAAATAGATTTGGAGGGATCTGTGTTCATATTAAGTTGAGAAAGAGGGAATCACTGAAGTTTAGCAATGTGTTGATCCCAAATAAGAGAGATGTTTTATAAATGATCTTTCAAAGTTTCTATGAGTCTGTTTCCTTTAACACTGATAACTTTACCATTTAAAGAGAGTAGTTAAAGTCAGATGGTCATATTTACTGACTTTATGGAGTTTGAGAATAAACTGTATCTTAGTGAATGGCAACTTTGTGTCTAAAAACTTAACCACTACTTCTTGGTCCTGTTCAATATGGTTCTAGCCACTGTTTTTATTGTTTCCTTATAAAAGAGATAATAACCATTAAAAAAAACCTTAAAACCCCAAATCAGACTTTTAATTATTGAATATTAACAATTTTCTCATTTTGTTTCCATGATCTTTTTTGCATTTTACTTTCACTTTAATTTTTTACTTTGCAGTGAACAATTCTTCTGTTAATATTTTCATTTAGATTGTTTTCCCCATATTTGTGAATGGATTGTGCCTCGATTTTAACACTGCTCATTGCTACTGTATATAATTTAAATGATTTAATGTTGACTATTTAACCCATGACATTATTGAACTAATTCTTATGTTTCATTAGTTCATGGATATTGCTTAGAAACATTATAAAAATAATAGTATCATCTGCATATGCTATTTGATTTTTGATGTATAAAATCCAGTTTAATATTCTCAAACAATATTTAAAAGTTAGAAAAGCATACTTTTTTTTTCCTAAAAATAAATTGATAAACACTTCAGTTCACACCATTAAGTATGATATCAGATCATAGCTGCTTTTAAGTGGATTGAAAAAGAATTTTCCTCTGCTCATAATTGGTCATAAGTTTTACACTAATTTGGTAAATGATTTGCCAAAAGCTTCACTCTATCAAAATGATTTTTGGAAACTTCCCATATGACAATGTCCCTCTTGGTCATGAAGTCCAATCATTCTTTTTGTTGTTGTTCTCAGTTTTCTAGGGGTTTTGAATATCTGCATCAACATCTATAAAAAGATTGTCTGCAATTTCCATTCTTATGCTGTGTTAGCTGGTATTTCTGGCCTTACAGAAAGAATTAGTCAATTTTCTTCTTCTACATTTAGACGTGATTATGAATTATTGTTACTTATTCTAATTACATGTTTCATAGAAATCACACGTGATGGCTCCTTTTTAAAAATGTGATTACTGTTTGGTTTTTTGGTGGGTCAATTTTTAGAGCTGTGTTTTCGCCAGGTTGGCCTCAAATTCATTAGCCTAAATCCTTCTCCTGCTGTGGCCTCGAGGTAGTGAAGACTAGTGGCATGTGGTCCCATATCAGCATAACTGCAAGTATTATTATGATCAGCTGTAAAGTTAAATGTCGATTTGTAGGTCTATTTTATATTTCTACACATCTGGGTCTACAAATGTATTTATTGATTTCTGAAGTAATTTTTAAAGTTGATGATTATCTAGCAATTTATCTATATTTTGTTGTTTTCCAGACTCGAGATTTTCTTGGCAATTAAGATGGAATAAAGAGGAAGCCTAATGTGGGAAAATGAGAACCTGGCATTTTGCTAATTGATCTCAAGATGCCCCGTGAAGGATGGAGACTGTGCACCCATAATCCTGTGAGACAAATAAAGCAGAAAAGCTAAATTATCAGTTTATGTAGCCTAATATGTGATCTTGAGTACTTTCATATGTCTTTACACACTTTTTTAATTTTTAGGGCAGAATCCAAGTAGTTTACTATATTTAAATTAGGTTATGAGGTGTTTACATTAAATTTTGGTGAGTTGTGTAAGTTTCTTATATTTTGTATTTTGAGCTTTTTCAGACATGTGGCTAGAAATGGTTTTCTTTAACCAAGTCTACTTTTACATTTTATTGATTGATTCCTTTGCTGTATAGAAGCATTTTTAGCTTTATATAGTCTCAGCTGTTTTTCCTTTCCCAGTCTCTGCATATTCTATCTAAAACCATTGCCAACACCAATGGCAAAAGAACTTTCTCATTTTCTTCTGAAATTTCTATGCTTTCAGGTTATATCACAATGAGATATAACCACATGCTTGTAGACTCAATCCTCAAAATGTTGATAGGTAACACATACTGCAGTGGATATGCAGAAAAGGAAACATTTGGACATCCTTGCCAGGAATATAAATTTGAATAAACATTAAGAAACTATAAGTGATATTTCAAAAAATTATAACTAGAGATGCAATATGACCTAGAAGTTGAGAATATGCCTGTATATTTAGTATTCTTCAGAAAAATAGAATACACACAAAATGTACATGTGTATACAGAAGGAAGGTTATTATATTTACTCACATAATCATGAGAGGAATATTCACCAAATGTTTGCCTACAGGATGGCAACACTGGGAAACTGGTAACAGCTCAATCCAAGAAGCTGGAAGCTTCACAATATGAGGAAGCAAATGAAGCAACTGTGGTCGAGGATAGAGGACTTAAATGATCCTGGTAGATGAAAAAACAAATAACCTGGTCAACAAGTGGGCTAAGGCCCTGAACAGATACTTCTCAGGAGAGGATATACAATCAATAAATATATGAAAAATGCTCATCATCTCTAGGAATCAAAGAAATGCAAATCAAAACTACTCTAAGATTTCATCTAACTCCATCAGAATGGCAGAAATTATGAAAAGAAACAACAATAAGTGTTGGTGAGGATGTGGAGAAAAGGTACACTCATACATTGCTGGTGGGACTGCAAATTAGTGCAGCCAATTTGGAAAGTAAAATGGAGATTCTTTGGAAATACGAGAATGGAACCTCAATTTGATCCACCTATCCCTCTCCTCAGTCTAAGCACAAAGGTTTAAAAACAACATACTACAGGGACACAGCCAGATCAATGTTCATGAGACCACAACTCACAATAGCTAAACTATGGAGCCAACACAGAATCCCTTCAGTGGATGAATAGATAAAAAATGTGGCATATATACACAATGAAATTTTACTCAGCAATAAAGAATAAAATCGTGGCATTTGCATGTAAATGGATGAAGTTGGAGAAGATAATGATTAGTGAAGTTACCAATGCTTCTCCCCCCAAAACAAATGCTGAATATTTCCCTAACATAAGGGGGCTGCCTCATGTTGGAGTATGCAGGGGGAGCATAGGAGGAATAGATGAATTCTAGATAGGGCAGAGGGGTGGGAGGAAAAGGGAGGAGGACGGGGATTATCAAGTATGGTGGAATGTAATGGACAACATCATCCAAAGTACATGTATGAAGACTTGAATTGGGTGTCAACATATGTTACATAAAAAAGATACAAAATTGTGATTTATATGTGTATTAAGAATTGTAATGCAAAAGAAAAAAGGAATAGCATTAACTTCCATTAGGTAGAGCAAAGTGAAAGGAATGGAAGGCAGGGGATGTGCGAATAAGAAAGAGAATGAAACACACATTATTGCTTTATGTATGTATGTGACTGTGTGACCCACATGATTCTACAATATGTATACTCAGAAAAATGAGAAATTATATCCATCTATGTATGATATATCAAAGTATATAAATGCATTATACTGTCATGGATAACTAATTTAAAAAAATAAATTTTTTTAAAAGACCCCGGTAGAGCCAATGGTGGAAGTCCCCAAAGGAGACTTCAAGAAGATTGGAGCATAAGCAAGTGACTGCTTCTCTTGCTTTTTTCCAAATCAAACCTATTGAACACCAATATATATGTTCATTACAGGTATTCCCCATGCTTTCTGACTCAGCCTTCTGGAAGCACACTCACAGACACCTGCAGAGATCTCCCACATTCTGTGTTAAAACTGAAAAAGAAAATGATGGTGGATCTCGGTAACTGGTAAGGAAACCCTGGGTTGAAACCCCAGAAACAAAAGAATATTCTCCAATAACACAGACAAGCTGAAGGACTTTAGGATATCGTAAGATGATTCAGATGCAGAAATAAATTGTATACTCTATGTTCAGAGCCTGGAAGAAAATAGAATGGATGTGTAGGGAGAGCCGGGTTGTTATCAGGGAGCATCATCAATAATATCACATCATATACTGAAAATTCCAAAAGACAGCAGGATTCTATTCTTAGTGCAGAATTTGATAATTATGAGAGATGATGGTTTTTATCATCACATAGCAATTGCACATACTTATGGGATTCAATGTGATGTTTATATATATGCATATATATGTATTCATAATATCCAAACACTCTTTTCTGCCCTTGATGCCCCCACACACTCCTCAGCCATACTCATCACTATTGTACTTGCACTTGATATTATATTAGTTAACATATGAGATGTGACACTATTGTGTATTTCTTCACTTAGCATGACATCATCCAATTTCATCTATTTTTCTGACCATTAGAGGAGTTTGTATTGATGGCTGAGTAATACACCATGGTGAATATACAATGTAGTTTCTGGTGGATATGTTCAATTGCTTACCTACATCACTGGCTGTTCTCCATATCTGTATTGTTAAACATACTGTTATTCAACTTGAATATATGTAACAAAAGAAAGCAACAACTACAAAAGAATGAAGAACCTGGAAGCGGGGGCACATCCCTGTAATCCCAATGGCTTGGGAGGCTGAGACAGGAAATTCATGAGTTCAAAGACAGACTCAGTAAATTAATAGGGACCTATAAAACTCAGTGTGAATCTGTTTCTAAAAAAAAAATTTAAACATAACTGGGCCAGTGGCTTTGTGGTTGAGTGATACTGAGACCTATCCCTAGTATACCCCCCCAAAAAAATAAAGAAACTAGAAAACTATGTCCTAACCTGATTTTATCAAGTGAAAAGAAGCCAAGGCATAAGAAAAATCATATTCTTTAAGTTTGTTAATATAAAGTTCATAAGCTCTCTCTTTGAATCTTTTACAAAGTTCAATATTTTGAGAGCATTCAGTAGGTTATGTTACATGAAAAACTGCTCTTGTGCAAAAAATGAAATAAAAACTTAGCAAGGTGTGGTGGTGCATGACTGTAATCCCAGTGTCTCTGGAGGCTGATACAAATCAAGCCTCAACAACCTAGGAAAGGCCTAAGCAATTAAGTGAAACCCTTTCTCTAACTAAATTACAAAAAAAAGATCAATAATGTTGCTGAGGGGTTGAGTACCCCTGGGCTCAATCCACAGCATTAAAAACAAAAACAAAGATAAAAAAGAAATAATACATAAGGCTGCTGAACATTTATATTTTCAGTGTTCCAAATATTTGTCCCAATACTCCCAAGTTCACTTCATACATCAATTTATAATTAAAATCTCTAGTTATTTGTTTGTGAGAGAAAGGAGACAGAGATGTTCCTGAACTCTGCCATTCCTTTGCTAGTTTCTGCCATAGGCTAGGCAAAGATGTGCCCATTGTGATCCCCAGGGTACTGTGGCTCAGTCCTTTCTCTTCATGCAAGGATGCACCTTGAGCAGTGGATGTTGACTTGACTGCTAAAGAGGGGAAGAGGAAAAAGGGAATGTGTGTGGGCGTGTGGGTGGGGTGTGATAATGATGACTTCTGACCAAGTCCTAACCATGATCATCTTTTTAAAATGTAAACAGGAAATGGTTTGTTTTCTTCTATATCTTCTGGGATCCTGATCTTACAGCTAAATGTGAAGGACCCGTTTCTCCATACCCAGCTACCTTAGCATTGTTTTTCTCAGTCTGATGCCTCAGAATTTGAAATACCTAGTCCCCCTCCCTCAGAGCCTTTACCTCATGTCTCTTTTGCTTATATTTTTAAGATCTGGGCAATCCTCAAATACTAAGTTGCACGTGAATCCTCCGTTGATGTTCCTCTTCCAAGGATAAGGATAGATATTTTCTCACATTGTGGCCTCTTCCTTCTACTCACAAAATGGGGACATTATACACGTTTGCAAACCTAGATATTATCCTAAGCCAACATGTAATATTAAAGTCAAGAATTTTATCCCTGGGGATGGGGCTCAGCGTTAGAGCACCTGCCTAGCACATGTGAGGCACTGGGTTCAATCCTCAGCATCATATAAAAATAAATATATAAAATAAGTTACTGAGTCTACTACAACTAAAGAAAACAAAAAAGACTAATCCCTACCAGGGTTGTGATGGCACATGCATGTAACCCGAGCTGCCCTGGAAGTGGAGCCTTGAGGGTCACAACTTTTAGTCTAGTCTCACTAACTTGGCAAGACCATATCTCAAAGAAAAATAAAAATGGGATGATGATAGAGCTCACTCTTAAAACACACCTAAGTCCTCTCCTCAGGATTACAGAGGAAAATTTTTAATTCCTATCTTTTTTCTATGAGTTAAGGTCACCACAAAAAAGAAGGTGGCTTAGGGATAATGTTATATTCTCTAAAAGCAAGCCATGTGAAGTGTTCAAGTGTTCACATTTCTGAAAAATTCCCAAGTATTTTGCTTTTGATATTATGGTCATTAGAACTGTCTTTAATTTTATGTTTGCTACTTATTTTCTTATGCACATAAATAACTGATGATATTAAATTTTATTACTGTTCTGAGCTCATCTGTTGCTTCTAATAGTAATTAGTGAATTTCTACATTAAAAATATCCACTTAAAATCCACTTCTACCTCATACCTCATATTTGAAAACCACAAAAGTTAGATAGCAAGAAACAGAAGTAAGTTGCAATAACCCTTTGACAAAGACAAAGATACTGGTGAGAATCTCAGAAAAACTCTATTCCCTAAAAGTCAGAAACCAAGTGAACAAGAAGATAATCTCCCCCACACACAAGATTTTATTCTTTTATTGCTGAATAAAATTCCAATGCATATTTTTTATCCATTCATCCACTGAAGGTCTCTAGGTTGGCTCCACAGGATAGCTGTGTAAAATGGTGGTTCCATTCTCAGGTTTCCAAGGAATCTCCATACTGCTTTCCATATTTGCTGCACCAATTTCCTGTTCCACCACCAGTGTATGACTGTTCCATTTTCCCCACATCCTCGCCAGCACTTGTTGTTGTTTGTCTTCATAATAGCTGCCATAATGAAATTTTTATTATACTAAAATTCACAAAGACACACACACACACACACACACACACACGGGTTTTGCTTTGGTGTCTCTTGACAAGACCATGTGGACTAGGAATCTACAAATACGATGTCATCCTACTGCCAGTTAAGAGTAGGAATTGTTCCATGGGCAGGCCTCTGGAATAACCCAGAGCATCTCCCATAAACCTGAGGATCAAAGGGGTGTGAGGCCTAGAGATGTCAGAGAAGACTCACTGTTTTTCTCCTCCTTTCTTGATAGTGATTTCTGGGCCAATAAACTTTGCTCTACTTTGATTACATTTTATGTATTATCTAAAATTCACTCTTGCAAGAACACAAGATCCAAGAAACACAACATAACCTTTGTATCTCTGGGATCACAACCAGCAACAATGTCAGATTTTTTATTGCTTTACATATTTACTCACTTCATTTGATCTATTTATTAATACAGGTAGAAGCCAGCAACAGCTCTAGGTCCTGTTGGAAGGTAACAGTCACATACCTACACACAGCATCCTAAGAGTAGACTGTGGAAACAGAAATTCTGACCCTTCATTGTTCATGAAGACTCACCAGTGTCAGAGCTTTGAATATTTTATTTTGAGGCATTGTTTTGCTAAGAGGCCAACTGTGGCCTCTGACTTGATATCCTCCTGAAGCAGCCTTCCAAATTCCTGGCCTTAATGACATGTGCTACCAAACCTTGTCTTTTGCTTATTAAAAATACTGCATGGAGTTGGGTATGTGGCTCAAGCGGTAGCGCGCTTGCCTGGCATGCGTGCAGCCCGGGTTTGATTCTCAGCACCACATACCAACAAAGATGTTGTGTCCGCCGAGAACTAAAAAATAAATATTAAAAATTCTCTCTCTCTCTCTCTCTCTCTCTCTCTCTCTCTCTCTCTCTCTCTCCTCTCTCACTCTCTCTTTAAAAAAATATTGATGTATCAGTCACTAGTATGGCATTATGTAAAAATGTGAATGTGTAACCTATGTGATTCTGCAATCTGTATTTGGGGTAAAATTGGGAGTTCATAACTCACTTGAAACTATTGTTCGAAGTATGATATGTCAAGAGCTTTGTAAGGTTTTGAACAACCAATAAAAAAAATACTACATGGCTGCTAGTTACCTCCCTCCAGTGATATATGTGATATCAGACCCCAAACAATAAAAAACCCCACACAATTACAAAGCTCAAGTCTGACTTTTGCTGTGTGAGGTTGTGTAATGGGAAGGGATTTCAGGGAGAGAGAGGGACATCAGCTTAGAAAAAGAAGGTTCCTTGGTTTTCAAAGCAGAAAACATCTTCATCATTGTCAGGTGCGTGAATAGACCTATTTAAAAAAGAGATGCACATTCAGGAAAGAACGTGAGAGGCCAGGGATTCAGTGAGGTCGGTAGTGTGCTTGCCCTGCATGCACAAGGTGCTAGGTTCAATCTCCAGCACCACAAAAAAAAAGAAAGGAAAAATGTGAGAAAGCTCTAAAGGGAGAGACAGAAAATACGTGCTCTGAGGTGTTGCTATTTGGAGAGGGACATTTAAGTGGGGCTGGACTAGAGATGGGGCCAGAGCAGAGTTATGTAATTTCTCACCCATTTTTCTAAGCTTGCTCACATCATGCTAGTATATGGGGGTCCAGGAAGCTGGTCTAGGAGAAATGCTGCATTGCAGGGAGTTCATTTTTTTATTTTAATCTGATCTTTATTTTTAAAAATAGTTTTTAATTGAAAAGTAAACCTTTATTTTATATATTTCTTTTTTATGTGGTGCTAAGGATCCAATTCAGTGCCTCACAGGTGCTAGGCAGGTGCTCTGTCACTGAGACACAACCCCAGTCCTTTGTTTTTAATTTCAAGTTTTTGTGGGCATTCCTGCATTCTGGTGATTTATGAACCTTCTTTTTTGAGGTTCAGTGAAACTTTCTTCTTGGTATCCCAACATTTCTGCCCCAACCAGACATGTTCCACAGTTCTTTATGGACCTCAAGTGTTGCTAGAGGAATGATTAAATGATAATTTAGTTATCAAAGCAAATAGGGCAGTGTTTTCAGGTCAGAAGTCTTAAGAGAATGCTCATTATTAGGTTTCTATTTTTACTTATGTATTAGCCATGGACTCATGTGGTTTTTGCAGTCATCCACAAATGTGGTCCACAACCCAGCAGATTTCAAAGAATTTTCATGTTGACAGCTATGTTCAAATTGTTGAATTCTGATTGAGGCACATTCCACCGAGGGTAAACATTAAGATGCTTTTAAAGTGCTTATGAATTTTCCTGGCTAGAATATTGCAGAGGGTTTTGCCAGTGTTCTTGCCACTCTGCTTATCTCATTGGTGTTGAAAAACCTCCCAGATGCCAAAAATGTACCCCAGAGGCAACCTCCTGCAGCTGCCCATCCACAGACCCCCACACTCACTGATTCAATTCTCCGTCCCCCATTAATTGGGTGTCGGGTGCTGTTGGATTGTTAATTATTGGGTAAACCCCAGTGTTTTGCACCCAAGGAGCCCAAAGTCTAGCTTGTTGGTATTGGAACCACTGGGTTGGTTTTTCACTTTTATTTGCCTCTCAAGACAAATCTGAGCTTTATCCAGGGAATTATATCTAGTGGCACTGGTAGCTTAGGAAAATCTCTCATTTGGGTTAACAAAACTAACAGCAAGAATAATTTCCCTCATGGGGGAAGGAGAGTTTGTGGCCCAAAAGTGTCCCCAGCTCTTTCCCTCTTCTCATTCACATAATCTTCTCCTCATCCTTGGAAAGGTTGTACTGCTCATCCCTGAAATCCTGTGCATGTTCCTTGACCTGTCAGTCTTTCTTCAATAGAAATGTTCCCAATTCACAAAAGCAGCAAAACTGGTTCCCCAAAGACCTAGTCTGTTGTTACTGAGAAACAAAAGTAAAAAATACTGAAAAAGGGGGCTGGGACTGGGGCTCATCCATAGAGTGCTCACCTAGCATGTGCAAGGTACTGGGTTCCATCCTCAGCACCACAGAAAAATAAATGGATAGATTAAAGGTATTGGGTGTCGTGACCCCTCGCCAGCAAAGGAAACACGACACAGGATTCTTCTTTCAGCAGTTTACTCAGGACCTTTGAATCATGATGAGAAAACAGGTACAAACAAGGAAAGAGCGCGAGTGGTCGGTCTGCCCTAGCTTAAGTACCCAGCCTCGCCAATGAATTAGCACTACGTGGAAAAGTCTAATAGGTACAGCGCAGCGGAAGCAGACCAGAGCTCAGCCCCACAGCCTTACAAGGAGTTGTTTACTTCTAACAACTCTAACCGCTAAGTCCTCAGAAGCAGGAGGCCAGCGCCATTTTCATGGTGCGGTCACAGACTCCCAACATTGGCTAGCTTCACTTAGCATAATCTGCTCTAATGCCATCAATTTTTCTCCAAATTCTATGATTTTGTCTTTTTTTAATGCAGAGTAATACTCTATTGTGTATAAATGCCACATTTTTTTTATCCATTCGTCTATTAAAAAGCATCTAGGTTGGTTCCAGAGTCTTGCTATTGTGAATTGTGCTGCTATGAACATCGATGTAGCAGTGTCCCTGTAGCATGCTCTTTTTAGGTCTTTAGGGAATAGACCGAGAAGGGGAATAGCTGGGTCAAATGGTGGTTCCATTCCCAGATTTCCAAGAAATCTCCATACTGCTTTACAAATTGGCCAAACCAATTTGCAGTCCCACCAATAATGTATAAGTCTACCCTTTTTCCCACATCCTCGCCAGCACTTGTTGTTGTTTGACTTCATAATGGCTGCCAATCTTACTGGAGTGAGATGGTATCTTTGATTTGCATTTCTCTGACTTCCAGTGATGGTGAGAATTTTTCCATGTACTTGTTGATTGATTGTATATGTCCTCCTCTGAGAAGTATCTGTTCAGGTCCTTGGCCCATTTGTTGATTGGGTTATTTGTTATCTTATTGTCTAATTTTTTGAGTTCTTTATATACTCTGGATATTAGGGCTCTATCTGAAGTGTGAGGAGTAAAGATTTTTTCCCATGATGTAGGCTCCCTATTTACCTCTCTTATTGTTTCTCTTGCTGAGAAAAAACTTTTTAGTTTGAGTCCCATTTGTTGATTCTAGATGTTAACTCTTGTGCTATGGGTGTCCTATTGAGGAATTTGGAGCCCGACCCCACAGTATATAGGTCGTAGCCAACTTTTTCTTCTATCAGATGCCGTGTCTCTGATTTGATATCAAGCACCTTGATGCATTTTGAGTTAACTTTTGTGCATGGCGAGAGAAAGGGACTTCAGTTTCATTTTGTTGCATATGGATTTCCAGTTTTACCAGCACCATTTGTTGAAGATGCTATCCTTCCTCCATTGAATGTTTTTAGGCCCTTTATCAAATATAAGAAAGTTGTAGTTTTGTGGGTTGGTTTCTGTGTCCTCTATTCTGTACCATTGGTCCACCCGCCTGTTTTGGTACCAGTACCATGCTGTTTTTGTTACTATTGCTCTGTAGTATAGTTTGAAGTCTGATATCACTTTACCACCTGATTCACACTTCCTGCTTAGCATTGTTTTTGCTCTTCTGGGTCTTTTATTCTTCCATATGAATTTCATGATTGCTTTCTCTATTTCTACAAGAAATGCCGTTGGGATTTTGATTGGCATTCCATTAAACCTATAGAGAACTTTTGGTAATATTGCCATTTTGATGATGTTAGTTCTGCCTATCCATGAACAGGGTATATTTTTCCATCTTCTAAGATCTTCTTCAATTTCTCTCTTTAGGGTTCTGTAGTTTACATTGTATAAGTCTTTCACCTCTTTTGTTAGGTTGATGCCCAAGTATTTTATTATTTTTGAGGATATTGTGAATGGAGTGGTTGTTCTCATTTCCATTTCAGAGGATTTGTTGCTGATATACAGGGATGCCTTTGATTTATGCGTGTTGATTTTATATCCTGCCACTTTGCTGAATTCATTTATTAGCTCTAATAGTTCCTTTGTAGACCCTTTTGGGTCTGCTACGTATAGAATCATATCATCTGCAAATAGTGATAATTTAAGTTCTTCTTTTCCTATTTTTATGCCTTTAATTTCTTCATCTGTCTAATTGCTCTGGCCAGTGTTTCGAGAACTATGTTGAACAGAAGTGATGAGAGAGGGCATCCTTGTCTTGTTCCAGATTTTAGAGGGAATACCTTCAATTTTTCTCCATTCAGAATGATGCTAGCCTGAGGCTTAGCATAGATTGCTTTTACAATGCTGAGGTATGTTCCTGTTATCCCTAGTTTTTCAAGAGTTTTGAACATAAAGGCATGCTGTACTTTGTCGAATGCATCTATCGAGATGACCATATGGTTCTTACTTTTAAGTCAATTGATGTGGTGAATAACATTTATTGATTTCCGTATATTGAACCAGCCTTGCATACCAGGGATGAATCCTACTTGATCACGGTGCACAATTTTTTTGATATGTTTTTGTATCCTATTCGCCAGAATTTTATGGAGGATTTTTGCATCTAGGTTCATTAGAGATATTGGTCTGTAGTTTTCTTTCTTTGAAGTGTCTCTGGTTTCAGAATCAGGGTGATGTTGGCCTCGTAGAATGAATTTGGAAGTTCTCCCTCTTTTTCTATTTCCTGAAATAGCTTGAAAAGTATTGGTATTAGTTCCTCTTTAAAGGTTTTGTAAAACTCTGCTGTATACCCATCTGGTCCTGGGATTTTCTTAGATGGTAATCTTTTGATGGTTTTTTCTATTTCCTCAGTTGATATTGGTCTGTTTAGGTTGTCTATATCCTCCTGACTCAATCTGGGCAGACTATATGAATTAAGAAATTTATCAATGCCTTCACTATCTTCTATTTTATTGGAGTATAAGGATTCAAAATAATTTCTGATTATCTTCCAAGAAGAAGAATAGCTGGGTGAAATAGTTTTCAATTACTAGATTTCCAAGGAATCTCTATATAGTTTTCCATGTTGTTTGCACCAATTTACAGTCCCACCAGCAGTGTATGAGTGTGCCTTTTTCCCCACATCCTTGCCAACACTTGTTGTTTGTCTTTATGATAGCTGCCATTCTGACTGGAGTGAGATGATATCTTAGAGTGGTTTTGATTTGCATTTCTCTACTTGCAAGAGATGATGAACATTTATTTAAATATTTGTTGATTGATTCTACATCCTTTTCTAAGAAGTGTCTGTTCAGATCCTTGGCCAATTTGTTGGTTGGATTATTGGGTTTTTTGGTGCTTAGCATTTTGAGTTCTTTATATACTAGAAATTAGTTCTCTATCTGGTGTGTGAGGGGTAAAAATCTACTCCCAGGATGTAGGCTCTCTGTTCACCTCAGATTTTTTTCTGAGAAGAAACTTTTTAATTTGAATCTATCCCATTTGTTGATTCTTGGTTTTAATTCTTGTGCTATAGGCATCTTATTAAGGAAGTTGGGGCGGCCTAGCCCCATGTGATGAAGATTATGGCCTACTTTTTCGTCTATTAGATGCAGAGTCTCTGGTTTAAATTGTAGGTCCTTGATCCACTTTGAGTTGAGTTTTGTGCATGGTGAGAGATGGGGTTTTAATTTCATTTTTTGAAAATGGATTTCCAGTTTTCGCAGCACCATTTGTTGAAGAGGCTATGTTTTCTCCAGTGCATGTTCTTGGCACCTTTGTCTAATATAAAATAATTGTAATTTTGTGAGTTAGTCTATGTGTCCTCTATTCTGTACTATTGGTATACTGGCCGGTTTTAGTACCAATACCATGCTGTTTTTGTTACTATTGCTCTGTAGTATAGTTTAAGGTCTGGTATAGTGATACCACCTGCTTTGCTCTTCCTGCTTATAACTGCTTTAGCTATTCTGGGATTCTTATTTTTCCAGATGAATTTCATGATTGCTTTTTCTATTTCTATGAGAAATGTCATTGGGATTTTGTTCATAATTGCATTCAATCTGTATAGTGCTTTTGGTTGTATGGTCGTTTTGATAATATTAATTCTGCCTATGCAAGAGGAAGGTAGATCTTTCCATCTTCTAAGGTCTTCTTTGATTTCTTTCTTTAGGGTTCTGTAGGTTTCCTTGTATAGATCTTTCACCTCTTTCGTTAAGTTGTTTCTCAAGTATCTTATGTTTTCTTTTTTGAAGTTACTGTAAATGGGGTAGGTTTTCTTATTTCCTCCTTGAGGCTTTGCCACTAATATACAAAAATGCCTTTTTTTAATGTGTTTTAATTTTATATCCTGCTGCTTTGCTGAATTCATTTTTAGTTCTAGAAGTGTTCTGGTGGTGCTTTTGGGGTCTTCTAGGTATAGAATCGTATTTTCAGCAAATTGTGCTAATTTAAGTTCTTTTCCTGTAGTTATTCCTTTAATTTCTTTCATCTGTCTAATTGCTCTGTCCAGTGTTTCAAGAAATATGTAGAATAGAAATGGTGAGAGAGAGCACCACTGTCTTGTTCCAGTTTTTAGAGGGAATGCCTTTAGTTTTTCTTTCTTTAGAATGATGTTGTCCTTAGCCTTAATGTAGAGAGCCAGTATGATGTTGAGGTATGTTCCTGTTATCTCAAGTTTTTCTAATTTTTTGAAAATGAAAAGGTGCTGTATTTTGTCAAATTGCTTTTCTGTGTCTCTTGAGATGATCATATGATTCTTATTTTTAAGTCTATTGATGTGATGAATTACCTTTATTGATTACTATATGTTGAACCAACCCTATATTCCTGGACAAACCCCACTTGATCTTGGTACATGAGCTTTTTAATATGTTTTTGTATTTAATTTGGCAGAATTTTATTCAGACTTTTTGCATCTATGTTCATTCGAGATATTAGCCTGAAGTTTTCTTTCTTTCATTTGTCCCTTCCTGCTTTGAAGATCAGGGTCATATTGGCATCATTGAATGAGTTTTGAAGTGCTGCTTCTTTCTGTATTTTCTGAAATAAATTGAAGAATATTGGTATTTTGAATTTCTTCTTTAAAGGTCTTGTTTAACTCGGCAGTGTATCCATCTGGGCCTGGGCTTTTCTTGGTTGATAAGCTTCTGATGGCATCTTGTATTTTATCATTTGACATTGGTCTGTTTAAATTGTGTATATTTCCTCATTCAATCTGGGCATATCATATGACTTAAGAAATTTGTTGATGCCTTCAATGTCTTCTGTTTTATTGGGGTATACATTTTCAAGATAATTTCTAAATATCCTCTCTATTTCTGAGGTGTCTGTTTGGATAATACCTTTTTCATTATGTATGCTGGTAATTTGAATTTTCTCTCTTTTTCTTTTCATTAGCATAGCTATGGGTCTGTCAGAGAACCAACTTTTTGTCAAGGTTTAATTGTTTTTTTTAATTCAATTTCAGTTCTAATTTTAATTATTTCTTGCCTTCTACTGCTTTTGTTGTTTATTTGTTCTTCTAGGGCTTTGAGATGAAGTATGAGATTAATGATTGACTTTTTCTTCTTTTAAGGAATGAACTCCGTGCAATGAAGTTTACTCTTAGTACTGCTTTCATAGTGTCCAAGTGATTTTGATATGTTGTGTCTATGTTCTTGTTTACCTCTAAGAATTTTTTAAATCTCCTCCTTGAAGTCTTTTGTAAACCATTGTTCATTCTATTGTACCAAATGGATTCACTCATTGAATTGCTTATGGAACTTGAAATAATTCAAGTTTGTCTTTTCTCAAGGTGGAAGTGTCACTGTACATGTCTCCAAATATTAATATTTTATGAATATTTTACACATTAGGAATGTTTCATGCATGATAACTGTAACTAATTGTATTGGGGATCTCAATCTATCTCATGGATAGTAAGCAGAGAGAATAGGAACCAGACTGTTTTCAAAAGCTTTTTTACCATTCTTTTTGTCTACCTTGTGCACAATCACCTTATGAGAATATCTCTGACAAGTCTAATCTGCATCTGGAATTTCTGCCAAATTTCACATTCACTGATGGCAGAAAAGTTAGGAGTTGGGCTTTTATTCATTGCTTACATTTTGGTATATATCCTTAACTTCACTCTGATATAAAATATATATATATACTTTTTTTGGACTTATGTATTTTCCTCTGAATTAGATAATGGAAAGTATCTTATTACATAATTAAAGTCACTCTCCTAAATCACAGTCAGTTCTACTAACTCTTAATTCATATTAAAAACTGAATAATGGTGTGGTCCATGTTATATTGATCTAACAATTTTTATTTCAGGAGCCATTGACATTCAGGGATGTGTCTATTTATTTCTCTAAGGAGAAATGGGAATGCCTGGATCCTGCTCAGCAGAATTTATATAGAGAAGTGATGTTGGAGAACTACAGCAACCTAGTCTTTGTGGGTGAGCATAACTTTCCTTCAAAATTCCTAATTATCATTATTTAGTTTTCTTTCCTTGAAGTATATCTTTGGAAACTTCTCCACAAGAATGTGTGGCAGATTTATGCTTTCAATAAAGAAGATAGGGTAGTTCTTGGTACTGACAAGATAATGTTAATGATGTTTATTTTCACCCTTAATGTTTTCCTTTGGCGGCATGATATATATCTTTCACTTGACATATGGTTGACTTAGAGGAATGCACTGATGTCAAATAATGTGGCCCACATATTGCACAGGACATAGTTGAGGTAGAGGAGGAAGCCTAAATTTGAAAAGGTTCATTGAGACATTATTCAGCAGAAAATATTTTTGAGAAGCTTTGAATTCTTTCTCTTGTTATTATAGAAAAACGTGTCCTGTGTTTTGTGCTTTAGAATAATGTAGTATCCTGCTTTTCCTCCATACATTCAAATTAACAACAAAACACTCCCGTTGCTTTGTGTCAATATTATCTGACAGCTCTTCCATAAAGTGTGACTTTGACTATATACAACCAAGAAAACAATGGGAAAATATATGTGAGAGTAAAGTTCAAAAATTGTATTATAATAGACAAAATCAATCAGTAGTCTTTATTTATGATAAAAATTTTATGGTCAAAAGACACCAGAGAAAATTAATATCTGAAACAAAAATTCAATGTATTCCAATTATTTTGAGGAGTTTTATATGTATTTTAAGAATAAATCCATAGCCACATTTGAACTGAAAGGGAAAGTGGAAAATTTGAAATCTAGTCCATGCATCAGTTTTTAACTTGGCCAATTATAAAAGTAGCACTGAGTTAAAATTCCAGTCAAACATTTGCACAGAAAAGATATTTCTAAAAGTGAACCTTTTGGGATTTTCTTTATAAAATGTCCATTTTTCTGAAACAGAACATGAATTTCTCCTTGTGCCCAAATGGACAAAATATTAAAAATTGTAGAAAAATTTCTAATTCCCCACTATTGCTCAATGAGAATTCTGATACAGATTTCTGGAAAGTGCACTATATAGATAATGCTAGAAGTAACACAATAAGCCATGTCTCTACCCTGAGTAATGACCAGTATATTTACATTGGTGATAAAAATTATGAATATAGAGAAATCCTAGTTCGTTTCTAAAGAAAATTTACCGAGATGAAAAATGTAGGAAAGTCTTGCTTCAGTGATCAAAAACTAGTATTCATTAAAATATCTTAGGCAAGACAAAACCTGCTAGTGTAAGATATGTGAAAGTGCTCTTAACCACAGTGCAGAGCTTGCTTAATACAAGAGAATTTAAAGAGAAAAAGAGCCCGATAAGTATAGAAGATATTGAGCAGGCAAATGCTTTGATATATTTTTTAAACACAGCAGGTAGTATGACAGTGATAAATTCTACAAATTTAAAGAATGTGAAAAAACTTTTAGTGAAAAGTTACAACTTGTTAAGTATCAGAGGATTTATACTGAAAGAGAGACCTGTAAATGTAAAAAGTGTGGGAAAGACTTAAAAAGGTTTTCAACCCTTACTCAACATCAGAATATTTATTCTGCAGAGAAGACCTACCAATGTGAAGAATGCAATGCACGCAAAAACCTTACTAAACATCACAGTGTTCATACAAGAGATATGCCATGGAAATGCAAAGAATGTGACAAAACTTCTAATAAAAGCTCCAATCTTATTTGTCACCAGTGGACACACTCTGGAGTTATGCTCTACATATGTAAACAATTTTGCAAAGGTTTCAGTCAAAAACCAAGCCTTAAAAATTACCAGAGAATTCATACTGGAGAGAAGCCCTTCAAATGTAAAATGTGTGGCAAAAGTTTTAATATAAACTCGCATCTTGATCGCCACAACAGGATTCATACTGGAGAGAAGCCAAACTAATGTAAATTGTGTGGCAAGAGTTTCAGTCAAAAATCATCACTTACTCAGCACCAGCGAATCCACACTGGAGAGAAGCCCTACAAATGTAGAGAATGTGGCAAAGATTTTAATCAACAATCATCACTTACACGACACCAGAGAATCCATACTAGAGAGAAGTCCTATAAATTAAAGAATGGCAAAGCTTTTAATTTGAAGATCACATCTTACTAAACATTATAGATTTTATACTTGAGAGAATTTTTACAATGAAAAGATTGCATCAATGTCTTTAAGGAATAATCAACCCTATTTCACAGTAGTTCAATACTATTTCACACCAGAGATATGATAGCACAGAAATCATATAAATATAAAATAGGTGACAGAGTCTCCAATAATTGTTCACACCCTACTCAGCACCTCAGAATTCATATGAATGAGAGGACATGTGGAAATATTTTTGTAAATCATTTGGCCATTGATCCAACATTTTTAAAACACTGGAGGTTTTATAGCATATAGAAACCCAAAGATTGTGTCCAAGACTGTATTCAAATTTCCAACATTTTTTAATTACTGACCTCATATCTGTAGTAAATATGGAGTAGCATTTGTCCAAGGTGTGCACCTTAGATAACAGCAAAATATTTACAAAAACGCCTTGACACATACAAAGATTGTAGTAAGTTTCGTATCTATAGCCCATCCCTTGAAGTATTTGAGACCTGGGTGAAAGAAAAAAATCATTTAAATGTAGAAAATGGGTAATTGCTTTTGACATTTGCTGAAAACTTTCTAGCATCTTTAGCTGATATTGTAGAAATAAGGAAATACAAGTATAGAATTGTGCATTCCTAAAAAAATATAATTTTAGTATAAATCAACAATTACTAAAGAGTCTCATTTTTCACAACTGGAGAAATAATAATTCTCACAGTTGATTATTTCAGAAGTTTTTTAAGATTTATATGAAATTTAAAATTTAAAATTTTCAGAGCCCTTTAAACTTAGGGGAACTTAATCAGTAAACCACATACTCTGATTTTTTTTTCTTTTTTATTTAGAGATAGGGTTTGCTAAGTTGCATAGGTCCTCACTAATTATGGAGCCTGACTTTGAACTTGCAAACTTCTCACATCCCTAGGGTCACAGCATGGTCCACCATGCCAGTTTTACAGAGCGTTTTTACTTATATTTCATTACAGATGCAATTTGTTGCTAAATAAAGTGTGAATTTCTTAATGTTAACCTTGTGATGCATTTAATGATGTTATTAGGTCACACATCTCCCACGATTCAATTTGCTAATGGATCGATGAAATAGTAAAACATTCTATTGGGTAAATAATGGTATAACGTCTCCATTAATTATTTCATATGTTTAATCAAGTATTATTTGGAGAATATTATTCATGTAAATTATATACTCTCTTGTTTGTAATTATGAAAATTAAGACAGTTATAGGAAGGACCAAGAGATACTAAAATAATGCCCATATATCCCTAGTTTGAATTATGAGTTTAACATTTCACCTTATAGAGTAGTAGTACACCCTAAGAGATCTACAACTCTAGAGAGTTATACAAGCTCCCAATCAGGGAGAGGAGAAAGACCTAAGAGACTAGGAGCCAACATGCGTAGTCAGGCAATAAAGAGGATTGCTGAAGGGGGAAAGAGTCTTAATGTTTCCTGGGGAATCCACATGGTCCATAGGCCCATCCTGACTCTTGGACTGAAGAAACCATGCAGTTCCTCATGAATTCTATGACTTTCATCACTGAGGTGACTATACTCACATCTAGTGTAGGAAAAACATCACAATTTGCGACCACCTCTTTAGTTTTGGATACCCACTAGAAAATTTAACTAGAAACATGTAAAATGATGACTGTAAAAAGATAAAGACATACTGTAGGAGCATTTATGCCCCCACATTTTTTATTTCATTATATATTTTGATTTTGTAGACCCTTTGGTTCTACTTAATAATTTAGAATATGATGTTTGTTATACTTATTGGATTATACGACAGATAGCATGTGTTATGGTCTAGCAGAACCCTCTGCAACCCAGTAATTATAAGATACTATTAACTAGCCATTTCCCTCCTCAGATCTTTTTTTTTAAAGAGAGAAAGAGAATGAGAATTTTAATATTTATTATTTTATAGTTCTCGGCGGACACAACATCTTTGTTTGTATATGGTGCTGAGGATTGAACCTGGGCCGCACGCATGCTAGGCGAGCGCGCTACTGCTTGAGCCACATCTCCAGCCCCCCTCCTCAGATCTTATAGCTCCAAGAGCCCATGACACCACAGAGAGAGAAACACAATTTTGATTGAAATAAACCTTAGACTCTCATCTACAAGTCCTGTTCAAAAAGTAAAAACACAATATTCTCTGCATATGTGAACCTTTTGGGTCAACAAAACACCACCCACCAACGTTTCATTTAACTTTATTTTGGAAAATAAATATTGAAATATAATGATAAGTTCTAGGAGAATAATATTCACACCATTCTTTATTCCAAAGGGTAAATATCTAGGTTTCATGCTTATCTCCACATTATTTTATGCAGAAAACTGGCTTTGTTTTACATATGAGAGTTTAAACTCTTTATAAGGCCAGGAGGGAAGATTCAGTCCTAGAGGTCTAAGGAAAATACTAAAGATCTTCCCTTTTCTTGATTGAATGATGTCTGCAATCCTTGATGAAACAGATAAAGAATGCTGATTTCTCAATGCATCTGGCTGGGTGGCTCACTCATTGGAATCTAAATTTATTTAGTCATCTCAAGGCTCTCACTCGCTTCTCTAGGATCTGACCTGCTCTTGGGAGGACTTGGTGTTCTTCAGGGGATCACAAGGTCATGCAAGATGTTAGAATGAAGTTTTCTTTGTTCTAACTTGTATTTATTCGACCTCACTTTCAATACATGTTAGAACAAGACTTCAGACTCTCACCTGTGGAGAGGATGCTCTGCCCAGCACTTCCCAGTCAGGACCCTAAAAAGCTCTTTGGGACTCCCCAGTACATAGGTTCAGTGTTGGGGTTTTCCTAGTCTGGCAATACAGTTGCCAGTGTCTGTTACTTTACTTTCTCTCTTGCTTTCATAGTATTACTCAAGGAAACACTGTCTGGTGTGAAGAGAGTGTCTTCCTTATCTATTGGATCTGACCTGCCAAGTTGAGCAGCTGCCCACATACTGAATGACACAAACACATGTATGTGTTATCTAATCAGTAAGTAGTGTATCTTTCAACTGCAATTTTTTATTGCATGGGGGAGGAAATTGAGAATGCTTTCTTTGAGTGTCCTCATAGTATTCATAACACTGCTATGTAATGTTTCCTCTCTGCTCAACTTGTAAGTATTGTTCATGTGATGCTTTGTAAAACAAATAGAAAAGAGTTGTAAACCAAAAAATTTGTGATTATACCTAGTTGTGCAGACTGGCTTGGGTAACTCTATTTACCATTGTTGTTTTGTAGGGGCTCAAGGTACTCTTTTACACTTTTATTTAACCTTAATGACACTACCATTTATTGAAGAGTTTTTAACTCACAAACCTTCTCGGTATACAAATTTTCCCTTGTCATTTTTAAAATTTCTTACTCTTTTTAGGTATACATGATAGTAGAGCAAATTTTGACATATTATACATGGAGTAAAACTCATTTTAGTTAGCATTTTCTTTTTGAGGTGTAAATGGTGTAGACCTTCCCTGGTGTTGTATTTATATATAAACATTGAAAAGTTGTGTCTGATTCATTCTACTGTCATTTGTACTCCTATTTCCCTTTTCTTTTCTTCAATTCAACTTTGTCTAATCCACTGAATTTCTATTCTCTCCCCCTGCCCTTGTTGAGTGTTTTAGCATCTCTATATATTATGTATTATATTTAATGTCTGTTTCATTCTACTATCATTTCTATCCCCATATTCCCTCCCCTCCCTGCAATCATCTCTACTTAATCTAAATAACTATTTTCCCCACCCCCATTGTGAATTAGCATACACTTATTGGAGGGAACATTTGGCCTTTGTGTTTCTGTGTGTGTGGGGGGGTGGGGGGGCTTATTTCACTTAGCATGATATTCTTCAACTCTATCCTTTTACCATCAAATGGCATAGTTTCATTCATCTTTAAAGCTAAGTAATATTCCACTGGTGGGGGAAATTATATATGTAATTATATTATATATATAATATATATCACATTTTATTTATCCATTCACCTGTTTAAGGAACATAGGTTGGTTCTATGTTTTATCTATTGTGAATCGTGGTGCTATAAACATTGATGCGGCTGTGTCCCTGTGGTATGCTGCTTTTAATACCTTTAGGTATAGTACGAAGAGAGGGATAGCTGGGTCAAATGATGGTTCCATTCTGGATTTTCAAGGTATCTCCATAGTGCTTTCCATGGTGGTTGCACAAATTTGGAGTCAATCTCATGAGCAATGTGTGAGTGTTCTTTTTCCCCCGCAACTTCACCAACATTTATTGTTGCCTGTATTATTAATGATTGCCATTCTGACTGAAGTGAGATAAAATCTTAAAGTAATTTTGATTTACATTTTCCTAATTGCTAGATAGGTGGAATGTTTTTTCATATATTTGTTAATGGCTTATATTTTTTCTGTGAAGTTGTCTGTTCAGTTACCGAGTTCATTTGTTAATTGGTTTTTGTTGTTGTTCTTTGTGTTAATTTTTAGTTCTTTATATACTCTAGATATTAGTGCTTTTTCTGAATTACGTGTGGTAAAGATTTGTATAAAATATGTAGGTTCTTTCTTCACATTATTGTTTCTTTTGCTGAAAAGCAGCTTTTTAGTTTGAATCTATCCCTTTGATTTATTCTTGATTTTTAATATTTGTGCTGTATTGGTCTTGTTATGGAAGTCAGATTGTGGACCAACATTCACCTCAGATTTTTAAATGGTATCCTAAGATCATGAATGTTTCAGTTTTATTGTTTCTCTTACTATCTTGCCTTATAGATCTACATGTTCTAAAGAGTCATGAAATCATCTAGCTTTACATACATGATTTTCTGATGACTATTATTATTCAATATGTAGCTGCAGATTATTTAAAATATATATCTACTATATCAAACTTTAAATAAATCACATACATGCCTTGTGCAGGAAATATTCCATTAGTAGATCAACATCAAATTGATAATATATATATATATATATATATAAACCTGGACTCAAATTCATGCAAAACCCAACCCAGAACGTGGCCCATAACACTTATTCTATACTAGATCTACACTTTAGAACCTCCAGGAAAGCTCTTATAAATCCAAAGCCTGAGACTCACTCCCCAGACAGTCTTCTTTTTTGGGGGGGTACGATGATGAAGATTAAACTCAGGGGCACGCAACCCGTGAGCCACCTTCGTATTCCTATTTAATGTAGATACAGGATCTCACTGATCTTAGTGAATTTTTTTCACTGAGGCTGGCTCTGAACTCATGATCCTCCTTCCTCAGCCTTCTAAGCTGCTGAGATTACAGGCAAATACCACCATGCCCAGCTCCCCAGAGAGCCTTCTTTAACTGGTTGGAACCCACTTGTTCAGTATGTTTTGTCCTAATCCTCACAAATAGAGATGAAATTATTTTCCTCTCTATGAAAAATCATGGCTACAAAGAGATTGAACTCAAAAACACCTTTATATTCAGCATGTCCACATTACAACAAAGGTGTTGTCTGCAATTCTCCACCTCTCCAATGAGCTCTTCTTGGCTCCACAAAGTTGGGAGTACTGGCCAACCCTCTGCCATAGCTCATTCAGAAGCCTCCCAGGAGGTGAGTGTATATGAGGGACTGTCACGACCCCTCGCTAGCAAGGGAAACACGACACAGGATTCTTCTTTCAGCAGTTTATTCAGAACCCTTGAAGCATGATGAGGAAACAGGAAAAAGAGAGGAGCGGTTGGTCTGCCCTTGCTTAAGTACCCAGCCCCACCAAAAAACTAGCACCACGTGGAAAAGTCTAATAGGTACAGCGCAGCAGAAGCAGGCCAGAGCCTAGCCCCACAGCCTTACAAGGAGTTGTTTACCTCTAACAACTCTAACTGGTAAAGAAGCAGAAGCAGGAAACCAGTGCCATTTTCAGGGTGCGGTCGCCAGCTCCCAATAGTTCCCCCTTTTCTAATTACAAGCAACAGGTAAAAGTAGAGGTCCTATCTCCATTGTGCAAAAGTGGCAGTAAATAATGGCACACTCCTGAGGGGCACCTCCCCAGGCGAGGCACCATTCCGACTGATGCCTTTTTCATGGAGGTGGGGCGTTGACATCAAACCCACATGCAATAGGACATGCTTTTCTTGGGACTCAAACCTAGAGCTCCCAAGTGCAGTGCCTTGCCTCGCACCCTGCGATGTGTCGATCACTTGAGCATGGTGAGCCATGCTTGAGGGGATTGTCCTGCTTTCAAAGAAGCAAAGGCTTGTATGAGCATAAGATTTCGCACCCGCTGCCACCTGCGCATACGAACTAGACACCACAGGCACAATACAATGGCAAGTACCAGGACCACAGCCAGTGCACCCATGCCTGCCCATTGTTTTGAAAAACTAAAAAATTTAGATAACCATGAGATTACATCTTTCATGGGAGCGATGTGGACACGCGTATTATTCACTCTAACAATTTCTTGTCTCAACAGCATAGTCAGGTTATCAAACTCTGCTGACCAGACCCCTGTAAGCATAGCTCCCAGTTGTCTAGACAAATTAGCGGCCCTAGTCAAGTTATTGAAAGCTAAGGGAGTAATGCATAGTCCATCCATGGGCAGTAAACACCCATGAGTAAGCACTTGACTCAAAATGTCCACTTGGTCTTGTAGTAGATCTACCCGCTGGTTTAGAAGCACAATGCCACGATGTAGATGTTGATTCATCATAGTCTGAGTCTCCATGGCTGTTGCAATAGTACCCGCAAGCTTGTTCACAGCATCTGCAGTAAGCACAGCAGTAGCGAGAGCCGCAGCAGCAGTGGCCGCCGCAACAGCAGAAGCTGCAACGGCCGCCACAATGGCTGCAGTTATACCAAGGTCTCTTTTGTTTCTTTGCAATAATACAGGCAAATTATCATCATCAATAGACATAGGTAAAGACAAGTAGGAGGGCACATGTACTACCACAACAGAGTCCTCCAAAGAGGCATTCCAGCATTGTACAAGTCTACACGTCTGGTTAGAACAATTGAGTAAAGGAGATGAATAATTGAACATCAATAACATAAATGGGGGCCATACACACACAGGTGTTGGTGCAAATCTAAATAGGTCACTGCAATTGACTTTCACTCGCTCTTCGAAACTGCCAACAGAAGTATTGTAAGTGTAGTTACATTTTTGAACACTACCTCCATCAATAAATCCGAGGGCATTAAGTTTTGAGCAGGCGCCCAAACGAGTGCATAATACCCAGGAGTCAAAAGGATTCGAAAAAACAGCTTGAGTAGGATTATTATAAGTGAAATTGAACCCTAGAAAAGTAGCATTCTTGTAGGTGGTTGTTAAAGGAAAGGTAAAGGTTTTGTTAGAATTAATAAACTGAGGGGTCAATGAGCCCTGACATCCAGTTCCAGCTGGTGAACTAGTTTTTATGGCTTTACAACGGGGCAAAAATGCCAGTTGTTGAGGAATAGAAGTATTGGCTCTCAATACCTTAGCAGGAAAAACACCATTGATTACAGTAGCATTACCATTTGAGCCCCGGGAACCATCACTATCAAATCAGCCCAAAGATTGATTGGTTAACATAATACAAGGTATGAAATCAGAATAATTAACATGTACAGAGAAACACGATGTGTCAAATAATGAAACAGTAGAAAAGTTATCAATAGCTGCTACAGTATCCATAGGCAAGGTCAGCCAATCCATGGTAGCAGAGCCATTAGTAGTGAAGAAAGATGGAAGTACACCAACCTGAGAAGTAACGGGCAATGGATATGACCACGTCTTTACCACCGCCCAGAGGAATCGTTCTGCAGTCCAGATGACCTCATGTCCGATCACCATCAGGAGAAGAATCAAGCACCTCATCTTGTTCATCTTCATTCTTCCTTCCTGACGGAGCTTGAGGAACTTTCCGCACGAGGCGCTCTGGCACCCACAACGGTTCTGTTCGGTCCTGTGGGAAAACACAAACAGAACCTCGTGCCCATGCCAGCACGGGATCAGGCCCATACCATTGTCCAGAAAGTACATCTTTCCACTTAACGTGCCCAAAGTTCGGGGCAGGGGGCGAACAGTGCCTAGTCGCAGCAGAGCGCCCTTGGATGTCCAGATTCAAAAATTAATAGTGAATAGAGCCAGGGAGAGATGCTCTTTCGGGTTGTGGCCTAAGCCAATTCCCCCTTTTTGTTTTACTGACATCTCTTTTAGAGTCTTATGAGCACGCTCTACAATACCCTGACCTTGTGGATTGTAGGGTAAACCATGGACAATTGGATACCCATCTGGTTGCAAAAGGAAGAAAATTGTTGTCCATTATACGCTGGACCATTTTCAGTCTTAATGGACTGTGGTAATCCCCAGGCTGCCCAGGCTTCCAAGCAATGCTTGAAAACATTTCCAGCCTTTTCACCAGACAAAGCAGAAGCACGGATAATGCCAGAACAAGTATCTACAGACACATGGACATATTTAAGTTTGCCAAAGTCGGGAACATGAGTGACATCCATTTGCCATATAGTTAAAGGCTGCAAACCACGAGGATTTACCCCCACAGAAGGGGGATGATGTAAAATGATACAATTAGGACAATCCAATACAATCTGCCGAGCATCAGCACGGGAGATAGTAAAGTGCTTCTGAAGTGCTCGTGCATTAATATGAAATTTACTATGAAAGTTTCTAGCTTGATCTAAGGAGGAAACAGGGAACATCCAAGAAGGAGGAGTAGCAAGATCAGCTCGGGCATTGCCAGCAGAAAGAGCACCCGGTAAACCTGTGTGGGCTCGAATATGCAAGGGGTAAAAACAGGCGGAGCGATTCCAAATCAATGTTTGAAGATGGAGAAAAAGGGAAGACATTACTCCTGATGTGTGTATTGGACCAACTGCTTCCAACACCTTTAAAGCTTGAACTACATAAACAAAATCTGAGATTAAATTAAAAGGAAACAAACATTGTTCAAATACTTTTATGACAATTTGCAGCTCCACCGATTGTGGATTGCCAGGAGAAAACTGACGTTGGATAGGAGGTTGATCATTTACCACATAGGCTCCAATACCAGTTTTAGATCCATCTGTAAAGATATTTGCAGCTCCTGGGATAGGCGTAGAAGAAGTGATTTTAGGGAAAATGATAGGATGTTCTTTAACAAATGTAATAAGAGGGTGTGAAGGATAGTGATTATCTATTTCTCCTAAAAAAGAGCATCGTAATATAGCCCAATTATCCAGGTTAGCACACAAAACTTGAATTTGTTGACACGTATAAGGGACAATCACAGACGTAGGAGGAAAACTAAAAAATTGTATACTTTGTTGTATCCCTAACATAGCTAAAGAAGCAACTGCATCAGGATAATACTCAAGGGATTTTCCAGGGGATATACGTGGATGTATCCACAGCAAAGGACCATCTTGCCACAAAACTCCAGTAGGTTGCCGTACAGTGGCGAGCACACATAATTGAAGAGGCTTATCCTCTTGAAGCCTGCAAAGGCTAGCATGTTGTATAGCCTCTTCCACTTTAAGCAACACTGACCTGGCTTCCTCAGTAAGATGTCAAGGGGAAGTAAGATCTGAATCACCTTTAAGAATTTCATACAAGAGTTTTAATTCAACATTGGGAATATGCAAGTAGCCCCTAATCCAATTTATGTCACCCAATAATTTTTGAAAATCATTTAACATATGTAAATTATCAGTCCTAAGAGTTACCTTTTGGGGTGTAATAGTTTCACAAGAGATACTAACACCAAGATAATCAATAGAGTCTCCTGTCTGTACTTTATTAGGTGAAATAAGCAAACCCTTTAATTGTAGTAAATGTACTAAATCAGTGTAAGCCACCTCCAACATAAGGAGTAACAGCTGCCTTACATTCTTTAGTACATTGCTCAAAAACAAATTGCTTAATCAAAGGCATGGCTCTATCGGGATCACCAAAGATTTTTCCCGCAGCATCTACCATCCTAGCAACAAAGTCTGAGAAAGGTTCTGTAGGGCCCTGTATAATTTTAGTCAGATTGCCGAACAATTCTCCTCTATTTGGGAGTGACTTCCATGCACGGATACAAATGTTATTAATCTGTTCATATACTTCAGAAGGATATCCCGTTTGTTGATTGGCAAACCTGCCCTGCCCAAAAGCATATCTTTCTCCCAGGTGGGGCATCCCGCCGCATGATTTTGGGCAGCCTGCTCTACCACGCCCTCTAGCATAAATGCTCTCCAGTCCAAATATTTGCCTTGGGAGACACAAGCGTGCACCAGACTAGCCCAATCTAAGGGGGTCATGCAAAATCTGGTAAGCCCCTCTACCTGAGTAAGAGTGAAGGCAGCATCTACACCATAAGTGCGAATGGATTCTGCCAAGGTTTTAATTATTTTAAAATCTAAAGGCTCACGGTATCTTCCCCTATTAGCATCCTGAAAAACCGGGTACGCTAGTTCCATTTCTGTATTAACTGTTCTCCAAACTTGTGTATGAAAATTTCTCCCGGAGCTTTGGACTCCCCCCACATATGGGGGCGGTGCAACAGGCACTGCATCTTTTTCTAAATTCTCAACATCCTCTTCAAGATTAGATTTATCAAAATTAGATTTATCCCCCTTCTCACGGTAGGCTTTCATGCTTTGTGTCTCTCTTGTTTTCTTTTTCATTTTTATCTTACGTAGTTGCTGTAACAATATATCAAGGTCCTCAGAACTCTCTGAGTCGCTTGTGTCCTCGGGTGTTTTTACTTCGGTCAAGTCTGAATAGAGCCTTCTCCTATTTTTATTTTCAGGCTCTTTTGCCTTTTCACTACTCTTACTCTTAATACTCTCTGCCACTTCGCTATGTGACCCCTCAGATTTTTCCTCATGTAGTTGCTGAAGAACGGCCTGACCCTCACCCACAGCTTCCTGGCATTTACCGTCTGCTATACATCCTCTAACCAACTTCCAAAGTGGTATAACGCCACCCTCTAAAGTACCTTGCTCATAAGCGAAATCCAGATCTCTCCCTAATTTGTCCCAGCTAGGAATTGTAAGACTCCCCGAAAAAGCAAACCAAGGAGCCGCTATATCAGCTTCTCTTAAAAACATCTGCAAAGTGCTCTGCTTTACCTTAAGTCCTTTTGAAAGTAGCAGCCCATCCAGGGCCAACAAAATTGGGCTTGAAGAGGTAGCGCCCATAATGTTTTCAAAGCTATAAAGAAAGTGAAAGTACAAAAGCCCCGCTCTCTCTTTATCTACAGAGGAGCGCCCCGCTATTTGCTTGCAGATTCCACTTACCTGGGAAACTCTACTGGTGCACCACCCTGGCAGCTGAAAGTTCTGAATCCCGGGTTTGAGGAATATTCCTCCCCATACAGGCTACCAATTGTCGCGACCCCTCGCTAGCAAGGGAAACACGACACAGGATTCTTCTTTCAGCAGTTTATTCAGGACCATTGAAGCATGATGAGAAAACAGGAAAAAGAGAGGAGTGGTCGGTCTGCCCTGGCTTACATACCCAGCCCCGCAAATGAACTAGCACCATGTGGAAAAGTCTAATAGGTACAGCGCAGCGGAAGCAGGCCAGAGCCCAGCCCCACAGCCTTACAAGGAGTTGTTTACCTCTAATAACTCTAACTGCTAAAGAAGCAGAAGCAGGAAACCAGCGCCATTTTCAGGGTGCGGTCGCCAGCTCCCAACAAGGGACAGTATTCCAGGTGACACGTTGGTGATTAATTGGCTATGCCAGGGAGTAAGGCAGAGCCCAATTCACCAAAGGCACAAAACTTTCATGTGGTTGGTCCAGGATGGGGGCTGCATGAGGGGATTCTTTTCCTCCACCCTTGATGTGTCTTTCCTAAGTGTTCATATGCTGAAATACTTGTTCAACGACTTGCACTCTTTTCCTGTTTTATGTTTCCCTCTCATGTGGCTTTGAAGGACTCATGCTTTGGCAATTATTGTGACTTTTTTCTTCAGTTTTCCAACCTCACTCATCCCATCCATGTGGAATTTCTGCCTGTGGATATAAGTTTTCATTATATATATTTCCATTTAGTCCACATTTCCAGCTATCTCTAGAAAAAACAAATGTTTTATTCATTATCATGCTTGTACTTACCCTTCACATGTTGATAATGGCAGTGTTCAAGAAGTATTTCAATTATAAATTTATGGATGAAGTGAACTTGGAAGTATTGGGTCAAATATTTGGAACACTGAAAATATAAATGTTCAGCAGCCTTAATGTCTTATTTCTTTTTTATCTTTGTCTTTGTTTTTAATGCTGTGGATTGAGCCCAGGGGCACTCAACCTCTCAGCAACATTCCTGATCTTTTTTGTAACTTAGTTAGAGACAGAGTTTCACTGAATTGCTTAGTCCTTTCCTAAGTTGCTGAGCCTGGCTTCATATCAGCCTCCAGAGACACTGGGATTACAGTCATGTACCACCACACCTTGCTAAGGTTTTATTTCATTATATGCAGAAGAGCAGTTTTTCACGTAATATAACCTACTGAATGCTCTCAAAATATTGCACTTTGTGAAAGATTCAAAGAGAGAGCTTATTAACTTTATATTAACAAACTTAAAGAATATGATTTTTCTTGTGCTTTGTCTTTTTTTAACTTGATATAATCAGGCTAAGACATAGTTTTCTATTTTCTTTATTCTTTTTTTTTTGGTGGGGTGTATACTAGGGATCAGTCCCAGTGTCACTCAACCACAAAGCCACTGCCCCAGTCATGTTTATTTTTTTTTTTTTAGAAACAGGGTCTCATTGAGTTGTATAGGTCCTTATTAATTTGCTGAGTCTGAGTTTGAACTCGTGAATTTCCTGCCTCAGCCTCCAAAGCCATTGGGATTGCAGGTATGTGCCCCCACTCCCAGTTTCTTCATTCTTTTGTAGTCGTTGCTTTCTTTTGTTGCATAAATTCAAGGTGAATAACAGTATGTTTAACAATACAGATATAGAGAAAAGCCAGTGATGTAGGTAAGCAATTGAACATATCCACCAGAAAGTATATTATATATTCACCATGGTGTATTACTCAACCATCAATACAAACTCCTCTAATGGTCAGCAAAATAGATGAAATTGGATAATGTCATGCTAAGTGAAGACATACACAATAGTGTCACATCTCATATGTTAACTAATATAATATCATGTGCAAGTACAATAGTGACTAGTATGGCTGAGGAGTGTGTGGGGGGCATCAAGGGCAGAAGAGGATGTTTGGATATTATGAATACATGTATATGCATATATATAAACTTCACACTGAATCCCATAAGTATGTGCAATTGCTATGTGATGATAAAAACCATCATCTCTCATAATTATCAAATTCTGCACTAAGAACACAATCCTCCTGTCTTTTGGAATTTTCATTATATGATAGGATATTATTGATGAAGCTCCCTGATAACAACCAGGCTCTTCCTACACATTCATTCTATTTTCTTCCAGGCTCTGAACATAGAGTATACAATGTATTTCTGCATCTGAATCATCTCACGTATCCTAAAGTCCTTCAGCTTGTCTGTGTTATTGGAGAATATTCTTTTGTTTCTGGGGTTTCAACCCAGGGTTGCCTTACCAGTGAGAGAGGTCCACCATCATTTTCTTTTTCAGTTTTAACACAGAATGTGGGAGATCTCTGCAGGTGTCTGTGAGTGTGCTTCCAGAAGGCTGAGTCAGAAAGCATGGGGAATACGTATAATGAACATATATATTGGTGTTCAATAGGTTTAATTTGGAAAAAAGCAAGAGAAGCAGTCACTTGCTTATGCTCCAAGCTTCTTGAAGTCTCCTTTGTGGACTTACACCATTGGCTCTACCGGGGTCTTTTTAAAAAATTTATATGTTTTAATTAGTTATCCATGACAGTATAATGCATTTATATACTTTGATATATCATACATAGATGGGATATAATTTCTCATTTTTTTGAGTATACATATTGTAGAATCACATGGGTCACACAGTTTATTTATTGTTACTAAATAAAATGTGAATTTTTTAATATTAACCTTGTCATGCATTTAATGATGTTATTAGGTCACACATCTCCCACTATTCACTTTGCTAATGGATCGATGCAATAGTAAAACATTCTGTTGGGTAAATAATGCTATAACCTCTCAATTAATTATTTCATATGTTTAATCAAGTATTATTTGGATAATATTATTTATGTAAATTATATACTCTCTTGTTTGTAATTATGGGAAAATTAAGACAGTTATAGGAAGGACCTAGGAATACTAAAATAATGCCCAGATATCCCTAGTTTGAATTATGAGTTTAACATTTCACCTTATAGAGTAGCACTTCTCCCTAAATATCTACAACTCTGGAGGGTTATAAAAGCTCCTAATCAGGGAGAAAAGAAAGACCCAAGAGACTAGGAGCCAACGTGCATATTCAGGCAATAATGGAGGGTTGCTGAATAGGGAAATAGTCTTACTGTTTCCTGGGGAATCCACATGGTCCATAGGCCCATCCTGACTCTTGGACTGAAGAAACCATGCAGTTCCTAATGAATTCTATGATGTTCATCACTGAGGTGAGTATACTCGTCTCTAGTGTAGAAAAAACATCACAATTTGGGACCACTTCTTTAGTTTTGGATACCCAGTAGAAAAGTGTAACTAGAAACATGTAAAATGATGACTATAAAAAGAAAAAGATATACTATAGGAGCATTTATGTCCCCACATTTTTTATTTCATTATATATTTTTATTTTGTAGACCCTTTGGTTCTACTTAATAATTTACAATATAATGTTTGTTATACTTATTGGATTATATGATAGATAGCATGTGTCATGGTTTCCCAGAACCCTCTGCAACCCAGTAATTATAAGATACTATAAACTAACCATGTCCCTCCTCAGATCTTATAGCTCCAAGAGCCCATGACACTACAGAGAGAGAAACACAATTTTGATTGAAATAAACCTCTAGACTCTCATCGACAAGTCCTGTTCAAAAAGTAAAAACACAATATTCTCTTTATATGTGAGCCCTTAGGATCAACAAAACACCACCCACCAAAATTTCAATTAACTTTATTTGGGAAAATAAATATTGAAATATAATGATAAGTTCTAGGAGAATAATATTCACAATATTCTTTATTTCAAAGGGTAAATCTCTAGGTTTCATGCTTATCTCCACATTATTTTATGCAGAAAACTGGCATCATTTTACATATGAGAGTTTAAACTGTTTATAAGGCCAGAATGGAAGATTCAGTCCTAGGGGTCTAAGGAAAATACTAAGGATCTTCCCTTTTCTTAATTGAATGATGTCTGCAATCCTTGATGAAACAGATAAAGAATGCTGATTTCTCAATGCATCTGGCTCGGTGGCTCACTCATTGGAATCCAAATTTATTTAGTCATCTCAAGGCTATCACTTCCTCCTCTAGGATCTGACCTGTTTTGGGGAGGACTTGGTGTCCTTCAGGGGATCACCAGGTCATGCAAGATGTTAGAATGAAGTTTTCTTTGTTCTAACTTGTATTTATTCGGCCTCACTTTCAATACAAGTTAGAACAAGACTTCAGACTCTCACCTGTGGAGAGGATGCTGTGCCCAGCACTTCCCAGTCAGGTCCCTGAGAAGCTCTTTGAAACTCCCCAGTACATAGGTTCAGTGGTAGGGTTTTCCTAGTCTGGCAATACAGTTGCCTGTGTCTTTCAATTTTGCTTTCTCTCTTGCTTTCATAGTATTAATCAAGGAAACACTGTCTGGTGTGAAGAGAGTGTCTTCCGTGTCTATTGCATCTGACCTGCCAAGTTGAGCAGCTGCCCAGATACTGAATGTCACAAACACATGTATGTGTTATCTAATCAGTAACTAGTGTGTCTTTAAACTGCATGATTTTTTATTGCACGGGGGAGGAAATTAAGAATGCTTTCTTTGAGTGCCCACAGCACTATTCATAGTATTCATAACACTGCTATGTAATGTTTCTTCTCTGCTCAACTTGTAAGTATTGTTCTTGTGCTGCTTTGTAAAACAAATAGAAAAGAGTTGTAAATCAAAAATTATGTTATTATACCTAGTTGCGCAGACTGACTTGGGCAACTCTATTTACCATTGTTGTTTTGTATGGGCTCAAGGTACTCTCTTATACTATTATTTAACCTAATGACATTACCATCCATTGAAGAGTTTTTAACTCACAAACCTTCTCGGTATACTAATTTTCGCTTGTCATTTTTAAAATTTATTACTCTTTTTAGGTATTCATAATAGGAGAGCAAATTTTGACATATTATACATGAAGTAAAACTCATTTTAGTTAGCATTTCATTCTTGAGATGTACATGGTGTGGACCTTCCCTGGTGGTGTATTTATATTTAAACACTGAAAAGTTGTGTCTAATTCATTCTACTGTCATTTGTACTCCTATTTCCCTTTTCTTCCCTTCAATTCAACTTTGTCCACTGAATTTCTATACACCTACCTCCTTGTTGAGTGTTTTAGCATCTCTATATATTATGTATTATATGTAATGTCTGTTTCATTCTACTATCATTTCTGTCCCCATATTCCCTTCCCTCCCTGAACTCCTCTCTACTTAATCTAACTAAGTATTCTTTCCCACCCCCATTGTGAATTAGCATACACTTGTTGGAGAGAACATTTGGCCTTTGTGTTTGAGTGTGTGTGGGAGGGCGACTTATATCACTTAGCATGATATTCTTCAACTCTATCCTTTTACCACCAAATGGCATAGTTTCATTAATCTTTAAAGCTAAGTAATATTCCATTGGTGGGAGAAATTTTATATATATATATAATCTCACATTTTATTTATTCATTCATCTGTTGAAGGAAACATAGGTTGGTTCTATTGTTTATCTATTGTGATTTGTGCTGCTATAAACATTGGTACAGCTGTTTCCCTGTAGTATGCTGTTTTTAATTCCTTTAGGTATAGTCTGAAGAGAAGGATAGCTGGGTCAAATGATCTTTCCATTCTGGTTTTTCAAGGCGTCTCCATACTGCTTTCCATGGTGGTTGCACCAATTTGGAGTCAATATCATGAGCAATGTTTGAGTGTTCCTTTTTCCCCACAACCTCACCAACATTTATTGTTGCTTGTATTATTAATGATTGCCATTCTGACTGAAGTGAGATAAAATCTTAAAGTAATTTTGATTTACATTTTCCTAATTGTTAGATAGGTGGAATGTTTTTTCATATATTTGCTGATGGCTTATATTTCTTCTGTGAAGTTTCTGTTCAGTTAGTGAGTCAAATTGTTAATTGGTTTTTGTTGTTGTTGTTTGTGTTAATTTTGAGTTCTTTTTTTTATTGGTTGTAAATTTTGAGTTCTTTATATACCCTAGACATTAGTGCTTTTTCTGAATTATGTGTGGTAAAGATTTGTATAAAATCTGTAGATTCTTTCTTCAATTATTTTTTCTTTCACTGAGAAGCAGCTTTTTATTTTGAATCTATCCCCTTTATTTATTTTTGATTTTTAATATTTGTGCTGTAGGGATCTTGTTATGGAAGTCAGATTGTGAACCAACATTCACCTCAGATTTTTAAATGGTATCCCAAGTTCATTAATGTTTCAGTTTTATTGTTTCTCTCACTATCTTGCCTTATACATCTACATGTTCTAAAGAATCATGAAATGAGCTAGCTTCACATACATGATCTTCTGATGACTATTTTTCAATATGTAGCTGCAGATGGTTTAAAATATATGTCTACTATTTCAGACTTTAACTAAAGCAAATACATGCCTCCTTTAGAAAATATTCCATCAGTAGATCAATATCAAATCTATAATATATATAAATATATATAAAATCCTGAATTCAAATGCATGCACATCCAACCCAGAGCTTGGCCCATAACACTTATTCTATACTATTTCTAGACTTTAGAACTCCATGAAAGTTGTTATAAATCAAAAGCCTGAGACTTACTCCCCAGACATTCTCTTTTGGTGGGGTATGATGATGAAGATTGAACTCAGGGGCACTCAACCCCTGAGCCACATCCCTATCCCTATTTTATGTAGAGATAGGATATCACTGATCTGCTTAGTAAATTTTTTTTCACTGAGGCTGGCTCTGAACTCATGATCCTCCTTCCTCAGCCTTCCAAGCTGCTGAGATTAGAGGCAAATACCACCATGCCCAGCTTCCCAGAGAGCCTTCTTTAACTGGTTGGAACCCACTTGTTCAGTATGTTTTGGCCTAATCCTCACAATTAGTGATGAAATTATTTGCCTCTCTATGAAAAATCAGGGCTACAAAGAGATTGGACTCGACAACATGTAATTACACAGCATGTCTGTTGAGAGCCACAGCCAAAGGGGCCCCAGCAAACTTCCAGCTGCCAGCAAACTTTCAGCTGCCGGCTGATGATCCAGCTGCCAGCAAACTTCCAGCTGCCGGCTGATGATTGGCTCACAGAGGCCCCAGCAACATCTAGCTGATTGGCTCCTCTGCGGTGATGTTCATTGGGCTGTTTCCCTGCCCTTCAGACTGCCAGCTGATGATTGGCTCACAGCGGCCCCAGCAACATCTAGCTGATTGGCTCCTTCACGGAGCTGCTCATTGGGGGACTTCTTTTGCTCTGCCCACGCAACCCAGCCAATCGGCCTCAAGAGCAGGAGGATTGTGGGAGGTTGAGAGGCTGGTGTGGGGGTGAAAGGCTTGTGGAAGCCGGTGGTGGCAGTTGGGCTCTGAGGGTTTTTTCCCTGAGGAGCTGTTTTGTTTGGCGTTTGTAGTTTTAAAAATAAAGTTAGTTTCTTTTGAAAAGTGGCTCCTGAATTGTGCCAAGCCAGACTTCGGCATTTGGTGGCTCGCACGGGGAGTGACTGAGGGTAAGTAAACTGCCCGCCCCTGAGGGCAGGGCGAGAGGATGGGTAGCCATTCTAAGTTTACTCTTTTGTTTTGCTTCATTTTTATTTTAACTTGCCTGTCCCTGGAGATGAGTGAGAGGGAAGAAAAACCGCTCACATTTGAGGAAAAACTATTTGAGTCTGAGGAACAGATAGGGAAAAAGGACGGATGCATATGTCAGGTTCCATGTCAGGAGGATAGAAAGGCTGATATAATGATTTTGTGTGGTTCCATTTTTATTGCATTCTGTCTCGGTTTTGTTTGGCATCATCTTGTTGGGTTGTATTATAGTAGAAATACGGGATCAGCAATTAGTAAAAAACAAACCGAAAGAGTGTTAAGTAAATTGTTAGAGCAAGGAGGCTTCCCAGTAAAATCAAGAGCAGTCAGGGCATACGTTGATATAATACAAAAATATAGCCCATGGCTTTTTAAGGAGGAGTTGTTAGATATATCACAATGGAACCATCATGGTGAAGATTTAAAAAGAATAGAAAAGAACAACCCAGGGACTCTGCCAGCTGGCACATTGCCATTGTGGATGAACGTATCTGGTTTGCTTAGTCCAAAGCCTTCAGTTCAGACAAAGGTAGAGGAAGGAGAAGACATATTGATACAAGTACAAGAGAAGGTCTTTCGAGCTAGTGAGACAGAGGAAAGAAGTTTAGAGCAGAAAAAGCCATCAGGGGAAAAGTTACAACAGGAGACTGCTAATAACATCTTTCTATCACAGAGCGAAAGTGTCCAACCAACAGCACCACCTCTACCAGAGGGCATAAGTGTCCAATCAACAGCACCACCTCCATATTCTAGGAGACCCCCAACCCCTGCAGTTGATAGTTGGGATCCTGAGACAGGATCTCAAGTATGCCCTGTATTTGAGGTAGGAGGGCAGCGAATTCACCAGGGTTTAAATTTCAAATCAGTGAAGGAGCTAAAAGAGGCTTTAACAACCTATGGTCCTCAAGCACCCTTCACTGTAAGCTTGGTCGAATCCATTACCAACTTAAACATGATGCCAGCAGATTGGGCTAATGTTCATAAAGCTGTGTTAACTGGAGGACAATACCTGTTATGGAAGGTTGCCAATGAGGAATTTTGCAAGGAGACGGCTAGTCGAAATGCAACAGCTGGTTATCCTCAGAGAAATCTAGATATGTTGTTAGGAAAGGGACCTTATGAGGATCGGCAGCAACAACTTGCATATGATCCTGGTGTATATTTACAAATTGCTGTAAATGCAGTTAAGGCATACTTTACAAGGACATGGAGGTTTACATGTTTACATTAGCTCCTTATATTATCTTTATCTAAGATAATACAAGGAGCTAATGAACCTTACGCTGAATTTGTAGATAGGCTTATTCAAACAGCTACCAGAGTTTTGGGGAATATAGAACAAGCAATGCCACTAATAAAACAACTGGCTTATGACCAAGCGAATCATTGGTGCAGAGATATCATTAGAATAATGGAAACAGAAAGATTTAAACACATATATTAAATTATGTAGAGACATTAATGAACAAGAGCTAGTCATGGCAGCTGCAGTAAAACAGGCTTTAGATGCCAGAGACATTAATGAACAAGGGCAAATTGTGGCAGCTGCAGTAAAACAGGCTTTAGATTCCAGGCCAAGAACATGCTACAATTGTGAACAAACAGGACATTTTAAAAGGAGTTGCCCCATAAGAGGAGGGTTTAACAAAACTAGCTATCAAAGGAGTAGAATACCAGGTATTTGCCCACGATGCCGTAGAGGGAGACATTGGCCTAATGAATGCCATTCTCAAACCACCATAGAGGGTACTCCATTATATTGGGCTAATGAATACCGTTCTCAAACCACCATAGAGGGTACTCCATTATCAAAAAACGAACAAGGACAAGGTGTTTATCCACAATATCGTGGACAAAGGCATCGGGCTCCGTTGCCAAAAAATAGACAGGGGGCCCCAATGCTCCAGGGCCCCAAACCACAAATATATGGAGCACTGGAGGAACCCAGCAACCCCAGCAACCCCATCAGGGCAGTGCCCAGGACATCAGATCCCTCATCAGACAAACTAGAGGGAGCGCAGTGTTGGACATCTGCACCTCCGCCAAATCAGTACTAACTTCAGAGATGGGAGTTCAAATCATTCCCACAGGGGTGAAAGGACCTCTTCCCAAAAGAACAGTAGGCTTATTATTGGGACACAGCTCTTCTACTCTAAAAGGACTTTTGATAAGTCCTGGGGTAATTGATTCCGATTATGAAGGTGAAATAGAAATTATAGCCAGTTCTCCAAAGGGTATATCAATAATTTCACCAGGAGATAGAATAGCACAGTTACTAATAATACCAAGCCTACATGATAAATTTTTCAGTCATGCTGTAGAAAGAGGTTCCAAGGGATTAGGCTCCACAGGTGTAGATTGGGCTATGCTTTCTTTAAATTTAGATTCTCGCCCCATGCTAAAACTAAATATTCAAGGACATGAATTTAATGGGCTACTGGATACAGGTGCAGACCTTAGCATTATCTCTCGTCAAGAATGGCCAAAACATTGGCCATTACAACAAGCCACTCAAACACTTTGAGGCCTAGGAGTGGCGACTAATCCCGTTAGAAGTGCAATGGTATTAGATTGGAAGGATCCTGAAGGATGTGAAGGAACTATACAGCCATATGTATTGGATCATCTTCCCGTAAATTTATGGGGACGAGATGTCCTAGATCAATTAGGTTTGACATTAACAAATAATATCAATCAAAATGCACCCACTATTATGGCTAGACAAGGTTTTAGGAAAGGAAAAATATTAGAAAAACAAGAAAAAGGTATAGCAGCACCAATACAAATAGATCAAGGAACAGATAGACATGGGTTGGATTTTCACAAAGGGCCACTGAGACAATAAAAATTACATGGAAATCAGAAAGACCAGTATGGGTTCCTCAGTGGCCCTTGACTAAAGAAAAGATACAAGTAGCCCATGATCTGGTCAAACAACAATTAGCGGAAGGACATATACAACCTTCTGTATCTCCCCATAATACTCCCATTTTTGTCATCAAAAAGAAATCTGGTAAATGGAGATTATTGCGAGATTTAAGAGCCATTAATAATGAAATGGTCATTATGGGACCTGCTCAATCGGGGATTCATCAATTGTCTGCTTTGCCAAAAACTTGGTATGTTTTAGTTATAGATATTAAAGATTGTTTTTTTTCCAATTCCAATTCATCCTGAAGATAGTCCACGTTTTGCATTTACTATCCCTGCATTAAATCATGAAGGTCCTGATCAGAGATATGAATGGAAAGTACTCCCTCAAGGGATGGCTAACAGCCCAACTATGTGTCAAATTTATGTTAACAAAGTAATCCAGCCACTTAGAAATCAAAATCCTGAACTACAAATATTTCATTATATGGATGATATATTATTAGCACACAAAGCTAAAAACACGTTGCTAGAATGTTATGCCACACTTACAAACTTATTAAAAAATTATAATCTAGAGATAGCAATAGATAAAATACAATTAAATTTTCCAATTAATTATTTAGGAGTTCTATTATCCTCAACCATGGTCCGTCCACCAAAAATTCAAATACAAGTAGATCAACTCAAATCACTTAATGACTTTCAAAAGTTATTAGGAGACATAAATTGGATAAGGCCTTATCTAGGTATTCCAACAGGAGAATTGGGACCTTTATTTGATATCCTAAAAGGTCCATCAGATCCAAATTCACCCCGAATGTTAATGCCTGAAGCAAGAAAGGCATTAAATTCATAGAAACATATATGGAAAATATGCATTTGGATAGAATTGATATAAGTTTGCCTTTATTATTTATTGTACTACCAACAAAAAATATTCCTACAGGAGTATTTTGGCAAGAAGGTCCATTATTATGGATACATTTATCTTATTCTCCTAACACTATTCTTACTAGGTATCCTGAGGCTGTAGGACAATTAATACTCAAAGGAATAAAAGCAGCAAAGGGAGTGTTTGGAATTTCTCCCAATAAAATTATTACTCCATATACTATGAATCAAATTGATGAATTAGCTAATGAGTTAAATACTTGGGCAATAATCATGTGCAAATCTAATGTTTCATTTGATAACCACTTACCATCTAATCCTTTATTGTCTTTTTGGTCATTGCATCCTGTAATTTTTCCAAAAATGACAAGAAAAACACCCATCATGAATGCTCCAAATATATTCACTGATGGGTCAAATAATGGTACAGCAGCAATAGTTACACCTTATCAAACTTTTACATTTTTAGTACCCAAAAAATCAGCTCAAAAGGTAGAGCTTAATGCAGTATTACAAGCTTTTGTGATGTTTAAAGATTCTGTATTTAATTTATTTTCTGATAGTCAGTATATAGTTAATGCTATAATATCCCTTGAAGATGCTGGTAGGATTTCCCCTTCTTCTAGTGTTTTCTCTTTGTTTTCCACCAAACAAAGTTTAATCTGGGACAGAAAAGATCTATTTTTTATAGGACATATCAGGGCACATACAGGATTGCCTGGAGCCCTTAGTTTGGGCAATGATTTAGCAGATAAAACTACACATGACATACATATTTTCTCTACACTAGAAGAAGCTATAAATTTTAATAAAAGATTCCATGTCAATGCTAATACTTTACAAAAGCGTTTTAAAATAACTAAGGAACAAGCTAGACAAATAATAAAACAATGTCAAAATTGTGTGACCTTTTTACCACAAGTTAATCTTGGAGTAAATCCTAGAGGATTGATACCTAACCAAATTTGGCAGATGAACGTCACACACTTGCCATAATTTGGAAAATTAAAATATTTGCATGTTACAGTTGATACTTCTTCTGGATTTTTGATGGGCTCACTTCATGCTGGAGAAAAAACTAAAGATGTTATAGCTCATTGCTTACAAAATTTTGCCACTGTGGGCATTCCAAAACAGTTAAAAACAGATAATGCCCCTGGTTATACGTCTACTTCTTTTAAACAATTTTGCTCATCATTTGGCATTACTCATATAACAGGAATCCCATACAATCCACAGGGACAAGGCATAGTTGAAAGAGCTCATCAAACTATTAAAATGTACTTATTAAAGCAAAAAGACGGAATTGGGAAGGGGTATATATTCCCCAAAGATAAACTTAAAATAACTCTTTTTACTCTAAACTTTTTAAATTTGTATTCATCAGGACTTAGTGCTGCAGAAAGGCATATGTGTCCAAAAAATGTACATAAGCCCAAAGTACTTTGGAAAGATATTCTAACAGGACAATGGAAAGGTCCTGACCCAGTAATTGTCTGGAGTCGGGGGTTTGTTTGTGTTTCCACAGGAAGAACAGCAGCCGATTTGGATTCCAGAGAGATTAACCAAAGTTCTGACCCAGTGATTGTCTGGAGTCGGGGGCCTGTTTGTGTGTTTCCACAGGAAGAACAGCAGCCGATTTGGATTCCAGAGAGATTAACTAAAATCCTGACCCAGTGATTGTCTGGAGTCGGGGGTCTGTTTGTGTGTTTCCACAGGGAGAACAGCAGCTGATTTGGATTCCAGAGAGATTAACTAAAGCGATTTCTACAGACCAAAAAGAAGATGATTTAGCTCAAATCCATAACAGCTGATATCCAAAACTCCAATTTGGCTATCCTTACATCTGCGACAGAACCAGGATGCTTTTTTCAATATCTATTTTATTATTGCCCTTTCCCATATCATAAAGTTCTATTTTTTTTTTTTTGAGCTCATACAGACCTAGGTTAATGTTTTGCTGATCAGTTCTATTTTTTTTTTTTGACTATAGAGTTTTTAAACATTGCAATAGAGATTTTACCTGTAAAAAGTTATAAGGACTTTATTATTATGTTATGTGTTGTATGTATTATATTATGTGTGCACACTTGTGTTTTGTGTTATATGTTTTAATGTACATATGTCCATATATCATATATGATGAGCGCTCATAAAAAAATGGATCCAAATATTTTTTTTATTCACGTGATTTAAATACTTTAAATTGGGTAAATAACTGCTAAGAATTGTTTTAATTTGTAAAAAAAAAAAGGAGGTTAACAGATCTGTTTGTTTACTTTCACCTTTCCTTTTCATTATATTTAATAATTCTCTTTAAGACAATGTAAATTGTTAAGAAAATTGTTTTCTTTTAGTGCCTTCTGGAATGTTACACAATTTTTCTTTAGCCATTATTGCCAGAATTCCTATCTTCATCCTAGTGCCAGTGAAGACAAAGATAAAACTAATCTACAGCTTCTGCAATAGCCATCAATGAACTGCTTGCAGAACTTGCCTAGACTATGTGTCACTTGTATGCATTGTGAACTCACTTGTATGCATTGTGAACTATCTGTTAGTGCATCAACTTGTGGTAATGTTGGGGTATTTTTGCTGATGATGTCATCGGTGGTACAATTTTCCCAAAAGGAGCCGTCAATTGGCTTGGTATATCTTCCTCCCTTCTGCTTGTCATGATCGTTCAGCTACAGAGATGAGGCAAAGAACCTTACCTTCCCGCTGATACCTCTCCACAGGTGTGGCTGTATACTGGACCGGTAGTCAATGACAGGTAAGATCCAATTACAGTGGTACCAACCTAAGACAGGAGGCTGACGCCCTGAGGTCAGCTCATCCGAAGACGGGTAAGGACCATAGTAGTATTGGACAACCTAAGGCAGGCACAGTCTGGTCCCTAAGCCACATGCTTGTTGCTTAAACAGAGATGGGGAGATGTTGAGAGCCACAGCCAAAGGGGACCCAGCAAACTTCCAGCTGCCAGCAAACTTCCAGCTGCCGGCTGATGATCCAGCTGCCAGCAAACTTCCAGCTGCCGGCTGATGATTGGCTCACAGAGGCCCCAGCAACATCTAGCTGATTGGCTCCTTCACGGAGCTGCTCATTGGGGGACTTCTTTTGCTCTGCCCATGCAACCCAGCCAATCGGCCTCAAGAGCAGGAGGATTGTGGGAGGTTGAGAGGCTGGTGTAGGGGTGAGAGGCTTGTGGAAGCTGGTGGTGGCAGTTGGGCTCTGAGGGTTTTTTCCCTGAGGAGCTGTTTTGTTTGGCTTTTGTAGTTCTAAAAATAAAGTTAGTTTATTTTGACAAGTGGCTCCTGAATTGTGCCAAGCCAGACTTCGGCACATGTCCACATTACAACAAAGGTGTGGTATGCAATTCTCCACCCCTCCAAAGAGATCTTCTTGGCTCCACAAAGTTGAGAGTACTTTCCAACTCTCTGCCATGACTCATTCAGAAGGCTCCCAGGAGGTGAGTGTATATGAGGGACAGTATTCCAGGTGGCACGTTAGTGATTAATGGGCTATCCTCGGGAGTAAGGCAGAGCCCAATTCCCCAAAGGCACAAAACTTTCATGTGGCTGATCCAGGATGGGGGCTGCATGAGGGGATACTTTTCCTCCACCTTTGATGTGTCTTTCCTAACTGTTCATATGCTGAAATACTTGTTCAATGACTTGCACCCTTTTTCTGTTTTATGTTTCCCTCTAATGTGGCTTTGGAGGTCTCAGGCTTTGGCAATTATTGTGACTTTCTTCGTCAGTTTTTCAACCTCCCTTATCCCATCCATGTGGAATTTCTGTCTGTGGATATTAGTTTTCACTTTATATATTTTCATTTAGTCCAAGTTTGCAATTACTTCTAGAAAAAACAAATGTCTCATTCATTAATATGCCTGTACTAACCCTTCACATGTCGATAATGGCAGTGTTCAAGAAGTAACTTCTGAATTCTACAACTGGAACATAAATGAGTCTGCTTGAAATGACTGTCCTTTCTTTTGACTCCAGATAACAGGGATCCTTTTAAATATAGCACTTTAATGCTTTTATGTATATTTATATACAGTACCCAGGATACTGAGCCTGCTTTTTACATGGTTTTCTCTCAGAGAAGGTGGAGTTGATCATGTAGGTTTCTTAGAGTGGACTCCAGCATGGACTCTGCCTTGGCTCTGACTAGATTCCATCTGCCTGTGATTTCTACAACATGTGACCTATAGGTCTTCCTTTTCTTTTTTTTTAATTTTAACATTTCACTTAGAGCTTGAGCCATAGAACTGTTACTTTGGATAAGATGACTTACCAAACCATCACTAACCACAAGAAGGTGTGCTCCATGTGCAAACTAGGAAAAAAGGGCCTATCACACACTTCAGGCTTCAGGGAAATTATGGGGGTGCCAGGAATCCCTCACATGAAAGTAGAGGCATTATAAGTTGTGGGACAGGTTTGGACTAATTTGATTTTAAGACCAGAATTAGAGTAATTTAAGTTTCCTTATCAACATGAGAAAATGATCTCAATCAAGATCCTTTTCCAGATGTGTCCAGGAAACTTTAAGGATTTGAATCCCAGATCTATTAGATTGCTGTTATCCATCAGAGAAGACAATAAAATTAAGAGAGATGACATGTCCCACTGGAAAAGCCACAGTTCTGTGTTCTCCAGTGGGAACTTCTTGCCTTTCTACAGACATTAAAATTACAAATCTGCAGAGACAGAACTTAAACACATCCTTTCCATAAAACTTACAAGTGTTTGTGCTCTGCTCAGCTTATTCAGTTGACAAAGTACCTCTGTGTTCTCAGATGCAGAGTTAGTGTGGATTCTAAAAAGGGCATTTGAGGAGAGAATTCAATCTACTAGTGAGGTTTTTCCAATAGCTTCTTTGCTTCTTCAAAGCAGCAAACATCTTTCGAAGACAATATCCTCATTGCACCATAAAGAACATGGTCCTCTGAGCTCATTAGGACTGTTGAAGCCCAGAGGACCATGTTCTGTATGGTGTAATGAGGATATTGTCTTCTAAATATGTTTGCTTCTTTGAGACCCAGCTAAAATGAGTCAATTTTTCTTATACGGAATGTCAGTTTTACTTCTTCAATTTAATAACTTCATGGAACATAACTTACATATGGTATGTCATGTAGAGATTTTAAATACTGCTAATTTTTATACTTATTACCGGGGAATTAATAATTTTTAATATTCTGATTGATAATCTTGCTTTGGTCATCTTCATAACTCATAGAACAATTATGGTTTGAATAATTGTACATTTTGAAATCTTTAAATAGAAATGAGGTTCTATGTTCAAAACCTCATTTTATAGGATGGAATCTCACATGGATAAGAATTTTCAGTTGGTAAGTGTCAAAAAAGGGACTGTGATCAGAAGGAAGTACATTAAATATTTTAGAAATTCAAATAAATGTGTTGGTAAGTTCCAATTCATGGTGCCAAATTATAGGCTTAGGAATATAATTCACAAGAATTTGGAAGAATATTTTTATGTATTAGTCCATTCTGTTTTAATCCCTAAGAACCTTTTGTAATATCTAATTATGGAAATGTGTAAATTCAATTTTGCTTAGAGGAAAATTCAGGACACTTGAAACCCATCCTGCCCTGGTAACTTTCAGATTTTTTTAAAAATTTAATTTTTCATGTAATTAGCGTGCACAGTTAAATGTGACCCCAAGACACAGAGAACAAGATAAAGCAGGAAAGCTGAAAGCTGAACTTGACTCTTCCATCGCAATATCAGTCAGGGGAAAAAGACTCTCCTGCAGGATCGTGTGGATTTCTCAGTAATGAGAGCTTGGGGTCTGCAGAGAAGTGCATGGGCTCTCTCATCCTTGAGGAGGTACACAGAACAGGGTAGAAAAGAGTGTGGCTGTGGGGTCTCTAATCAAGTCCTCCAGAGACCAATCAGGAAGCAGCCCTGATTTTATTGTGCAGTTACCATGTATATGTACTCAGGCAGTGCCTAAGCAAAATATAGACAGCCACCAATGTAATGTCTGCTAGCTGTCCTTGCAGTGAACGATCAAAGAGTGGGACTAAAACACATGGCCTCGTGCCCAGAGTTGTGCTGATGGGGTAATCAGTTTGCCACTCACACGCCTAGCATGGGGAGTGGCCTGCCACCCAGACGCCCTTAACCTATGCCCTATATGCAGTACTCCATGCACTTGTCCCCACAGAGAAGCACCTCTGAGGCTTCTTCTTTCTTGACTTTAAAGAACAATTTCTCTTTTAGTGGCTTTTCTGAGGAAAAATTTAAAATAATAGTAATATAAATATCATAGCTTTAAGTGTTAACCCTGAGATGTATTGTCAAACCCTGACAATTTACAAAAGCAACCTGTGGTTCTCATGACTTGACTGCCATTCATTCAGTCAAGTCTTGCCAAGGGTTTGCTCGTCTTGTTACTGGAGGGTGTGTTTTGCAGCAGAGGGGCTGGGTGATGGTGTTGCCCTCTCTGAGGTGTCAGTCATTCCTCCCTAGTACTATTTGTAGATTCCCAGCACACAAAGAGCCACAAGTAAAAGGTTTCTGCCAAGGCTGACATCAGTCCCAAGCCCACTTGCTTGAAGCAAGACCAGTCTCAATTCTCCATCTCCCTTTTGTCTGTTACTGAATACCAAGAGGACATTGGGAGGTTTGGCAGTAGTGGTGAAGCTGAGCTGTGAGATGAGGACAACCCCAAGCTGTAAGTCTGCACATGTGTTGTTAGGGGTGACAGATCCTATTTCCTCTCCCGTTATGAACATGATGGTGCTCACACTGCATATGGGAGAAGAGATGTTTCCTCCTCTCACTTTCACCCTGGAATGTGCCCACCCAGAGGTTCCAAATAACCCTGACTTGCAGTGGGATGTCCTTCTCCTGTAATTCTCTCTACCTCTGTCCTGACCACCAGCTCGTGTCCACTGCCTAAGCAGTCCTCACTAGATGGTGGCAACACAGATGATGGTGCATGTATCACACAGCCTCCCCTGACTTTAGTGACAGCATCATATCTAACATGACTCCTTCCTGGTTCCAGATACTAGAGGGAGTCTTTACTATCAGTTCTAATAAACAAAACTTGTAATTTTTTTTTGAAAATTTCTTTTTCATGTGTGATCTGTTTTTTCTTATCTCCTTTCTTGGCCTTTCCTTCTTCTTACCATATGTGAATTCTTCAAATGTAACCTATTTCAGAAATCTGTGTTAGATTTCCTGTGATTTACATATCCTTCCACACAGAATGCCCACTCTAGGGGGCAGCTTGATTTCTCCAGTGCATAAAGGACATGAGTGCCCAGTACAATAGGGCAACCATGGACCAAGCTGGAAGTATCACTACTTAGAATCTTGTTTGAGGGGTGTTTCTCAGATTACATCCTTGATGTCAGAGAGTTTGTGTTATGTCTCATGATCTCCTGGACTATGTTGTTCCAGGCATAATGTGCACAGCTGGGAAGGTACATAGCTCAAAATTTCAGTGATCTATGAATCATTCCCTTTCTCCAGGGTGCCTCCTTACAACAATGGCGCCTCAGCAGGGACATTACTATAGATATTTCTCCACAACACTACCATGGTACATGTACACAATTTTAATCATACTTGATGCACATCATTTAGTAATGATTGTGGTTCAAAACTGGAGCTAGCAGAATGACCAGACGGTGCTTTCCCCTGGCCACTACCTGTATTAAGATTAGTTCTCATTATTGCATGAAATTGTGTCCCTTTCTTTGAAGCATACTATCAGGAAAGGGTCTAAGTTCTTCCCAATAATAATACAGAAATTTTCCATCAGAAAACAATTTTCTAACAGTTTCAAGGCAATGAACAACCCATCCATGAGTTCTTGACTATTTCTGCAAATTCACGGCACCTGCACACTCCAGTTTTTATGACTGCATTTTCCTCAGCTACACTGATCTTACATTCATCCAATGGCTGGGAGACACCTGTGACTAAAACATGTCATTTATTGAGTGTTAAAAAACTTAGATTGTGTAAGATTCAAATATTTAAAATAAATTGAAGCAGATTCTGTGTGTCACAGAAAAGTGATAGAATGCAGTATTTGGTTTAAATTTCACATGTCTTTTTGTTGTTGAGACAAGGCAATTTTAAAACCCTCCTTATTTTTTTTGTACCCCAGATTGAACCCTGGGCAGTTAGTCATTAAACTATCTCACCAGCCATTTTTTATATTGGAAGAAAATTTTGCTAAGTTACTGAGCTTTGGCCTTGTAATCCTCTGACTCCTGAACCGATGGGATTCCAGGCATTCAGCCTCACCTAAAAGCATTTTTAAGTTATTTTTTACATGCTAATATAAATCAATTTAAGCTTATACTATAAAAATATTTATATTATATTTGACTTACATAAAAAAATTTGTAAGGATTGGCATATGTCATTTATATATAGATCTCACCAAAAAAATATCTGAGGCTTAGTGATTAAACGTGAACCCTAATATATTTTTTGGGGGGTTACCAGGGATTAAACTCATGGGCACTCAACCAGTGAGCCACATCCCTACTCCTATTTTGTATTTTATTTAGAGACAGCATCTCACCAAGTTGTTCAGGGTCTTGCTGTTGCTGGATTTGAACTCACCATCCTCCTTTCTTAGCCTCCCAAGGCACTAGGACTATAGTCTACAATTTTTAAATTTATATTATTTTTTCTGGATTTACCATGGGAAACTGTCTTTTTCTAGTGATTTTCCATATTTCACAAATCCTGTGTTTGCACTCATATGTTGAAGCTGAAAAAGTTGATCACAAAAAACCACAAACGAGAAAACCTTTTTATATCTGTTTTAAAAGACAGATGGCAAGAAGTGCCAAAAAGCAGTTAAGAGGGAAAAGTAACTCTTAGGTTTTATAGCCCATAGTTTTAATAGGATAAGTAATTATTAGACTGTGGACATTCTAAAAAAATTTCACAGGTTTCAAACATCAAAATGATATTTTAGAAGGTAAAAATTGCACAGATTTGATCACTACACATGTTAGATTAAAACACTGCATCCTATATGTAGATACCAACTAAAGATTGAACAATAATTAACACTTCAAGTCAAATAGAAAAAAATAAACAAGGATGGCTGGAAATACAAACCATGCCTCAATAGTAACCTTAAATGTTAGTGGCTTAACACACCAATCAAAAGACATAGGCTAGTAGTCTGGATTTTTTAAAAAATCCAACAATATTCTGCCTCCAGGAGACTCGGGAAAAGATAGACTGTAGGTGAAAGATTGGGAAACAACATACCACTCATATGAACCTTGAAAGCAAGCAGAGGTCTCCATACTTATATTAAATAAAGTAGACTTCAAGCCAAAGTTAATCAAAATAGATAAAGAAGAACATCTCATACTGCTCAAGGGAACCATACGCCAACAAGACATAACAATCATAAATATATATGCCCCAAACAATGGGGCACCTATGTTCAAACAAACTCTTCTCAAGTTCAAGAATCAAATTGACCACAACGTGATCTGGGGTGACTTTAACACACCTCTCTCACCACTGGATAGATCTTCCAAACAAAAGTTGAATAAAGAAATTATAAAGCTCAATAACACAGTTAATAACTTAACTCATATATATAGAATACATATCAGATTGGAGGAGGAAGCCTGGCCCCACCCCATGTGCTAATCTGGAGGAAGCCTATCAAGCCTTAAAACCTCAAATCAAACTTTTAATTATTGAATATTAACAGTTTTCCCATTTTGTTTCCATGATCTTTTTTGCATTTTAATTTCACCTTAATTTTTTACTTTGCAGTGAACAATTCTTTTGTTAATATTTCATTTAGATTGTTTTCTCTGTTTTTGAGTGGATTGTGCCTCAATTTTAACACTTCTCATTGCTACTGTATATAATTTAAGTGATTTAATGTTGACCATTTAACCCATGGCATTATTCAAGTAATTCTTGTGTTTCATTAGTTCATGGAAATTGCTTAGAAACTTTATAGAAATAATAGTTTCATCTGCATATGCTATTTGATTTTTGATGTATAAAATATCATTTAATATTCTCAAACAATATTTAGAAGTTAGAAAAGCATACATTTTTTTTCTTTACCTAAAAATAAATTGATAAATATTTCAGTTCACACCATTAAGTATGAAAACAGTTCATAGCTGCCGTTAAGTGGATTGAAAAAGAATTTTTCTCTGGTCTTAATTGGCCATAGGTTTTACAGTAATTTAGTAAGTGATTTTCCAGAGATTTGCTCTATCAAAATGATTTTTGGAAACTTCCCATATGACAATGTCCCTCTTGGTCATGAAGTCCAATCATTCTTTTTGTTGTTGTTCTCAGTTTCCTAGGGTTTTTAATATCTGCATAAACATCTATAACAAGATGGTCTGCAATTTCCATTCTTATGCTGTGTTAGCTGGTATTTCTCACCTTAAGGAAAGAATTAGTCAATTTTCTTCTACATTTAGACATTATCATGAATTATTGTTACTGATCCTAATTTCATGTTTCATAGAAATCACCCATGAAGGCTCCTTTTTAAAAATGTGATTACTGTTTGGTTTTTATGTGGGTCAATTTTTAGAGCTAGGTTTTTGCCACTTTGGCCTCAAATTCCTTAGCCTAAATCCTCCTCTTTCTGTGGCCTCAAGGTAGGCAAGACTAGTGGCATGTGCTTCCATATCAGCATAACTGCATGTATTTTTTGAACAGCTATAAAGTTAAATGTTGATTTTTAGGTCTATTTTACATTTCTTCACATGTGGGTCTACTAATGTATTCTATTGATTTCTGAAGTAATCTTCAAAGTTGATGATTATCTAGCAATTTATCTATATTTTGTTGTTTTCCAGGTTCGAGATTTTCTTGGAAATTAACATGGAATAATGAGGAAGCATAAGGTGGGAAAATGAGAACCTGGCATTTTGCTAATTGATCTCAAATGCCCCATGAAGGATGGAGAGTGTGCACCCATAATCCTGTGAGACAAATAAAGAAGAAAAGCTAAATTATCATTTTATGTAGCCTAGTACGTGATCTTGAGTAACTTTCATATGTCTTTACACACTTGTTTAATTTTAGGGCAGAATCTAAGTATTTTACCATATTTAAATTAGGTTATGAGGGGTTTATATTAAATTTTTGTGAGTTGTGTAAGTTTCTTATATTTTGGATATTGAGCTTTTTCAGACACGCGGCTAGAATCGGTTTTCTTTAACCAAGTCTACTTTAGATTTTATTGATTGATTCGTTTGCTGTATAGAAGCATTTTCATCTTTATATAGTCTCTGCTTTTTTGCCGTGTACAGTCTCTGCACATTCTATATAAAACCATTGCCAACACAAATGGAAAAAAAATTCTCATTTTCTTCTGGAATTTTTATGCTTTCAGGTTATATCACAATGTGATATAACCACAGACCTGTGGGCTCAATTTTCAAAATGTTGGTAGCTAACACATACTGCAGAGGATATGCAGAAAGGAGACACTTGGACATCCTTGCCAGGAATATAAATTTGAATAGACATTAAAAAAACTATAAGGGGGTTTCTCAAAAAATTAGAACTAGAGATGCCATATGACCCAGACATTGAGAATATGCCTGTATTTTTAGGATTATTCAGAAAAGTAGAATACACAAAAATGTACATGTGTATACAGAAGGGAGCTTATTATATTCACTCACATAATTATGGGAGTAATAGTCACCAAATGTTTGCCTACAGGATGGCAACACTGGGAAACTGGTAACATCTTAGTCCAAGAAGCTGGAAGCTTCACAATATGAGGAAGCATATGAAGCAGCTGTGGTCCAAAACAGAGGACTTAAATGATCCTGGTAGATGAGAAAACAAATAACCTGATCAAAGTGGGCTAAAGACCTGAACAGATACTTGTCAGGATAGCATATACAATCAATAAATATATGAAAAAATGCTCATCATCTCTAGGAATCAGAGAAATGCAAATTAAAACTACTCTAAGATATCATCTCACTCCATTCAGAATGGCAGCTATTATGAGGACAAACAACAATAAGTGTTGGTGAAGATGTGGGGAAAGGGTACACTTATACACTGCTAGTGGGAATGTAAATTGATGCAGCCCATTTGGAAAGTAGTATGGAGATTCCTTGGAAATATGGGACTGGAACCTCCATTTGACCCACCTATCCCTCTCCTCAGTTTAAGCATAAAGGTTTAAAAACATCATACTACAGGGACACAGCCAGATCAATGTTTATGGCACCATAACTCACAATAGCTAAACTATGGAGCCAACATAGATGCCCTTCAGTAGATGAATAAATAAAAAAGAATGTGGCATATATATGTAATGGAATTTTACTCAGCAATACAAGAATAAAATCGTGGCATTTGCATGTAAATGGAGGGAGTTGGAGAAGATAATAACTGGAGTTAGCCAATGGCCCCCCACTCTAAAAACTAAAAACAAATGCCAAACATTTCCCTGACATAAGGGGGCTTACTTACAGTGGAGTATGCAGGGGGTGCATAGGAGAAATAGATGAATTCTAGATAGGGCAGAGGGGTGGGAGGAAAAGGGAGGGGGACGGGAATTAGCAAGGATGGTAGAATGTGTCATATATCCAAAATACATGTATGAAGAATTGAATTGGGTGTCAACCTATGTTACATAAAAAAGATACAAAATTTGTGGTATATATGTGTATTCAGAATTGTAATGCAAAAGAATAAAGAATCGCATTAACTTGCATTAGGTAGAGGAAAGTGAAAGGAGGGGAAAGCAGGAGATGTGGGGATAAGAAAGAGAATGAAACAGACATTATTGCTTTATGTATGTATGTGACTGTGTGACCCATGTGATTCTACAATATGTATACTCAGAAAAATGAGAAATTATATCCCATCTATGTATGATATATCAAAGTATATAAATGCATTCTACTGTCATGGATAACTAATTTAAACAAATAAAATTTTTTAAGAAGACCCAGGTAGAGCCAATGGTGCAAGTCCCCAAAGGGGACTTCAAGAAGCTTGGAGCATAAGTGAGTGACTGTTTCTCTTGCTTTTTTTCAAATCAAACCTATTGAATACCAATATATATGTTCATTACAGGTATTCCCCATGCTTTGTAAATTAGCCTTCTGGAAGTACACTCACAGACACCTGCAGAGATCGTCCACACCAATTCTCTGGGTACCTCAATCTATACAAATGGACAACTGACATTAACCACTTCAACAAATGAAGGAAATAAAATTCATCTTTAGGAATATCTACCCTCCCATGTTAACCACCATACTATCCACAACCTAAGTTTCCAAAGAGTAACTCAGGAAGAAGAACCTATTGTATATTACAGATAATAGCGAAAGAGAGATTTATCATTGTGTTTACAAACAAATGTATCAACATACATATATAACCTTTTCAGTTTTTCTACCATTATTTAGAGACAAGGTCTTTTAAGGTGCAGTGGGTGTCACCAAGATGCGAGGTTGGCTCCAAGATAGTGATTCTCCTCCCTCAGCCTATCGAGTCCCTAGCATTACAAAAGAAATGTGTCTCCACACCTCACTTATTACTCAACTATAAACTAAGAATGAGGTATATGGCAGTGTTGCCAAAATGTAAAGGCTAGCCTTAGTAGTTTGGTAACATTCTATCTTAAAACTGAAAAAGAAAATGATGGTGGATCTCTCTAACTCGTAAGGCAACCCTGGGTCGAAACCCCAGAAACAAAAGAATATTCTCCAATAACACAGACAAGCTGGAGGACTTTAGGCTAAGTGAGATGATTCAGATGCAGAAATACTTTGTATACTCTATGTTCAGAGCCTGGAAAAAAATAGAATGGATGTGTAGAAAAAGTTGGGTTGTTATCAGGGAGCATCATCTATAAAATCGCATCATAAACTGAAAATTCCAAAATACAGCAGGATTGTGTTCTTAGTGCAGAATTTGATAATTATGAGAGAAGATGGGTTTTATCATCACATAGCAATTGCACATATTATGGGATTCTGTCTGGTGTTTATATATATGCAGATACATGTATTCATAATATCCAAACATCCTATTCTGCCTTTGATGACCCCCACACACTCCTCAGCCATACTAATCACTATTGTACTTGCACATGATATCATATTAGTTAACATATGAGATGTGACACTATTGTGTATTTCTTCACTTAGCATGACATCATCCAATTCCATCTATTTTGCTGACCAGTAGAGGAGTTTGTATTGATGGCTGAGTAATACACCATGGTGAATATATAATGTACTTTCTGGTGGATATGTTCAATTGCTTACCTACATCACTGGCTTTTCTCTATGTATGTATTGTTAAACATTCTGTTATTCAACTTGAATTTATGTAACAAAAGAAAGCAAAAACTACAAAAGAATGGAGAAACTGGGAATGGGGGCACAGACTTGCAATTCCAATGGCTTGGGAGGCTGAGGCAGGAAACTCACGAGTTCAAAGACAGACTCAGCAAATTAATAGGGACCTATACAACTCAGTGAGACCCTGTTTCTAAAAAAAATTAAACATGACTGGGGCAGTGGCTTTGTGGTTTAGTGATACTGGGACCTATCCCTAGTATACCCCCCGCCACAAAAAAAAATAAAAAAACTAGAAAACTGTGTCCTAACCTGATTTTTTTTGAAAAGAAGCCAAGGCATAAGAAAAGTCATATTTTTTAAGTTTGTTAATATAAAGTTAATAAGCTATCTCTGAATCTTTCACAAAGTACAATATTTTGAGAGCATTCAGTAGGTTATATTACATGAAAAACTGCTCTAGTGTAAAAAATGAAATAAAACCTTAGCCAGGTGTGGTGGTGCATGACTGTAATCCCAGTGTCTCTAGAGGCTGATACGAAGCCAGCCTCAAAAACTTAGGAAAGGACTAAGCAAGTCAGTGAAACCCTGTCTTTAACTAAATCACAGAAAAAGATCAGGAATGTTACTGAGAGGTTGAGTGCCCCTGGGCTCAATCCACAGCATTAAAAACAAAAACAAAGATAAAGAAATAAGACATTAAGGCTGCTGAACATTTATATTTTCAGTGTTTTAAATATTTGACCCAATACTCCCAATTTCACTTCATCCATCAATTTGTAATTGAAATCTCTAGTTATTTGTGAGAGACGGGAGACAAAGATGTTCCTAAACTCTGCCATTTTTTTTTGCTAGTTTCTGCCATAAGCTAGGCAAAGATCTGCCCATTGAGATCCCTAGGGTACTGTGGCTCAGTCATTTCTCTTCAAGCAAGGATGCACCTTGAGGAGTGGATGTTGACTTGACTGCTAAAGTGGGGAAGAGGTAAAAGGGAAGTAATGTGTGTGGGCATGTGGGTGGGGTGTGATAATGATGACTTCTGACCAAGTCCTACCCATGATCATCTTTTTAAAATGTGCCCCGTAAATGGTTTGGTTTCTTATATATTGTCTGGGATCCTGATCCTACAGTTAAATGTGAGGGACCATATTCTCTATACCCAGTTACCTTAGCATTGTTTTTCTCAGTTTGATGCCTCACAATTTGAAATACCTAGTGCCTCTTCTTCAGAGCCTTGATCTCATGTCTCTTTTGCTTATATTTTTAAGATCTGGGAAATCCTCAAATACTAAGTTGCAGGTAAATCCACAGTTGATGTTCCTCTTCCAAGGATAAGGATAGACATTTTCTCTCTTTGTGGCCTCTACCTTCTACACACAAAATGGGGACATTATACACGTTTGCAAACCTATATATTATCCTGAGCCAATCTGTAATATGAAAGTCAAGAATTTAATCCCTGGGGCTTGGGTCAGGGTTAGAGCACCTGCCTAGCACATGTGAGGCACTGGGTTCAATCCTCAGCACCACATAAAAATAAATATATAAAATAAAGGTACTCTGTCCACTACATCTAAAGAAAACAAAAAAGGTGAATCCCTAAAGGGTAGTTATGGCACATGCATGTAACTTCAGCTGCCCTGGAAGTCGAGCCTTGAGGGTCACAACTTTGAGTCTAGCCTCACTAACTTGGCAAGACCATATCTCAAAGAAAAATAAAAATGGTATGATGATAGAGCTCACTGGTAAACCATACCTAAGTCCTGTTCTCAGGATCACAGGAGGAAGTTTTTAATTCCTATCTTTTTTCTATGAATTAAGGTCACCACAAAAAAAGAAGGTGGCTTAGGGATAATTGTATATTTTCTAAAAACAAGCCATGTTAAATGTTCAAGTGTTCACATTTCTTAAAAAATTCCCAAGTATTTTGGTTTTGATATTATGGTCAGTAGAACTGTCTTTATTTTTATGTTTGCTACTTATTTTCTTATGCAAATAAATAACTGATGATATTAAATTTTATTACTGTACTGATCTCATCTGTTGCTTCTAATAGTAATTAGTGAACTTCTACATTAAAAATATCCACTTAAAATTCACTTCTACCTCATACCTCATATTGGAAAACCACAAAAGTTAGACAGCAAGAAACAGAAGTAAGTTGCAATAACCCTTTGACAAAGGCAAAGATACTGGTGAGAATCTCAGAAAAACTCTATACCCTAAAAGTCAGAAACCAAGTGAACAAGATGATAATCTCCCACACACACAAGATTTTATTCTTTTATTCCTGAATAAAATTCCATTGTGTATAAATAATGCATATTTTTTATTCATTCATCCACTGAAGGGTCTCTAGGTTGGCTCCACAGGATATCTGGGTAAAGTGGTGGTTCCACTCTCAGATTTCCAAGGAATCTTCATACTGTTTTCCATATTGGCTGCACCAATTTCCAGTTCCACCACCAGTGTATGAGTGTACCATTTTTCCCACATCCTTGCCAACACTTGTTGTTGTTTGTCTTCATAACAGCTGCCATAATAAAATTTTTATTATACTAAAATTCACCAAGACACACACACACACACACACACACACACACACACACACACACACACACACACACTCGGGTTTTTTTTTGGTGTCTCTGGACGAGACCATGTGGAGTAGAAATCTAAAAACACGATGTCCTCCTACTGCCAGTTAAGAGTAGGAATTGGTCCATGGGCAGAATTCTGGAGTCACCCACAGCATCTACCATAAACCTGAGGATCAAAGGGGTGTGAGGCCTAGAGATGTCAGAGAAGACTCACTGTTTTCCTCCCCCTTTCTTTATAGTGATTTCTGGGCCAATAAACTTGGCTCTACTTTGATTACATTTTATGTATTATCTAAAATCCACTCTTGCAAGAACACAAGAGCCAAGAAACACAACATAACCTCCATATCCCTGGGATCACAACCAGCTACAGTGTCAGATCTTTTATTGCTTTATTTATTTACTCACTTAATTTGATCTATTTATTAATACAGGTGGGCACCAGCAACAGCTCTAGGTCCTGTTGGAAGGTAACAGTCACACACCTATAAACAGTATTCTAAGGGGAGACTGTGGAAACAGGAATTCTGATTCTTCATTGTTAATGAAGACTCACCCAGTGTCAGAACTTTGAATATTTTATTTTGAGGCAGGGTCTTGCTAAGAGGCCAACTGTGGCCTCAGATTTTAGATCCTCCTGAAGCAGCCTTCCAAATCTTTGGCCTTAATGACATGTGGTACCAAACCTTGTCCTTTGCTTATTAAAAAAATGTGCATGGCTGCTAGTTACCTCCCTCCAGTGATATATGTGATATCAGACACCAAACAATAAAAACCCCACACAATTACAAAGCTCAAGTCTGATTTTGCTGTGTGAGGTTGTGTAATGAGAAGGGATTTCAGGGAGAGAGAGGAACATCAGCTCAGAAAAAGTAGGTTCCTTGGTTTTGAAAAAAGAAAGCAACTTCATCATTGTCAGGCACGTGAACACACCTAATTAGAAAACAGATGCACATTCAGAAAAGAACGTGAGGGGCCATGGATTCAGTGAGGTAAGTAGTGTGCTTGCCCTGCATGCACAAGGTCCCAGGTTCAATCCCCAGCACCACAAGAAGTAAGAAAAAAAAATGTGAGAAATCTCTAAACGGAGAGACAGCAAATACGTGGTCTGAGGTGTTGCTATTTGGATAGCGACATTTAAGTGGGGCTGGACTAGAGATGGGGCCAGAGCAGAGTTCTGTAATTTCTCACCCATTTTTCTAACCTTGCTCATATCATGCTAGCATATGGGGGTCCAGGAAGCTGGTATAGAAGAAATGCTGCATTGCAGGGAGTTGCTTTTCTTTTTTATTTTAAATCTGATCTTTATTTTTTTAATAGTTTTTATTTGGACAATATACCTTTATTTTACATATTTCTATTTAATGTGGTGCTGAGGATTGAACCCAGTGACTCACATGAGCTAGGCAGTATCTGTGTCACTGAGCCACAACCCAAGTCCCTTGTTTTTAATTTCAATTTTTTGTGGGCATTCTTTCATTCTGGTGATTTATGACTTCTTTTCCTTTGAGGTTCAGAGTAACTTTCTTCTTGGTATCCCAGCATTTCTGCCCCAAACAGACATGTTCCACAGTTCTTTATGGACCTCAAGTGTTGCTAGAGGAATAATTAAATGATCATTTAGTTGTCAAAGCAAATAGGGCAGTGTTTTCAGGAGAGAAGTTTTAAGAAAATGCTCATTATTAGATTTCTATTTTTACTTATGTATTTAGCCATGGACTCATATGGATTTGCAGTGATCCACAAACCAGCAGATTTCAGAAACTTTTTACGTTGACAACTCTTTTAAAATGGTTTTATTCGGATTGAGGCACATTTGACTGAGGATAAACATTAAGATGATTTTAAAGTGCTCATGAATTTTTTTTGCTAGAATATTGCAGAGGGTTTTGCCAGTGTTCTCACCACTTTGTTTATCTCATTGGTGTTGAAAAACCTCCCAGATGCAAGGAATGCACCCCAGAGGCAATCTCCTGCAGCTGGCCACCCACAGACCCCCACACCCACTGATCCAATTCTCCGTTCCCCATTAATTGGGTGTCAGGTGCTGTTGAATTGTTAATTATTGGGTAAACCCCAGGGTTTTGCCCCCAAGGAGCCCAAGGTCTAGCTTGTTGGTATTGGAACCACTGGGTTGGTTATTCACTTTTCCTTGCCTCTCAAGACAAATCTGAGCTTTATACAGGGAATTATATCTAGTGGCACTGGTAGCTTAGGAAAATCTCTCATTTGGGTTAAGAAAACTAACAGCAAGAATAATTTCCCTCATGGAGGAAGGAGAGTTTCTGGCCCAAAAGTGTTCCCAGCTCTTTCCCTCTTCTCACCCACATAATCTTCTCCTCATCCTGGGCAAGACAACTGTGTACTGCTCATCTCTGTAATTCTGGGCATGTGCCTTGACCTTCTCAGTTTTTCTTCAAAAGAAATGTTCCCAATTCACAAATGCAGCAAAACTGGTTCCCCAAAGACCTAGTCTGTTGTTACTGAGAAACAAAAGTAAAAAATACTGAAAATGGGGGCTGGGACTGGGGCTCATCCATAGAGTGCTCACCTAGAACGTTCAAGGTACTGGGTTCCATTCTCAGCACCACAGAAAAATAAATGGATAGATTAAAGGTATTGGGTCCAACTCAAAATAGAAAATATATTTTAAAAAATAAATACTGAAAAGGCAATGTATCTAGCAATTAGGGAAATGCAAGTTAAAACTGCACTGAGATTATCTTTCACTCAAGTCAAAATGGCATTTATCCAGAATACAGTAACAATCATGCTCACCCACATGAATGGGGTCCTAAGGAGAATAAGGTATATTTTATGCTTGGATAATTTTACCAAAATGGACTCTCTGGTCATGTATAACTAAGAACAGCCAACAAAATAGAAAAACATAAAACATACTAAACAGGACCTTAGGACAAAATTGATAGCATCACACTTGGATGAGGAAATGTCTTTAGGTACATTACAGAATTTTCTAAATCGCTCCCCCAAAGATGTTGAAGTGTGAAGGGAAGGTGGAGGTTCAGGGTGCTGCATGGAGAACAAAGGACCCCCTCCCCGCCGCTTTTATCTGCAGGAGCTGGGGTCCCAGAGGGCAGGTAACCTTCAGGCCTCCATGATTAATTATGGCAGAGAGGAGCAGGGCGAATTCGAATCAATGGAGTTATTTACCAAATTAAGAAAACTTGGAATTGGCTTCCTTTGATTCCCAATCAAAAACAAATTGTATTCATTAATAGACAGACCCTGGAGCCCCCCTTAATGGTAAGTCTTCTCTGTATTATGTGACTTTTTGCACAATTGAATTGAGGGGACAAGTCCAGAGCTGTCTTTGGAAACACATTGGCTTTGTTTGCATCAAGACAAGCAGGGAGGGTCTGTCTTTTTTCTTTTCTTTTCTTTTTTTTCTTTTTTTTTTCTTTTTGTCAAGTGCAGAGTATTCAGCCTATATAAAGATGCACACCTTGGCAGGGGGTCTCTGGTTTTTGGAGAAAGCAGGATTCCATTGCCTGGGACCAGGGCACTGGTGGAAACCAGGGAGAGCACCCAGGATGGCCCTGATCTGCGCAAGGATGTTATCCTGTGGCCACCCCAGGTATTTCTCTCAAAAAGAAAGAAAGAAAAAAAAAGTGTAACACGCCTGTCATTGCAGCGTCTAGGGAGGCTGAGGCAGGAGGATGGTGAATTGAAAGCCAGCTTCAGCAAAAACAAGGTGCTAAAAAACTCAATGAAACCTCTGAATTCAACCCTCAATGGCCAGAGGGAAAGAGAGCCCGGTGCAGCTGGGGTTTACCCAGGTCTGCGCTCTGGGGGTCTCTTTTGTGCTGATCTCCTTACTCTGCCTCCAGCTCAATGTGGGCTCCAGATACAGATTAAACTTAGCTGGAGGAACATCAGCTCTCACACTGCCAACCCGGTGGGAACCTACTCCAAGGGGCCTGCCAGCCCCCCCACACCCCCCATCCCCCCACCCGTGAGCCTCCACCAGTGATGGTCGTGATGCAATGGACAGTTTCTACTGGGCGAAAGGCCAGTTCTGCTTGGAGAATTTTGCACAGATGAACAGAGGACAAGTCAGCATCCCGAAGACGCTCTGGGTGGTCTTATTATAGGAGGAGGCCCACGTGGTGAAACTGTCAAAAAATGACTTCAATTTCCTAACATCAAAACCCAACAGAACTTAGAATTCTGGTCACCCTAACCCTAACCCAATACCCAGACCTCAAAAGGAAAAGAAAAAAAAGCTGCACTCAAACCCTGCCATTCTGGCCTCTTTCTTGCCACTGTCACTCAAAAAGAAGGTTGCTGGGCTTAGGCTAGGGAGAGTGGAGACTGACTGACGCCCTGTCCAATCAGAAGCCCCCATGCTGAGCACTGTCCAATCCTGAGCGCAGCCAGTGAACAGGGGGCGGGCCTCCACGCTCGGGATGGGATTTATTTCTCCCAGGTCTGTGCAGTTGGCCTCCAGGCTTTGCTGGGTGCCCGGAATCCTGGTTGGCCCTGCCATGCAGGGGCTGAAGCTCCCCAGGGCAGGCTTGTCTGCTGGGCACCAGGAAATGGTGAGTTTGCAGTGGCACCTGGTGCCTGGATAGGGAGACTTGGGAGAGAGGCGGGGCAGGGAGGCCATCAGGTGGGACCCACAGTGGCAGGAACATGAGTTGGCCGACCCCGACTCCGGGGGCTTTCCGTGTCCACAGGCCTGAGTCCATTGGGGACAGCGCCCCTCAGTCCCTTTGGCCAGCCAGGTGGAGAGTGTGACAGTGGCAGGGACCCCCTCCAGCCTCCCCATCCCCTGGGGCAGCCTCAGCCCCTGCTCCAGACCTAAGTGGCAGGTGAGCTTGGCTGCCCAGCGTCTTCCTGGGCTCTGGTGATTGACAGGTGGAACCAGAGAATAATCAACTGCAAGCCAGGGGATGGCGCACACCTGTCATCCCAGTGGCTGCGGGTAGGGGGGCTGATGCAGAAGGATTGCGAGGTCAAGGCCAGCCTAGACAAGTGGGTGAGGCACTTAGAGACTCAGGGAGACCCTGCCTCTAAATAAAATTTAAAATAGGGATTGGGATGGGGCTCAGTGGTTGAGGGCCTCTGAGTTCAATACCCAGTACCAAAAAAAAAAAAAAAAAAATCCAATCTCCAAACACCCTTTTCTATGGTGAACACGGACCTTGCTTATTCCTGAGGTAGTTTTGTGGAGTTTGTTTTTTTGTTTTGTAGTTAACAGAAGGGTGCCTTACCACTAAGCCATGTCCCTGGTAGTTTTTAGTTTTTATTCTGACTGCAGGTCTAGCTAAGTTGCTGACATTGGCCTTGTTAGGGTTTGATTGATAATGACTTTTCCGTTGTAATTAAGTATAGGATTTTCACATCCACATGGGTTTATGGGTGGACTTTATTGACGTCGTGATTCCTAGATTATAATTGTAACAGTACAGTTCCACAATGTACATGTTAGGTAATAACTCTTTTTCTCTTATATTTCAAAAGTTTCTTGGTTAAGTTTACATATATTTAACTTTGTGGATGAATTTTAGGACTGGATGCTTCCATTAAGAGTAAAGCATGCTGCATTGTTTATTAGTGCATCAGAGTTACACATAATACCACCTGCATATGGCACCCTTGTAAAACTTACCCATGCTATTTTATACTATTTTTAAGCTGAATGTACCATGACTATTAATGTATTATCCTGGTCCTATGAACTAATTTCAGCAAGTCCCTGCAGCGGGGGTCTATCATGTGTCTTTATTAGCAAAACAGTTTCTACAAATAGTTAAGAAGCACTTAAACTCTTTCAGTTTATTAGAATTATTTTGTTTCCTATCATCATTGATACTATTTAATTTTGTCTCTGATAGGATTTTATTTTACATTTCTTGGGTTTCTAACGATGTTGAATTCTTTTTATTCTCATTATTAAACACATGGGTATCTCCTGTACAAATTGGCAGCTCAAGTCATCCCCCTGAATTTCTTCTGTGGTGGATTTCAGAGTGTTGGGACCGTGAGAATCACCAGTTCGTGGGCCCTTTTCCTTCCAAAGTGGGCTGGGATCTCCAGGGGTCTCAGAATTTTCTCACCCCTGAGGTTTTCATTCTGTTTTGGGGGCATGGGAAGCATAGTGGATTGAATGCAGAGGTCCTTTCCCACAGAGCTACATCCCTCGTACTTTCTATCATTTATCTCCTTACAGATGGTGAGATGCTGAGTCTTACCTTGAACTTATACCTCAGCTTCCTGACTGGCTGGGATTACAGGTGTGGCCCTCCTGCCTGGAGCCCCCTGAATGTTCTAAATGTAAGGGAAGAAAAATGTCAGATCTAGAACCCCGTCTCCCAGACGAAACCTGTACACTTGTATCAATGAATTCCTCAAATTCCAGTCCCCTGTCCCCACTGTAATAAAATAAGAAGCAAAGGTTTTGTTTTCTGTTTATGAGCATTTTACATGAGAGAAAAGTACACCAAAAACCACTTGACATTTGAAAAAATGTGTGAGTTTATGTGTGTGTGTGTGTATGTGTATTCTCCCTTCGTCTCCTAGGCTAGACCCTGGTCAGAATGTCTATGGGCTGAGGTTCCCCCCTGTGGACTTCATGTCCTAGGGGTCTCATGCCCTCTGAGATTTTTCTGGTCCTGTTTTGGCTCTGCCTGACATGAGCATCCCACAGCTGGCTCATCTGAGGTCTCTTGAGCATCTGGTAAATATCAGCCACCTGTTGACCTATGAGCAGGTGTATTTTGGGGAAGTAGTTTCTCAGGGAAGTAGGTGACTGCCCTGCAGCTGGGAGGAATCTCTTTAGCCAGAAGCCACTTCAGAAGTTCCCTTGTCCTGGCTCCTGTGAATCCTGGAACAGCGATGGGCATGCAGCCATTTATTAACACACGGGTTCAAGTTCCTCTGGGAATGCATCTAGAGTTGTTGTTCTGTTAGCTTTTAAAAAACTCCATGCTGTTTTCAAAAATGGCTGCACTGAGCTTATATTCTCGCCCTATGTGAGCAGGTCTATTTCTCCATATCCATGTCATTGGAGGACTGGTTCCTTTGACTGTTTGATAGGATCCTTTCCCACAGCTGCACTCAGACTGAGAAGCTGTCCTACTTGGCTGGGGGCTGAATTTCTGATGCAATTGGTTGGAACCCAGGCTGCCTGTGCTCACTGCAAGAAGGTGGTGTGAGCCTATTCTAGAAAGAAACAGAGCTATGCTTTTGACAGCTTTTGCTTCACTCCTGGGAGGGGGGATCATAGTCCAGGGAAGTGCCTGAACACTAATGTGGAGCCACTTTTTTCTGAGATATGCACATGCACAGTTGCCACTTTTCCCAGAGCGTGGTGGGTTAGGATGGAGTCCATGGAATGGAAAAAATGTTGAGACCCTGAGTGCCTGGAGTTCCATCTTCCAGATAGAACTGGTTAGACCTGGAGTTATTACTGAGGTAGGGGGGAGAGGGCTCAGGCAGGGCTGCTGGGTGGACTGCATTTGTCCTGTCTACCCTTAGCGACTGGCTAGAGAGGAGCTCAACTGTTAGCAACCACAGTTTACAAATCATGCTGCAAATACCTTCTAGGGATAAACTGGGACCCTTGATCTCACTCCCCTTCTGCAATTGTCCCATGGATAAAGCTCATAACCCTCCACAGCCATTGAAAATATCCCCCTTTCTCTCATCCTGATACTTGTGTATATCCAGCTCTTTCTTCTATGAGCACCAGACAAATTGTGTTTCCAGCTAAAAGTCATTTCGTGTCCCGTGTGCTCCATTTGTGATGCCAAACAGTTTTCCTCTACTCTGGATGACACTGGATGGGGGTATTCTGTCCCAATTATGTGGCAAATTGCTCAAGGCAGGACTAATGCCCACGTGTCCCCCAACATTGCCTGCCCTTTGGATGGCAGAGATTTTCTGAGTGGTCCAATGCATAGGTCTCTCAGTCCATTTTTACTTTATTTAAAAGGGACTCAGAACAGAAGTAGGTGTTTATTGGGTGTATTCATGTGTGGAGAGAATCCAGGAGCCTCCTATTCTGGTGTAATTTTGAAACATAATCCTTCTCTATGTGCTTCTTTGGGATGCTGGAGTATAATTCAGTACCACGCATGTCCTTCACCCAAGCACTACCAGTGCTCTGCGCCTCCATTTCACACACCTCCCTTCACGTTCGGTTGCCTTGTTCATTCACATCAAATTCTCTGCTGGAGTTGGTGGCATTTATCTAGGCCTTTTCAATGCACTTAATAATAAAAATGACATTTACATACATATGGAATCATCTATGAAATTTCTGCATTGTGATTTTTTTTGGTCCTCAAATTACTGCAATATGATAATTTTATAACATGCATTAGTGCCTGGTAATGATAGCTCCTGCTTTTGCTCTTAGAGTTCAGAATTCTTGGCTAATTTCATATGGATTAAACATTCCAGGAGAATTTTCAAACTGTTTGCTTTGGTCCCTTCTTCAATGGAAAGGAAACCATGGTGAAATTTTGATTGGCTGTTATCATAGATGAACCTGAGGGAAGCCGTCCTCTTTATAATGAGGAGTCCTATCATCTATACCCAGGATGTGTAATTCAGTCTTTTGCTTATCTGAATTTGTATTTTTTTTCAAATTCTGCAGATGTACTATTTAAGTATGCTTATATGTAAAATGTGACATTTATGTGACAGCTATATAAAACTGACATGGTGTTCATAGTATTGGTCAAACTGTATGCAATGTGGCAAACAAAATGTGGCTGATTAACAGAAATGGTTATTTTCCATAGTTTATTATTTATCTATTACCAAATGGACATCCTCTGTCACCAGGCTCTGGAGGAGCGTGCTGTGTCCCCATATGAACAGGTGCTGTAGTGTCCACATCTGTTTCTGTGGACCTTCATGATAACCCCACATGTTCTTCAACACTGTCTCAGTTTGTGTGTACAGTGTGACTTTATGGTATTGTTCCTCCTTTCTAAAGACGTTGATTGCTTTGTGATGAAGGAACATTTAGAAATCTGTTCACGGCTCTTGCCTGCGTTTCTCTCACAGTCTCTGTTCTCCTTTCTTAGAAGAGTTGGGTTAAAGGTGAGGCAATTTGTTTTTTTCATCTGTCACTTCTCCTTGTTCTCTTTAATGATGTCATTTGAGGAATATAATTTTTGTTTTCATATATACAATTTATAAATTTAAAAATATTTTTTCTGTAACATTGAAAAAGACTTTTTTTCGTTCTTTTTGTCCTTTTGTGAAATTGGGGATTTGAACCAGGGTGTCCTATTACTGAACACTATCCTCAGTCCTTTTAAAATTTTCATTTAAAATTTTTAATTTTTTCTTAATTTTTAAAAATAACTACTGCCTATTTATTTTTAAATTTAGGCAGGGTTTCACTCGGTTGCTAGGGTAAGCTTCACAATTGTGATCCCCCTGCCACAGGCTTCAGACCACTGGATATATCAAGTATGTAGCACCAAATGCATCCTATCTCAGTTAGTTAGTTAGTTTGTTTGTTTGTTTTCTTTTTTTCTAGATGTTTTCTCGATCATGATTTTTTTATGGTTTTTATTTTTAAATACACGACAACAGTGGAATGCATTATAATCCTTATTTAACATAGAGCACAATTTTTCATATTTCTGTATATAATGTATGTTCACATCAATTTATGCCATTATACATGTACTTTTTTGCATTACAACTCTTAATACACATATATATCACAATTTTTCATCTCTCTTTCTATATAACGTATATTGACACCCAATTCAAGTCTTCATACATGAACTTTGTATAAAGATGTCCATCACATTCCATCATCCTTGCTAATCCCCTGTGCCCTCCCTTTCCCCTCAGCCCTATTTAGAATTCATCTATTCCTCCCATGCTCCCCCTCCCTAACCCACTATGAGTCAACCTCCTTATATTAGAGAAAATATTCGGCATTTTTTTGGGGGGGGGGATTGGCTGACTTCACCTAGATTTATCTTCTCCAACTCCATCCATTTACATGCAAGTGCCATGATTTTGTTCTTTTTTAATCATGAGTAATATTCCATTGTGTATATAAGCCACATTTTCTTTATCCAGTATAGTGCTTTTGGTCGTATGGTCATTTTGATAATATTAATCTGCCTATTCAAGATCAAGTTAAATCTTTCCATCTTCTAAGGTCTTTGATTACTCTTTACTATTTCATAGTTTTCATTGTATAGATCCTTTACCTCTTGTTGATTCCCAAGAATCCTTTTTAATTGAGGATATTGTGAATGGGGTAGTTAACTCATTTAACTCTCAGAGGATTTTTCACTGATATACAGAAAAGCCTTTGATTTACAGGTGTTAATTTTATATCCTGCTACTTTGCTGAATTCTAGTTCTAGAAGTTTTCTAGTGGAGTTTTTGAGTCTTCTAGGGACAGAATCATATCATCAGCAAATAGTGCTAGGTTAGGTTCATCTTTTCCTATACTTATTCTTTAATTTCTTTCATCTTTCTAATTTCTCTGGCCAGTGTTTCAAGAACGATATTGAATAGAAGGGGTGAGAGAGAGAATCCCTGTCTTGTTTCTGATGTTAGAAGGAATGGCTTCAGTTTTTCTCCATTTAGAATGATGTTGGCCTGAGGCATGGCATAAATAGCCTTTAAAATGTTGAGATAAGTTCTTGTTATCTCTAGTTTTTCTAGTGTTTTGAACATGAAGGGGTGCTATATTGTGTCAAATGCTTTTTCTGCATTTGTTGAGATGATCATAAGGTTTTTATCTTTAAATCTACTGATGTGATGAATTACATTTATTGATATCTGTATGTTGAACCAACCTTGCATCCCTGGGATAAATCCCACTTCATCATGATGAACCATCTTTTTTGATATGTTTGTATTTGATTTGCCAGAATTTTATTCAGAATTTTTGCTTCTGCTTTTTAGAGGTATTGGTCTGAAGTACACTTTCTTGTCTGTGTTTGTCTGATTTTAGAATGAAGGAGATATTGGCCGTATAGAGTGATTTTGGAAGTGCTCCCTCTTTTTATATTTCATAGAATAATTTGAGGAGTGTTGGTGTTAGTTCTTCTTTGAAGGTCTTGTATCCATTGAGTCTTGGGCTTTATTATTTTTTTTTTTGGTTGGTAGGCTTTTGATGGTGTGTTTTATTTCATTGCTTGAAAATGATCTGTTTAACTTATTCAGTTTGGGTAAGTCACATGATTCTAGACATTTGTTGATGACTTCAACATGTTGTGTTTTATTGCCATACAAATTTTCAAAATAATTTCTAATTATCTTCTGTATTTCTCTAATGTTCATGGTGATATTTCCTTTTTCATCATGGATTTTAGTAATTGGAGTATTTCTCTCCTTCTCTACAGTAGCATGGATAAGGTTTTATCAAATGTATTTGTTTTTCAAAGAGCCAACTTTTCATTTTTAAATTTTAAAAAGAAATTAAAAATATATGGCAGCACAATATATTACAATTCTTATTACTCATATACAGCACAATTTTTCATATCTCTGTATATAAAGTAGGTTGACATCAATTCATGTGTTCATACGTGTACTTTGGATAAGGATGTCTATTATATTCCACCATTATTGCTAATCCCTTTCCCCTCCCTATTCCTCCCACCACTCTGCCCAAACTAAAATTTATTTATTCCTCCCATGCTCCCCTTCCCTACCCCACTATGAGTCAGCCTCCTTATATCAGAGAAAACATTCAGCATTTGTTATTTTGGGTTTGGCTAACTTAGCATTATCTTCCCCAATGTCATCCATTTACCTACAAATGCCATGATTTTATTTTCTCTTATTGCTGAGTAATATTCCATTGTGTACAACTGCCATGTTTTCTTTATCCATTAATCCACTGAAGGACATCTATGTTGGCTCCAAAGTTTAATTTTGTGAATTGTGCTGCTAAAAACATTGTGATTGTGTCCCTTTAGTATGCTGTTTTTAAGTCCTTTAGGTATAGACCAGGGAGTGGGATAGCTGGGTCAAATGGTGGTACCATTACCAGTCACTTTGTCAATTTTTATTGGCTTCTTTGGTTCCAATTTCATTGATCTCACCTCTGATTTTAATTATCTTCTGTCCTTCACTGTTTTTGGTGTTGATTAATTGTTTTTCTAATGGCTTTGAAATATAATTTTAGGTCATTTGTTTGACTTTCTCTTTTTTTAAGGAATGAACTCCATGCAATAAACTTTCCTCTTAGTAATGCCTTCATAGTGTCCCAGAGATTTTTATATTTTGTATCTGCATCCTCATTCACTTCTAAAAATTTTAAAATCTCTTCTTTTATGTTTTCTGCAACCCATTGTTAATTCACTAGCATATTATTTAGTCTCCAGGTGTTGGATTAACTTCTATTTTTATTATTGATTTCTAATGTCATTCCATTATGATCTGATAGAATGCAGGGTAGTATCTTTACTTTACTGTATTGCTTAGAGTTCCTTTTTTGCATGACATATGGTCTATTTTAGAAAAGGATCCATTTTCTGCTGAGCAAAAAGTCTCTTCACCTGTTGAAGGATGATATATTCTATGTATGTCAGTTAAATCTAAGTTGTTGATTGTAGTATTGAGTTCTATAGTTTCTGTCTGGATATTGTTTGGAAGACCAATCCAGTGGTAAAAGAGGTGTGTTAAAGTCACCCAGAATTATTGTCTTCTGGTCTACTTTGCCCTTAAACTTAAGAAGCATCTGTTTGAACATAGATGCTCCATTGTTTTGGGGGTGTGTATATTTATAATTGTTCTGTCTTGTTGGTGTACGGTTCCTTTAAGCAGAATGTAGTGTCATTCTTTATCCCTTTTGATTAACTTTCACTTTAAGTCCACATTATCTGATATAAGAATGGAAACCCCTACTTGCCTCCACAGTCCATGTGAGTGGTATGTGTTTTAATATTTATTTTTTTTTGTATATGGATACAATACCTTTATTTTTTAGTTCTATGTGGTGCTGACGATCAAATACAGGGCCTCACATGTGCTAGGCGAGTGTTCTACCACTGAGCCCCAGTCCCAGCCCAAGCCTGAGTGATATATTTTTTTTTCCAACCTGTCACCTTTATTCTATAAGTGTCTTTTTCTATGAGCTGAGTCTCTTAGAGGCAGCATATTTTTGGTCTTTTTTTTTTATCCAATCTGCTTGTCTTTTGATTGCTGAGTTGGAACTAAACTTTCAGGGTTATTATTGAGACAAGATTTGTATTCCCAGTTTTTTTTTGTTTATTTTTGATATTTAACTAAGTCAGTTTGTCTTTGACAGTTTTTACTTTAGAGTGATACTACCCTTTTTTGATTTTTTTATTGTTGTTCATTTCCTCCTCATGGAATATTTTGCCAAGGATTTTCTGAAGTACAGGTTTCTCATTGTAAATTTTTTAAATTTTGTGTGTGATGGAAGGTTTTTATTTTCTCATAAAATAACATCTGAATCAAAATCTATTTGCTAATCAAAATTTAATTTTGCTGGGTATGCTTCTTGATTGGCATCCATTTCTTTCAGAGCTTGGTTTATATTGTTGCAGGATCTTGTAGATTTCAGCATCTCAGTTCAGAAATCAGAGATTCTGATTGGTTTTCCCCATATGTAATTTGATTCCTTTCTCTTGTGGCTTTTGAAATGCTCTGCTTCTCCTGTATCCTAGGTGTTTTCATTATGATGTGCGTTGTTGTAGACCTGTAGTGATCTTGTTCATTTGGTGTCCTATACAATCCTTACATTTGATTACCCAATTCACTCTACATGTTTGGAAATTTTTCTGCTTTATTTCATTGAATAGATTGTCCATTACTGTAGTTTAGACCTCTATGCCTTCATCTATCGCAATAGTTGTTAAATTTGGTCTTTTCATATTATCTCACAATTCTTGAATCTTCTGCTTATGGTTTTTTACCATCTTCACTGGGGTCAACTTTATTTTTTGAAGATTATATATTTTGCCTTCAATGTCAGTGGTTCTGTCTTCCAAGTGATCTATTCTGTTAGAGATGCTTCTTATTGAGTTCTTAATTTGGTTTACTGTTTCCTTCATTTCAAGGATCTCTGTTTTATTTTTCAAAATCTCTATGTCCATTTTGAAGGAATATTTTGTTTTCTGTATTTGCTTATGTAACTATTTATCAAAATGATCCTTTGCTGCCTGTATTTGCTCTCATATCATCCTTTAATTCACAGAAAATTATGTACCTTCTCCCATTTATCCTGGTATTCTGACCATGGATTCTAATAATGTAGCATCTTTGTTTGGGGTACATTCTTTCTTGGTTTCTCATGTTGTTCATACATCTTCCCTTCCAGCTCTGTTTTTAAGATATATAGCCATGTAGGCTTATCGTTTACCCAATGGGATTCAATACCCTTCTTTTTTAAAAATTTATTTTTAAAATACACGACAACAGTGAAATGCATTACAATTCTTATTACACACATAGAGCTCAATTTTTCATATCTCTGTACAGAAATTATATTCATGATAATTTATTCCATTATATATGTACTCGTTTCTTTCTTCAATACAAATCTTAATACCCATATATATCACATTTTTTCATATCTCTGGTTCTATATAAGGTATGTTGGCACCAATTTGGGTCTTCATACATGTACTTTGGATAATGGTGTCATCACATTCCACAATCACTTCTAATCCCCTGCCTCTTCCCCTCCCCTCCAACCCCTCTAACCTATGTAGAATTCATCTGTTCCTCCTAAGCTCCCCCTCCCTACCCCACTATAGTCAGCCTCCTTATATCAGAGAAACCATTCAACATTTATTTTTTGGGTTTGCCTCACCTCACTTCTCCAATACCATTCATTTACTTGCAATTGCCATGATTTTATTATTGCTGAGTAAAATTGCATCGTGTATATATGCCCCATATTTTTATCCATTCATCCACTGAAGGGCATCTGGGTTGGCTCCACAGTTTGCTATTCTGCATTGTGCTGCTATAAACATTGACATGGCTGTGACCCTGTAGTACGCTGTTTTCAAGTCCTTTGAGAATAGTCCGAGAAGAGGAAAAGCTGGGTAAAATGGTGTTTTCATTCCCAGATTTCCAAGTAATCTCTATACAGTTTTCCATGTTGTTTGCACCAATTTGCAGTCCCACCAGCAGTGTATGAGTGTGCCTTTTCCCCCACATCCTTGCCAACCCTTGTTGTTTGTCTTTATGATAGCTGCCATTCTGACTGGAGTGAGATGATATCTTAGAGTGGTTTTGATTTGCATTTCTCTACTTGCAAGAAATCATGAACATTTTTTTAAATATTTGTTGATTGATTCTACATCCTTTTCTGAGAAGTGTCTGTTCAGGTCCTTGGCCAATTTGTTGGTTGGATTATTGGGGTTTTTTGGTGTTTAGCCTTTTGAGTTCTTTATATACTAGATATTAGTTCTCTATCTGGTGTGTGAGGGATAAGAATCTACTCCCAGGATGTAGGCTCTCTGTTCACCTCAGATTTTTTTCTGAGAAGAAACTTTTTAATTTGAATCCATCATATTAGTTGATTCTTGGTTTCAATTCTTGTGCTATAGGCATTTAATTAAGGAATTTAAGGCGGCATAGCCCCATGTGATGAAGATTATGGCCTTTTTTTCATCTATTAGATGCAGAGTCTCTGGTTTAAATTGTAGGTCCTTGATCCTCTTTTAGTTGAGTTTTGTGCATTGTGAGAGATAGGGTTTTAATTTAAGTTTTTTGAAAATGGATTTCGAGTTTTCGCAGAACCATTTGTTGAAGAGGCTATCTTTTCTCCAATGCATGTTCTTGGCACCTTTGTCTAATATAAGATAATTGTAATTTTGTGAGTTAGTCTATGTGTCCTCTATTCTGTACCATTGGTCTACTGGCCTGTTTTAGTGCCAATACCATGCTGTTTTTGTTACTATTGCTCTGTAGTATAGTTTAAGGTCTGGTATAATCATACCACCTGATTTGCTATTCCTGCTTATAATTGCTTTAGTTATTCTGGGCTTCTTATTTTTCCATATGAATTTCATGATTGCTTTTTCTATTTCTATGAGAAATGTGATTGGGATTTTGTTCATAATTGCATTCAATCAGTATAGTGCTTTTGGTTGTATGGTTGTTTTGATAATATTTATTCTGCCTATGCAAGAGTAAGGTAGATCTTTCCATCTTTGAAGGTCTTTTTTGTTTTCTTTCTTTAGGGTTCTGTAGGTTTCCTTGTATAGATCTTTCACCTCTTTCTTAAGTTGATTCCCAAGTATCTTATGTTTTCTTTTTTTGAAGTTACTGTAAATGGGGTAGGTTTTCTTATTTCCTTCTTGAGACTTTGTCACTGATATACAGAAATGCCTTTTTTAAATGTGTGTTAATTTTATATCCTGCTGCTTTGCTGAATTCATTTTTAGTTCTAGACGTTTCAGGTGGTGCTTTTGGGGTCTTCTTGGTATAGAATCGTATTGTCCGCAAATAGTGCTAATTTAATTTTTTTTCATCTAGTTATTCCTTTAACTTCTTTCATCTGTCTAATTGCTCTGGCCAGTGTTTCAAGAAATATGTTGAATAGAAATGGTAAGGGAGAGCACCCCTGTCTTGTTCCAGTTTTTAGAGGGAATTACTTTAGTTTTTCTCCCTTTAGAATGATGTTGGCCTTAGGCTTAATGTAGAGAGCCAGTATGATGTTGAGGTATTTTCCTGTTATCTCAAGTTTTTCTAATTTTTTGAACATGAAAGGGTGCTGTATTTTGTCAAATGGCTTTTCTGTGTCTCTTGAGATGATCATATGGTTCTTATTTTTAAGTTATTGATGTGATGAATTACCTTTATTGATTTGTATATATTGAACCAACCCTATATTCCTGGACAAACCCCACTTGATCTTCATGCATGCCCTTTTTAATTAGTTTTTGTGTTTCATTTGGCAGAATTTTAGTCAGAATTTTTGCATCTATGTTGATTTGAGATATTGGCCTGAAGTTTTCTTTTTTTCATTTGTCCCTGCCTGGTTTGGGGATCAGGGTGAATTGGCCTCATTGAATGAGTTTGGAAGTGCTGCTTCTTTCTGTATTTTCTGAAAGAAATTGAAGAATATTTGTATTTTGAATTTCTTCTTTAAAGGTCTTGTTTAACTCGGCATTTGGGCCATCTGGGCCCGGGATTTCCTTGGTTGATAAGCTTCTGATGGCTCTTGTGTTTCATCATTTAATATTGGTCTGTTTAAATTGTGTATGTCTTTTTGGTTCAGTCTGGTCATTTCAAATGACTTAAGAAATTTGTTGATGCCTTCAATGTCTTCTATTTTATTGGGGTATACATTTTCAAGATAATTTCTAAATATCCTCTTTATTTCTGAGGTGTCTGTTGAGATACTGCCTTTTTCATTATGTATGCTGGTAATTTGAATTTTCTCTCTCCTTTTCATTAGCATAGCTAGGGGTCTGTCAGAGAACCAACTTTTTGTCAGGGTTAATTGTTTCTTTTAATTCAACTTCAGTTCTAATTTTAATTATTCCTTGCCTTCTACTGCTTGTGCTGTTGATTTTTTCTTCTAGGGCTTTGAGATGAAGTATGAGATTAGTGATTGCCTTTTTTTTTCTTTTAAAAAATGAACTCAATGCAACAAAATTTCCTCCTAGTACTGCTTTCATAGTGTCCAAGAGATTTTGATATGTTGTGTCTATGTTCTTGTTTACCTCTAAGAAATTTTTAATCTCCTCCTTGAAGTCTTCTGTGACCCATTGTTCATTCTATTGTACCAAATTTATTCATTCGTTGAACTGCTTATAGATCTTAAAATATTTCAAGTTTGTCTTATCACGAGGTGGAAGTGTCACTTTACCTGTCTCCAAACATTAATATTTTATGAATATTTTACACATTGGGAATGTTTCATGGATGATACTTGAAACTAATTGTGTTGGGGATCTCAATCTATCTCATGGATAGAAAGCAGAGAGAATAGGAACAAGACTGTTTTCAAAAGCGATTTTACCAGTCTTTTTTTCTCGCTTGTACACAATCACCTTATGAGAATATCTTGAGAAGTCTGATTTGCATCTGGAATGTCCACCATATTTCACATTCACTGATGACACAAAAGTTAGAAGTTGGGCTTTTATTCAGTGCTTGGGTTATGGTATATATCCTTCACATCACTCTGATATGGAATATAGATACTGTATTTGGACTCATGTATTTTCCTCTGAATTAGATAATGGAAAGTATCTTATTACATAATTAAAGTCACTCTCCTACATGACAGTCAGTTCTACAAACTTTTAATTCAATTTAAAAACTGAATAGTGGTTTGAACCATGTTCTGTTTATCTAACAATTTTTATTTCAGGAGCCATTGACATTCAGGGATGTCGCTATTGATTTCTCTGAGGAGGAATGGGAATACCTGGATCCTGCCCAGCAGAATTTGTATAGAGAAGTGATGTTGGAGAACTACAGCAACCTTGTCTTTGTGGGTGAGCATAACTTTCCTTCAAAATTACTAATTATCATTATTTAATTTTCTTCCCTTGAAGTGTATCTTTTGGGAACTTCTCCACAAGTATGTGTTGCAGATTTATGCTTTCAATAAAGAATAAGGGGTAGTTCTTTGTGCTGACAAGAAAATGTTAATGATGTTCATTAATGTTTTCTTTTGGTGGCAAGATATATATTTTTCACTTGAAATATGGTTGACTTAGAGGAATGCAGTGATGTCAAATCCTGTCACTCACATATAGCTCAGTACACTAAGAAATAATGTTTCTTATTTTTATTTATTGCAGCAATGACTTCTCATCATCCTCGAGAAAATTTACCAGAGCAGGGAATAAAAGAGAGAGAAATAAGTTATGGAAAGTGTGACTTTGAATATTTACAACCAAGAAAACAATGGGAAAATATAGGTGAGAGTAAAGTTCAAAAATTGTATTATAATAGACAAAGTCAGTCAGTAGTTCCTATTTATGATAAAAATTTTTGTGGTCAAAAATCACCAGAGACAACTAATATTTGAAACAAAAATTCAATGTATTTCAATTATTTTGAGGAGTTTTATATGTCTTTAAGAATAAATCCACAGCCATTTTAGAACTGAAAGGCAATGTGGAAAATTTGAAATCTAGCCCATGCATCAGTTATTAACTTGGCCAATCATAAAAGTAGCACTGATTTAAAATTCCAGTCAAACATTTGCACAGAAAAGATATTTCTAAAAGTGATCCTTTTGGGAGTTTCTTTATAAAATGTCCATTTTTCTGAAACAAAAGATTAATTTCTCTTTGTGCCCAAATGGACAATATTAAGAATTGTATAAAAGTTTCTATTTCCCTACTACTGCTCAATGACAATCCTGATACAGATTTCTGGAAAGTGCACTATATAGATAATGCTATAAGTAACACAATAAGCCATGTCTCTACCCTGAGTAATGACCAGTATATTTAAATTGGTGATAAAAATTATGAATATAGAGAAATCCTAGTCCTTTTCTAAAGGAAATTTACCAAGAAGAAAAATGTAGGAAAATCTTACTTTAGTGATCAAAAACTAGTATTCACTAAAATATTCATAGCCAAGACAAAACCTGCAAGTGTAAGATATGTGAAATGGCTCTTAACCACAGTGCAGAGCTTGCTTAATACAAGAAAATTTATAGAGAAAAAGATCCCTATAAGTATAGAAGATATTGAGCAAGCAAATGATTTGATTTATTTTTAAAATACAGCAGATACTATGACAGTGATAAATTCTACAAATTTAAAGAATGTGAAAAAACTTTTAGTGAAAACTTACAAACTTGTTAAGTATCATAGGATTTATACTGAAGGAGAGACCTGTAAATGTAAAAAGTGTGGGAAAGCCTTAAAAAGTTTTTCAACCCTTACTCAACACCAAAAAATTTATTCTGCAGAGAAGGCCTACCAATGTGAAGAATGCAATGCACTCAAGAACGTTACTCAACATCACAGTGTTCATACAGGAGATATGCCATACAAATGCAAAGAATGTGACAAAAATTCTAATAAAATCTCTAATCTTATTTGTCACCAGTGGACAAACCCTGGAATGATGCCCTACATATGTAAACAATTTTGTAAATGTTTCAGTCAAAAACCAAGCCTTAAAAACTACCAGAGAATTCATACTGGAGAGAAGCCCTACAAATGTAAAGTGTGTGGTATGAGTTTTAATAGAAACTCAAATCTTGATCACCACAATAGGATTCATACTGGAGAGAAGCCTTACACATGTAAAGTGTGTGGCAAGAGTTTTAATCACACATCATCACTTACTCAGCAACAGCAAATTCACACTGGAGAGAATCCCTATAGCTGTGAAAAATGTTGCAAAGCTTTTAATAGCATCTCACAGCGTAATTGGCACAAAAGTATTCATACTGGAGAGAAGCCTTACAAATGTAAAGTGTGTGGCAAAAATTTTAATAAAAACTCACAACTCTATTACCACATCAGGATTCATGATGGAGAGAAGCCCTACAAATGTACAGTGTGTGGCAAGAATTTCAGTCAAAAATCATCACTTACTCAGCACCAGCGAAACCACACTGGAGAGAAGCCTTACAAATGTAAAGAATGTGGCAAAAGTTTTAATCAAAAAACAGTACTTATTCGGCACCTGAGAATCCACACTGGAGAGAAGCCCTACAAATGTACAGTTTGTGGCAAAAGTTTCAGTCAAAAATCATCACTTACTCAGCACCAGCGAATCCACACTGGAGAGAGGCCCTACAGCTGTAAAGAATGTGGCAAAGCTTTTAATACCATATCACAGCTTAATTGTCACTTTAGGATTCATACTGGAGAGAAGCCCTACAAATGTAAAGTGTGTGGCAAAAGTTTTAATACAAACTCAAATCTCTATTACCACATCAGGATTCATAATGGAGAGAAGCCCTACAAATGTACAGTGTGTGGCAAGAGTTTCAGTCGAAAATCATCACTTATTCAGCACCAGCAAAACCACACTGGAGAGAAGCCTTACAAATGTAAAGAATGTGGCAAAAGTTTTAATCAAAAAATAGTACTTATTCGGCACCTGAGAATCCACACTGGAGAGAAGCCCTACAAATGTACAGTGTGTGGCAAAAGTTTCAGTCAAAAATCATCAGTTACTCAGCACCAACGAATTCACACTGGAGAGAAGCCCTACAGATGTAAAGAATGTGGCAAAGCTTTTAATACCATCTCACAGCTTAATTGTCACTTTAGGATTCATACTGGAGAGAAGCCCTACAAATGTAGAGAATGTGGCAAAGATTTTATTCAACAATCATCACTTACTCGACACCAGATAACCCACACTAGAGAGAAGTCCTATAAATGTGAAGAGTGGCAAAGCTTTTAATATTGAAGATCACATCTTACTAAACATTATAGATTTTATACTGGAGAGAAGTTTTACAATGAAAACATTGCATCAGTGTTTCACAGTAGTTCAACACTATTTCACACCAGAGATATGATAGCACAGAAATCATATAAATGTAAAATAGATGACAGAGTCTCCAATAGTTGTTCACACCCTACTCAGCACCTCACAATTCATACGAGTGAGAGAATGTACAGAAAATTTTTTGCAAAGCTTTTGGCCATTGATCCATCATTTTTGAAACACTGGAGGATTTATAGGATATAAAAACCCAAAGAATGTGTCCAAGACTGTATTTAAATTTCTGACATTTTTAAATTACTAACCTCATATCTGTAGCAAATGTGGAGTAGCATCTGTCCAAAGTGTGTACCTTAGATAACAGCAAAATATTTACAAAAACACCTTGACAAATATAAAGATGATAGTAAGTTTCATATCTATAGCCCATCCCTTGAAGTATTTGGGACCTAGGAGAGAAAAAATCATTTAAATGTAGAAAATGGGTAATTGCTTTTGACATTTGCTGAAATTTTTTTTAACATATTGAGCTGATATTGTAGAAATAAGAAAATACAAGTATAGAATTGTGCATCCCTAAAAAGATATAATTTTAGTATAAATCAACAATTACTAAAGAGTCTCATTCTTCACAACTGAAGAAATAATACTCAGAGTTGATTATTTCAGAAGTCTCTTAAGATTTATATGAAATTTAAAATTTAAAATTTTCAGAGCCCCTTAAAGTTAGGGACACTTAATCAGTAAACTACATCCTCAGATTTTTTTCTATTTTATTTAGAGATAGGGTTTGCTAAGTTGAATAGGTCCTCACTAAGTTATGGAGCCTGACTTTGAACTTGAAAAGTTTCTCAAATCCCTAGGGTCAAAACATGGTCCACCATGCAAGTGTTACAGAGCGTTTTTACTTATATTTCATTACAGATGTAATTTGTTTCTAAATAAAGTTTGAATTTCTTAATGTTAAACTTGTTATGCATTTAATGATGTTATTAGGTCACACATCTCCTACTATTCACTTTGCTAATGGATCGATGCAATAGTAAAACATTCAATTGGGTAAATAATGCTATAACATCACCATTAATTATTTAATATGTTTAATCAAGTATTATTTGGATAATATTATTTATATAAATTATATACTCTCTCGTTTGTAATTATGGGAAAATTAAGACAGTTATAGGAAGGACCTAGGGATACTAAAATAATGCCCAGATATCTCTACTTTGAATTATGAGTTTAACATTTCATCTTATAGAGTAGCAGTACTCCCTAAGGGATCTACAACTCCGGAGAGTTTTACAAGCTTCCAATCAAGGAGAAAAGAAAGACCCAAGAGACTAGGAGCCAACGTGTATATTCAGGCAATAAAGTAGGGTTGCTGAAGGGGGAAATAGTCTTAATGTTTCCTGGGGAATCCACATAATCAATAGGCCCATCGTGACTCTTGGACTGAAGAAATTATGCAGTTCCTAAATAATACTATGACTTTTATCACTGAGGTGACTATACTCGCCTCTAGTATAAGAAAAACATCACGATTTGGGACCACTTCTTTAGTTTTGCATACCCAGTAAAAAAGTGTAACTAGAAACATGTAAAATGATGACTGTAAAAAGAAAAAGACATACTATAGGAGCATTTATGCCGCCATATTTTTTTATTTCATTATATATTTTCATTTTGTAGACCCTTTGGTTCTACTTAATAATTTACAATATAATGTTTGTTATACTTATTGGATTATACGATAGATAGCATGTGTCATGGTCTCCCAGAACCCTCTGCAACCCAGTAATTATAAGATACTATAAACTAATCCTGTCCCTCTTCAGATCTTATAGCTCCAAGAGTCCATGACACCACAGAGAGAGAAACACAATTTTGATTGAAATAAAACTATACTCTCATCTACAAGTCCTGTTCAAAAAGTAAAAATACAATATTCTCTTCATATGTGAGCCTTTTGTGTCAACAAAACACCACCTACCAACATTTCATTTAACTTTATTTGGGAAAAATAAATATTGAAATATAATGATAAGTTCTAGGAGAATAATATTCACAACATTCTTTATTCCAAAGGGGAAATATCTAGGTTTCATGCTTATATCCACATTATTTTATGCAGAAAACTGACTTCATTTAACATATGATAGTTTAAACTATTTATAAGGCCAAGAGGGAAGATTCAGTCCTAGAGGTCTAAGAAAAATACTAAAGATCTTCCCTTTTCTTGATTGAATGATGTCTGCAGTTTTTGATGAAAGAGATAAAGAATGCTGATTTCTCAATGCATCTGCCTGGGTGGCTCACTCATTGGAATCCCAATTTATTTAGTCATCTCAATGCTATCACTCCATCCTCTAGGATCTGACCTGTTCTTGGGAGAACTTGGTGTTCTTCAGGGAATCACCAGGTCATGCAAGATGTTAGAATGAAGTTTTCTTTGTTCTAACTTGTATTTATTCGGCCTCACTTTCAATACAAGTTAGAACAAGACTTCAGACTCTCACCTGTGGAGAGGATGCTCTGCCCAGCACTTCCCAGTCAGGACCCTGAAAAGCTCTTTGGGACTCCCCAGTACATAGGTTCAGAGGTTGGGTTTTCCTAGTCAGACAATACAGTTGCCTATGTTTTTCCCTTTTGCTTTCTCTCTTGCTTTCATAGTATTACTCAAGGAAACACTGTCTTGTGTGAAGAGAATGTCTTCCTTATCTATTGGACCTGACCTGCGAAGTTGAGCAGCTGCCCACATACTGAATGTAACAAACACATGTATGTGTTATCTAATCAGTAAGTAGTGTATCTTTCAACTGCATGATTTTTTATTTCATGGGGGAGAAAATTGAGAATGCTTTGAGTGCACACAGCACTATTAATAGTATTCTTAACACTGCTATGTAATGTTTCCTCTCTGCTCAACTTGTTAGTATTGTTCTTATGATGCTTTGTAAAACAAATAGAAAAAAGGTGTAAACAAAAAAATTTGGGGTAATTGATAGTTGGGCAGACTGACTTGGGTAACCCTATTTACCATTGTTGTTTTGTATGGGCTCAAGGTACTCTTTTATACTTTTATTTAACCTTAATGACATTACCATTCATTGAAGAGTTTTTTACTCACAAACCTTCTCAGTATACAAATTATCCCTTGTCATTTCTAAAATTTATTACTCTTTTTAGGTATACATGATAGTAGAGCAAATTTTGACATATTATACATGGAGTAAAACTCATTTTAGTTATCATAACATTCTTGAAGTGTACATGGTGTGGACCTTCCCTGGTGGTGTATTTATATATAAACATTGAAAAGTTGTGTCTGATTCATTCTACTGTCATTTGTATTCTTATTTCCCTTTTCTTCACTTCAATCCAACTTTGTCTAATCCACTGAATTTCTATTCTCTCCCTCTCCCTTTTTGAGTACTTTAGCATCTCTATATATTATGTATTACATGTAAAGTCTGTTTCATTCTACTATCATTTCTATCCCCATATTCCCTCCCTTCCCTGCACTCCTCTCTACTTAACCCTCCCTTCCCTGCACTCCTCTCTACTTAATCAAAACAACTATTCTTCCCCACCCCCATTGTGAATTAGCATACACTTATTGGAGAGAACATTTGGCCTTTGTGTTTGTGTGTGTTGGAGGCGGCTTATTTCACTTAGCATGATATTCTTCAACTCTATTCTTTTACTACCAAATGGCATAGTTTCATTCATCTTTAAAGCTAAGTAATATTTCATTGGTGGGGGAAATTTTATATATATAAAATATATCACATTTTATTTATCCATTCATCTGTTGAAGGAAACATAAGTTGGTTCCATGGTTTATCTATTTTGAATTGTGCTGCTATAAACATTGGTGCAGCCGTTTCCCTTATAGTATGCTGTTTTTAAGTCCTTTGGGTATAGTCCAAAAAGAGGGATAACTGGGTCAAATGATGTTTCCATTCTGTTTTTTTAAGGCATCTCCATACAGCTTTCCATGGTGGTTGCACCAATTTGGAGTCAAACTCATGAGCAATGCATGAGTGTTCCTTTTCCCTCACAACCTCACCAAAATTTATTGTTGCCTGTATTATTAATGATTCCATTCTGACTGAAGTGAGATAAAATCTTAAAGTAATTTTGATTTACATTTTTCTAATTGCTAGATAGGTGGAATGTTTTTTTATATATTTGTTAATGGCTTATATTTCTTCTGTGAAGTTGTCTGTTCAGTTACTGAGTCCATTTGTTAATTGGTTTTTGTTGTTGTTGTTTGTGTTAATTTTGAGTTCTTTATATACCCTAGACATTAGTGCTTCTTTTTTAATTACGTGTGCTAATGATTTGTATAAAATCTGTAGTTTCTTTCTTCAATTATTGTTTCTTTTTCTGAGAAGCAGCATTTTAGTTTGAATCTATCTCATTTATTTATTCTTGATTTTTAATATTTGTGCTGTAAAGGACTTGTTATGGAAGTCAGATTGTGAACCAACATTCACTTTAGATTTTTAAATGGTATCCCAAGTTCATTAATGTTTCAGTTTTATTGTTTCTCTCACTATCTTGCCTTATAGATCTACATGTTCTAAAGAATCATGAAATGATCTAATTCACATACATGATTTTCTGATGACTATTATTTTTTAATATGTAGCTGCAGATTATTTAAAATATATATCTACTATTTCAGACTTTAACTAAAGCAAATACATGCCCTGTGTAGGAAATATTCCATCAGTAGAAACACATCAAATCTATAATATATATAAATATATATAAAAGCCTGGATTCAAATGCATGCACATCCAACCCAGAGCTTGCCCCATAACACTTATTCTATACTAGTTCTACACTTTAGAACCTCTATGAAAGCGCTTATAAATCCAAAGCCTGAGACTCACTCCCCAGACATTTTCTTTTGGAGGGGTAGGATGACGAAGATTTAACTCAGGGGCACTCAACCCCTGAGCCACATCCCTATTCCTATTTTATGTAGAGATAGGATCTCACTGATCGGCTTAGTAAGTTTTTTTCACTGAGGGTGGGTCTGAACTCATGACCCTCCTTCCTCAACCTTCCAAGCTGCTGAGATTACAGGCAAATACCACCATGCCCAGCTTCCCAGAGAGCCTTCTTTAACTGGTTGGAACCCACTTGTTCAGTATGTTTTGTCCTAATCCTCACAATTATCGATGAAATTATTTTCCTCTCTATGAAAAATCATGGCTACAATGAGATTGGACTCAACAATTACACAGCATGTCCACATTACAACAAAGGTGTGGTATGCAATTCTCCACCCCTCCAAAGAGGCCTTCTTGGCTCCACAAAGTTGAGAGTACTTGCCAACTCTCTGCCATGGCTCATTCAGAAGCCTCCAAGAAAGTGAGTGTGTATGAGGGACAGTATTCCAGGTGGCACGTTGGTGATTAATGGGCTATGCCAGGGATTAAGGCAGAGCCCAATTCACCAAAGGCACAAAACTTTCATGTGGCTGGTCCAGGATGGGGGATTCATGATGGGATACTTTTCCTCCACCCTTGATGTGTCTTTCTAACTGTTTACATGCTGAAATACTTGTTCAATGACTTGCACTCTTTTCCTGTTCTATGTTTCCCTCTCATGTGACCTTGGAGGTCTCATGCTTTGGCAATTATTGTGACTTTCTTCTTTAGTTTTCCAACCTCCCTCATCCCATCCATGTGGAATTTCTGTCTGTGGATATGAGTTTTAATTTTATATATTTCCATTTAGTCCAATTTTGCAACTACCTCTAGAAAACAAATGTCTCATTCATTATCATGCTTGTACTAACCCTTCACATGATGATAATGGCAGTGTTCAAAAACTATCGTCTGATTTCTACAACTGAAACATAAGTGGGTCTGATTGAAATAACTGTCCTTTCTTTTGACTCCAAATAATGGGGATTCTTTTTAATACAGCGCTTTAATGCTTTTATGTATATTTGTATACAGTACCCAGGATACTGAGCCTGCTTTTTACATGGTTTTCTCTCAGAGAAGGTGGAGTTGATCATGTAGGTTTAGAGTGGACTCCAGCTCGGACTCTGCCTTGGCTCTGACTAGATTCCATCTGCCTGTGATTTCTACAACATGTGACCTATAGGTCTTCCTCTTCTTTTCTTAATTTTAATATTTCTCTTAGAGCTTGAGCCACAGGACTGTCACTTTGGAAAGGATGACGTGCCAAACCATCACTACCCCCAAGAAGGTGTGCTCCATGTGCAAATTAGAAAAAAGGGGCCCATCAATCACTTCAGGGCTTCAGGGAAATTATGGGGGTGCCAGGAGTCCCTCACATCAAAGTAGAGGCATTATAGGTTGTGGGACAGGTTTGGACTAATTTGATTTTAGGACCAGAATTAGAGTAATTTAAGTTTCCTTATTAACATGAGAAAATGATCTCAATCAAGATCCCTTTCCAGATGTTTCCAGGAAACTCTAAGAGTTTGAAGCCAAGATTTCTTGGATTGCTGTTATCCATTACAGAAGACAATGAAATTAAGAGAGATTACATGTCCCACTGGGGCAGCCACAGTTCTGTGTTCTCCAGTGGAAACTTCTTGCCTTTCTACAGACATTAAAATTACAAATCTGCAGAGACAAAACTTAAGCACATTTTTTCTATAAAACTTACAAATATTTGTGCTCTGCTCAGCTTACTCAGGTGACAAAGTACCTCTGTGTCCTCAGAAGCAAAGTTAGTGTGGATTCTAAAAAAGGCATTGGAGGAGGGACCTCAATCTACTAGTGAGCTTTTCCAGTAGCTTATTTGCTTCTGAAAGAAGCAAACATAGAAGACAATATCCTCATTGCACCATACCGAACATGGTCCTTTGGGCGTATTAGAACTGTTGGATCCCAGAGGACCATGTTCTGTATGGTGTAATGAGGATATTGTCTTCTAAAGATGTTTGCTTCCTTGAGATCCTGCTAAAATGAGTCAATTTTTTTTTTAGGGAATGTCAGTTTTTCTTTATTTTTCAATTTAATAACTTCATGGGACATAACTTACATAGAATATGTCATATAGAGATTTTAAACACTACTAATTTGTATACTTATTGCCAGGGAATTAATAAGTTTTAATATTTCTATTGATAATCTTGCTTTGGTCATCTTCATATCTCTTAGTACAATTATAGTTTGAGTAGTTGTACATTTTGAAATCTTTAAGAAAAATTAGGTTCTATGTTCAAAACCTTATTTTATAGAATGGAATCTCACATGGTTAAGAACTTTCAGTTGGTAAATGTCAAACAAGAGACCAAGATCAGAAGAAAGTATTTTAAATATTTTAGAAAAATCAAATAAATATGTTGGTAATTTTCAGTCCATGGTTCCAAATTATAGGCTTATGAATATAATTCACAAGAATTTGGAAGAATATTTTTATGTATTAGTCCATTCTGTTTTAATCACTAAAAACATTTTGAAATATATAATGAAAATGTGTAAATTCGTTTTTGCTTAGAGGAACATTCAGGACACTTGAAACCCATCCTGCCCTGGTCAATTTCAGATTTTTTTTCCAAAATTCAATTTTTTATGTCATTAGCATGCACAGATAATTGTGAACCCAAGACACACAGAACAAGATAAATCAGGAAAGCTGAAAGCAGAACTTGACTCTTCCATCGCAATATCAGTCAGGGAAAATAGACTCTCCTGCAGGATCGTGTGGATTTCCCAGTAATGAGAGTTTGGGGTCCGCAGAGAAGTGCTTGGGCTCTCTCATCCCTGAGGATGTCCACAGAACAGAGTAGAGGAGAGTGTGGCTGTGTAGTCTCTAATCAAGTCCTCCAGTGACCAATTAGGAAGCAGGCCTGATTTTATTGTGCAGTTACCATGTATATGTTCTCAGGCAGTGCCTAAGCAAAATATAGACAGCCACCAATGTAATGTCTGCTAACTGTCATTGCAGTGAACAATCAACAAGTGGGACTGCAACAGGTGGCCTCATGACCAGAGCTGTGCCAACGGGATAAGCAGTTTGCCACTCAAAGGCCTAGCATAGGGGATGGCCTGCCACTCAGACACCCTTAACCTATGCCCTGTATGCAGTACTCCAAGCACTTGTGCCCACAAAGCAGCACCTCTGGGGCTTCTTCTTTCTTGACTTTAAAGAGCAATTTCTCTTCTAGTTGCTTTTCTTAGGAGAAATTTAAAATGATAGTAATATAAATATTATAGATGTAAGTGTGAATCCTGAGCTGTATTTTAAAACTCTGACACTTTATAAAAGGAAGCCATGGTTCTCATATCTACTTCTCACATAGAGCTGCCATTCATTCAGTCAAGTCTTGCCCAGGGTTTGCTCATCATGTTACTGGAGAGTGTGTTTTGCAGCAGAGGTGCTGGGTGATGGTGTTGCCCTCTCCGCAGTGTCAGTCATTTTTCCCTAGTGCTCTTCTTAGATTCCCAGCACACAAAGAGCCACATGTAAAACGTATTTTCCTAGGCTGACATCAGTCAGAAGCCCACTTGCTTGAAGCAAGACCAGTCTCAATTCTCCATCTCCCTTTTGTCTGTTAGTGAACACCCAGAGGACATGGAGAGGGTTGGAAGTAGTGGTAAAGCTGAGCTGGGGGATGAGGACAACCCCAAGCTGTAAGTCTGCACATGTGTTGTTAGGGGTGACAGATCCTATTTTCTCACCCCATATGAACATCATGGGGCTCACACTGCATATGGGAGAAGAAATGCTTCTTCCTCTCACTTTCACCATGAAATGTGCCCACCCAGAGGATCCAAATAACCCTAACTTGCAGCAGGGTATACTTCTCCTATAATTCTCTCTACTTCTGTCCTGACCACCAGCTCATATCCACTGCCTGAGCAGTCCTCACTAGATCGTTGGAACACAGATGATGTTGCATGTGTCATACAGCCACCCCTGACTTAAGTGAGAGCACCATATCTAACATGACTCCTTCCTGGATGCAGATACTAGAGGGAGTCTTTACTACCAGCTCTAACAAACAAAACTTCTGATTTTTTTTTGAAAATTTCTCTTTCATGTGTGATCTGTTTTTTCTCATCTCCTCCCTTGGCCTTTCTTTCTTCTTACCATATGTGAATTTCTCTAATGTAACCTATTTCAGTAATCTGTGTTTGATTCCCTGTGGTTTACATATCCTTCCACACAGAATGCCCACTCTAGGGGGCAGCTTGATTTCTCCAGTGCATAAAGGACATGAGTGCCCAGTACAATAGTGCATCCCTGGACCAAGCTCAAAGCATCACTCTGTAGACCCTTGTTTTAGGGGTATTTCTCAGATTACCTCCCTGATGTCAGACAGCTTGTGTTATGTCTCATGATCTCCTGGACTATGTTTTGCCAGGCATAATATGTACAGCTAGAAAGGTACATAGCTCAGCATCGACATTACTATAGATATTTCTTCACAACACTACCATGGTACATTTACACAATTTTAATCATACTTGATGCACATCATTTAGTAATGATTGTGGTTCAAAACTGGAGCTAGCAGAATGACCAGACTGTGCTTACTCCTAGCCACTACCTGTATGAAGATTAGTTCTCCTCATTATTGCATGAAATTGTATCTCTTTTTTTGAGGCATGATATCAGGAAAGGGTCTAAGTTTTTCCCAATACTGATACAGAAATTTACCATCAGAAAACAATTTTCCAACAGTTTCAAGGCAATGAACAACCCATCCATGAGTTCTTGACTATTACTGCAAATTCATGGCACCTGCACACTCCAGTTTGTATGACTTCAGATTCCTCAGTTACACTAACCTTAAATTCATTCAATGGCCTTGAGACCCACATGATTAAAACATGTCATTTATTGAGTGTTAGAAAACTTAGATTGTGTAAGATTCAAATGTTTAAAATGAATTAAAGCAGGTTCTGTGTGTCACAGAAAAGTGATAGAATGCAGTTTTTGGTTTTAAATTTCACATGTCTTTTTGTTGTTGAGATAAGGCAATTTTAAACCCTCCTCTTTTCCTTTGTACCCCAGATTGAACCCAGGGCATTTAGTCATTAAACTATCTCACCAGCCATTTTTTTTTATATTGGGAGAAAATCTTGCCTAGTTTCTGAGCTTTGGCCTTGTAATCCTCTGACTTCTGAGCCAATGGGATTGCAGGCATTCAGCCTCACCAAAAACAATTTTTAAGTTATTCCTTTACATGCTAACATAGATCAATTTAATCTTATACTATCAAAATATTTATATAATATTTGACTAACGTAAAATAAATTCATAAAAATTGGCATATGCCATTTATATATAGATCTCACCAAAAAACAACTAAGGCCTAGTGATTAAATGTAAACCCTAAAATATTTTTTTTGGGGGGGTTACCAGGGATTAAACTCATGGGCACTCAACCATTGAGCCACATCCCCACTCCTATTTTGTATTTTATTTAGAGACAGCATCTCACCAAGTTGCTCAGGTTCTTGCTGTTGCTGGATTTGAAATCACCATCCTCCTGTCTTAGCCTCCCAAGGCACTGGGATTATAGTTTACAATTTTAAAATTTATATTTTTTTCTGGATTTACCATGGGAGACTGTCTTTTTCTAGTGATTTTTCATATTTCACAAATTCTGTGTTTGCACTCACATGTTGAAGCTGAAAAAGTTGATCACAAAGAACCATAAACGAGAAAAGGTTTTCATATTTGTTTTAAGAGACAGATGGCAAGGAGTGCCAAAAAGCAGTAAAGAGGGAAAAGTAACTCAGGTTTCACAGCACATAGTTTGAATCGTACAAGTAATTATTAGACTGTAGACATTCTAAAAAGAGTTCACAGGTTTCAAACACCAAAATGATATTTTAGAAGGTAGAAATTGCACTGATTTGATCACTACACATGTTCAATTTAAATGCTGGGTTGTATATGTAGATACCAATTAAAAATTAAACAATAATTAACACTTCAAGTCAAGTAGCAAAAATAAACAAGGATGGCTAGAAATACAAACTATGTCTCAATAGTAACCTTAAATGTTAGTGGCTTAACACACCAATCAAAAGACATAGGCTAGAAGCCTAAATTAAAAAAAATCCAACAATATTCTGCCTCCAGAAAACTCAGGAAAAGACACATTGAAGGTGAAAGATTGGGAAAAAAACATACCACTCACATGAACCTTGAAAGCAAGCAGGAATATCCATACTTATATTAAATAAAGTAGACTTCAAGCCAAATTTAATCAAAATAGATAAAGAAGAACATCTCATACAGCTCAAGGGAACCATACACCAACAAGACATAACAATCATAAATGTATATTCCCCCCAAAATGGCACACCTATGTTCAAAAAAACTCTTCTCAAGTTCAAGAGTCAAATTGACCACTACGTAATCTGGGGTGACTTTAACACACCTCTCTCACCACTGGATAGATCTTCCAAACAAAAGTTGAATAAAGAAACTATAGAGCTCAATAACTCAATTAATAACTTAACTCATATATATAGAATACATATCAGATAAGAGGAGGAAGCCCGGCACTGCACCAGGTCAGACTATAGGAGGAAGCCTGGCCCCACCCCATGCGCTAATCTGGAGGAAGCCTATCAACACTTACAACCCCAAATCAAAATTTTAATCATTGAATGTTAACAGTTTTCCCATTTTGTTTTCATGATCATTTTTTTGCATTTTACTTTCACCTTAATTTTTTACTTTGCAGTGAACAATTCTTTTGTTAATACTTTCATTTAGATTGTTTTCCCTATATTTGTGAATGGATTGTGCCTCGATTTTAACACTGCTCATTGCTACTGTATATAATTTAAATGATTTAATGTTGACCATTTAACCCATGGCATTATTCAAGTAATTCTTATGTTTAATTAGTTCATGGATATTGCTTAGAAACTTTATAGAAATAATAGTATCATCTGCATATGCTATTTGATTTTTGATGTATAAAATATCATTTAATATTCTCAAACAATATTTAGAAGTTAGAAAAGCATACTTTTTTCCTAAAAATAAATTGATAAACACTTCAGTTCACACCATTAAGTATAAAAAAAGTTTATAGCTGCCTTTAAGTGGATTGAAAAAGAATTTTCCTCTGGTCTTTTAATTGGCCATAAGTTTTTACAGTAATTTGGTAAGTGATTTGCCAAAAGCTTTGCTCTATCAAAATGGTTTTTGGAAACTTCCCATATGACAATGTCCCTTTTGGTCATGAAGTCCAACCATTCTTTTTGTTGTTGTTCTCAGTTTGCTAGGAGTTTTGAATATCTGCATCAACATCTATAAAAAGATGGTCTGCAATTTCTATTCTTATGATGTGTTAGCTGGTATTTCTCGCCTTATGGAAAGAATTAGTCAATTTTCTTCTTCTACATTTAGACATGATTATGAATTATTGTTACTGATCCTAATTACATGTTTCATAGAAATCACCCGTGAAGAATTCTTTTTAAAAATGTGATTACTGTTTGGTTTTTTGGTGGGTCAATTTTAGAGCTAGGTTTCTGCCATTTTGGTCTCAAATTCCTTAGCCTAAATCTTTTTCCTTCTGTGGCCTCAAGGTAGTCAAGACTAGTGGCATGTGCTCCTATATCAGCATAACTGCATGTATTTTTTGAGCAGCTGTATAGTTAAATGTTGATTTGTAGGTCTATTTTACTTTTCTTCACATCTGGGTCTACTAATGTATTCTATTGATTTCTGAAGTAATATTCAAAGTTGATGATTATCTAGCAATTTATCTATATTTTGTTGTTTTTCAGCTTGAGATATTTTTGGCAATTAAGATGGAATAATAAGGAAGCATAATGTGGGAAAATGAGAACCTGGCATTTTGCTAATTGATCTCAAGATGCTCCGTGAAAGATGGAGAGTGTGCAACATAATTCTGTGAGACAAATAAAGCAGAAAAGCTAAATTATCATTTTATGTAGCCTAATACGTGATCTTGAGTAACTTTCATATGTATTTACACACTTGTTTAAATTTAGGGCAGAATCTAAATATTTTACCATATTTAAATTAGGTTATGAGGGCTTTATATTTAATTTTGGTGAGTTGTGTAAGTTTCTTATATTTTGGATGTTGAGCTTTTTAAGACATGAGGCTAGAATCGGTTTTCTTTAACCCAGTCTACTTTACATTTCATTGATTGATTCGTTTGCTGTATAGAAGCATTTTTAGCTTTATATAGTCTCAGCTGTTTTTCCTTGAACAGTCTCTGCATATTCTATTTAAAACCATTGCCAACACAAATGGAAAAAAAGATTTCTCATTTTCTTCCGGAATTTTTATGCTTTCAGGTTATATCACAATGAGATATAACCACACGCTTGTGGGCTCAATCCCCAAAATGTTGGTAGGTAAAACATATTGCAGAGGATATGCAGAAAAGGAAACATTTGGACATCCTTGCCAGGAATATGAATTTGAATAGACATTAAAAATACTATAAGAGGGTTTGTCCAAAAATTAAAACTAGAGATGCCATATGACCCAGACATTGAGAATATGCCTGTGTTTTTAGGATTCTTCAGAAAAGTAGAATACACAAAAAATATACATGTGTATACAGAAGGGAGCTTATTAGAGTTACTCACATAATCATGGGAGTAATAGTCACCAAATATTTTCCTAAAAAATGGCAACACTGGGAAACTGGTAACAGCTCAGTCCAAGAAGCTGGAAGCTTCACAATATGAGGAAAAAAAATGAAGCAGCTGTGGTCCAAAACAGAGGACTTAAATTATCTTGGTAGATGAGAAAACAAATAACCTGATCAAAGTGGGCTAAAGTCCTGAACAGATACTTGTCAGGATAGGATATACAATCAATAAATATATGAAAAAATGCTCTTCATTTCTAGGAATCAAAGAAATGCAAATAAAACTACTCTAAGATATCATCTCACTCCAGTCAGAATGGCAGCTATTATGAGGACAAACAACAATAAGTGTTGGTGAGGATGTGGGGAAAGGGTACACTTATACACTGCTGGTGGGACTGCAAAATGATGCAGCCCATTTGGAAAGTAGTATGGAGATTCCTTGGAAATATGGGACTGGAACCTCCATTTGACCCACCTATCTCTCTCCTCAGTCTAAGCATAAAGGTTTAAAAACATCATACTACAGGGACACAGCCAGATCAATGTTTATGGCACCATAACTCACAATAGCGAAACTATGGAGCCAACATAGATGTTCTTCAGTGGATGAATAGACAAAAAAATGTGGCATATATACACAATGGAATTTTACTCAGCAATAAAAGAATAAAATGGTGGCATTTGCATGTAAATATATGGAGTTGAAGAAGATAATGATAAGTAAAGTTAGCCAATGCCCCCCTCTAAAAACTTAAAACAAATGTCGAATATTTCCCTGACATAAGGGGTCTGACTCATAGAGGAGTATGCAGGGGGAGCGTAGGAGGAATAGATGAATTCTAGATAGGGCAGAGGGGTGGAATAAAAAGGGAGGGGAACGGGGATTAGCAAGGATGGTAGAATGTAATGGACAACATAATCCAAAGTACATGTATGAAGACTTGAATTGGGTGTCAACATAACATTACATTAAAAAGATAAAAAAATTGTGGTATATATGTGTATTAAGAATTGTAATGCAAAAGGAAAAGATTATTATTAACTTAAATTAAGTAGAGGAAAATGAAAGGAGGGGAAGGCAGGGGATGTGGAAATAAGAAAGAGAATGAAACAGACATGATTGCTTTATGTATGTATGTATGTGACTGTATGACCCATGTGATTCTACAATATGTATACTCAGAAAAATGAGAAATTATATCCCATCTATGTATAATATATCAAAGTATATAAATGCATTCTACTGTCATGGATAACTAATTTAAACAAATAAAATTTTTTAAAAAGACCCAGGTAGAGCCAATAATGCAAGTCCCCAAAGGGGACTTCAAGAAGCTTGGAGCATAAGTGAGTGACTGTTTCTCTTGCTTTTTTCCAAATAAAACCTATTGAACACCAATATATATGTTCACTACAGGTATTCCACATGATTTCTGACTCAGCCTTCTGGAAGCACACTCACAGACACTTGCAGAGATCTTCCACACCAATTCTCTGGGTATCTCAATCCACTCAAATGGACAGCTGACATTAACCACTTCAACAATTGAAGGAAATAAAATCCATCTTTAGGAATATCTACCCCCCCAAGTTAACCACCATAGTATCCACAACCTAAATTTCCAAAGAGTAACTCAGGAAGAAGAACCTATGGTATATTACAGATAATAGAGAAAGAGAGATTTATCATTGTGTTTACACAAAAATGTATCAACATACATATATAACCTTTTCAGTTTTTCTACCATTATTTTGAGACAAGGTCTTTTAAGGTGCAGTGGGTGTCACCAAGATGCGAGGCTGGCTCCAAGATCATGATTCTCCTCCCTCAACCTATCGAGTTCCTAGCATGACAAAAGAAATGTTCCTATACACCTCACTTATTACTCAACTGTAAAATAAGGATGATGTATATGGCAGTGTTGCCAAAATGTGAAGGCCAGCCTTAGTAGTTTGGTGACATTCTGTCTTAAAACTGAAAAAGAAAATGATGGTGGATCTCTGTCACTGGTAAGGCAACCCTGGGTTGAAACCCCAGAAAGAAAATAATATTCTCCAATAACACAGACAAGCTGAAGGACTTTAGGCTAAGTGAGATGATTCAGATGCAGAAATACATTGTATACTCTATGTTCAGAGCCTGGCAGAAAATAGAATGGATATGTAGGGAGAGCGGGGTTGTTATCAGGGAGCATCATCAATAATATTTCATCATATACTAGAAATTACAAAAGACAGCAGGATTCTATTCTTAGTGCAAAATGGATAATTATGAGAGATGATGGGTTTTATCATCACATAGCAATTGCACGTACTAATGGGATTCAGTGTGATGTTTATATATGTGCAGATACATGTATTCATAATATCCAAACACCCTCTTCTGCCCTTGATGCCCCCACACACTTCTCAGCCATACTAACCATTATTGTACTTGCACATGATATTATATTAGTTAACGTATGAGATGTGACACTATTGTGTATGTCTTCACTTAGCATGACATCATCCAATTCCATCTATTTTCCTGACCATTAGAAGGAGTTTGTATTGATGGCTGAGTAATACACCATGGTGAATATATAATGTACTTTCTTGTGGATATTTTTAATTGCTTACCTACAACACTGGCTTTTCTCTATGTCTGTATTGTTAAACATACTGTTATTCAACTTGAATTTATGTAACAAAAGAAAGCAACAACTAAAAAAGAATGAAGAAACTGGGAGTGGGGGCACATACCTGCAATCCCAATAGCTTGGGAGGCTGAGGCAGGAAATCTACGAGTTCAAAAAAAGACTCAGAAAATTAATAGGGAACTATACAACTCAGTGAGACTCTGTTTCTTAAAAAAAATAAACATAACTGGGGAAGTGGCTTTGTGGTTGAGTGATACTGGGACCTATCCCTAGTATACCTCCCCCTAAATAAAAGAGAATAAAGAAACTAGAAAACTATGCCCTAACCTAATTTTATCAAGTGAAAAGAAGCCAAGGCATAAGAAAAACATATTCTTTGTTTGTATTAACTTAGCTTATTAAAGTTAATAAGCTATCTCTTTGAATTTTTCACAAAGTGAAATATTTTGAGAGCATTCAGTAGGTTATATTTCATGAAAAACTGCTCTTGTGCAAAAAATGAAATAAAACCTTAGCCAGGTGTGGTGGTGCATGACTGTAATCCCAGTGTCTCTGAGGCTGATACAAAGCCAGCCTCAACAACTTAGGAAAGGACTAAGCAATTCAGTGAAACCCTGTCTCTAAGTAAATTACAAAAAAATATCAGGAATGTTGCTGAGAGGTTAAGTGCCCCTGGGCTCAATCCACAGCATTAAAAACAAAAACAAAGATAAAAAAAGAAATAACACATTAGGCTGCTGAACATTTATATTTTTATTGTTGCAAATATTTGGCCCAATACTCCCAAGTTTACTTCATCCATCAATTTATAATTGAAATCTCTAGTTATTTGTTTGTGAGAGAAAAGAGACAGAGATATTCCTGAACTCTGCCATTCCTTTGCTAGTTTCTGCCATAAGCTAGGCAAAGATGTGCCCATTGTGATCCCCAGGGTACTGTGGCTCAGTCCTTTCTCTTCATGCAAGGATGCACCTTGAAGAGTGGATGTTGACTGCTGAAGTGGAGAAGAGGTAAAAGGGAAGTAATGTGTGTGGGTGTATGGGTAGGGTGTGATAATGATGACTTCTGACCAAGTCCTACCCATGATCATCTTTTTAAAATGTACCCAGTAAATGGTTTGTTTTCTTATATATCTTCTGGGATTCTACAGTTAAATGTGAGGGACCCTATTCTCCATACCCAGCTACCTTAGCATTGTATTTCTCAGTCTGATGCCTCACAATTTGAAATACCTTGTGCCCTTCCTCAGAGCCTTGGCCTCGTGTCTCTTTCACTTATATTTTGAATATCTGGGAAATCCTCAAATGCTAAGTTGCAGGTGAATCCACAGTTGATGTTCCTCTTCCAAGGATAAGGATAGACATTTTCTCTCATTGTGGCCTCTGCCTTCTAACAAAGTGGGGACATTATTCACGTTTGCAAACCTAGATATTATCCTGAGCCGACCTGTAATATGAAAGTTAAGAATTTAATCTCTGGGTCTGGGGCTCAGGGTTAGAGCACCTTCCTAGCACAAGTGAGGCACTGGGTTCAATCCTCAGCATCATATAAAAATAAATATATAAAATGTTACTGAGTCCACTACAACTAAAGAAAACCAAAAAGACACATCCCTACCAGGGTTGTGATGGCACATGCATGTAACCCGAACTGCTCTGGAAGTCGAGCCTTGAGGGTCACAACTTTGAGTCTAGCCTCACTAACTTGGCAAGACCATATCTCAAAAGAAAAATAAAAATGGAATGATGATAGAGCTCACTGGTAGACCATACCTAACTCCTGTCTTCAGGATTACAGGGAAAAGTTTTTAATTCCTATCATTTTTCTATGAGTTTAGGTCCCCACAAAAAAGAAGGTGGCTTAGGGATAATGTTATATTTTCTAAAAACAAGCCATGTTAAATGTTCAAGTGTTCACATTTCTTGAAAAGTTCCCAAGTATTTTTCTTTTGATATTATGGTCATTAGAACCGTCTTTAATTTTATGTTTGCTACTTATTTTCTTATGCACATAAATAACTGATGATATTGAATTTTATTACTGTTCTTAGCTCATCTGATGCTTCTAATAGTAATTAGTGAACTCCTACATTAAAAATATCCACTTAAAATCCACTACTACCTCATACCTCATATTGGAAAACCACAAAAGTTAGATAGTAAAAAACACAAGTAAGTTGCAATACCCCTTTGACAAAGGCAAAGATACTGGTGAGAATCTCAGAAAAACTCTATTCCCTAAAAGTCAGAAACCAAGAAAACAACACCATAATCTCCCCCCACACACATGATTTTATTCTTTTATTGCTGAATAAAATTCCATTGTGTGGATATAAGACATATTTTTTTAACCATTCATCCACTGAAGGGCATCTAGTTTGGCTCCACAGGATATCTGGGTAAAATGGTGGTTCCATTCTCAGATTTCCAAGGAATCTCCATAGTGCTTTCCATATTGGCTGCACCAATTTGCAGTCTCACCAGCAGTGTATGAGTGTACCATTTTCCCCAAATCCTCACCAACACTTGTTGTTGTTTGTCTTCATAACAGCTGCCATAATAAAATTTTTATTATAGTAAAATTCACACACACACACACACACACACACACACACACTCGGGTTTTGCTTTGGTGTCTCTGGACAAGACCATGTGGAGTAGGAACCTACAAATACAATGTAATCCTACTTCTAGTTAAGAGTAGGAATTTGTCCATGGGCAGAATTCTGGAATCACCCATAGCATCTCCCATAAACTTCAGGATCAAAGGGGTGTGAGGCCTAGAGATGTCCGAGAAGCTTCACTCTTTTTCTCCCCATTTCTTGATAGTGATTTCTGGGCCAATGAGCTTTGCTCTACTTTGATTACATTTTATGTATTATCTTAAATCCACTCTTGCAAGAACACAAGAGCCAAGAAAAACAACATAACCTCCATATCCCTGGGATCACAACCAGCTAAAGTGTCAGATATTTTATTGCTTTAGTTATTTACTCACTTCATTTGATCTATTTATTATTACAGGTGGACACCAGCAACTTCTCTAGGTCCTGTTGGAAGGAAACAGTCACACACCTACACACAGCATCCTAAAGGGAGACTGTTGAAACAGGAACTCTGACCCTTCATTGTTCATGAAGACTCACCCAATATCAGAACTTTGAATATTTTATTTTGAAGCAGGGTCTTGCTAAGAGAACCCTGCCTCAAAATAAACTATTCGGAGATCGACTTGAGATCCCCCTGAAGCAGTCTCCCAAATCCCTGGCCTTAACAAAATGTGTTACCAAAACTTGTCCTTTGCTTTTTAAAAGAAAAAAGTGCATAGCTGCTGGTTACATCCCTCCAGTGATATATTTGACACCAGACCCCAAGCAATAAAAACCCCACACAATTCCAAAGCTCAAGTCTGACTCTGGCTGTGAGAGGTTCTGTGATGGGAAGGGATTCCAGGGCGAGAGAGAGAGACATCAGCTCAGAAAAAGTAGGTTCCTTAGTTTTCATGGCAGAAAAGAACTTCATTTGTCAGGCGCATGGACATTCAGGAAAAAAAAATGAGGAGCTGGGGATTCAGTGAAGTCGGTTGTGTGCTTGCTCTACATGCACAAGGTCCCAGGTTCAATCCCCAGCACCACAAGAAGAAAGAAAGGGAAAAAATGTGAGGAAGCCCTAAAGGGAGAGACAGCAAATACGTGGTCTGAGGTTTTGCTATTTGGAGAGGGACATTTAAGTGGGGCTGGACTAGAGATGGGGCCAGAGCAGAGTTCTGTAATTTCTCACCCATTTTTCTAAGCTTTCTCATATCATGCTAGTATTTGGGGGTCCAGGAAGCTGTTCTAGGAGAAATGCTGCATTGCAGGGTGTTGCTTTATTTTTTTTTTTAAATTGATGTTTATTTTTAAAAATAGTTTTTATTTGGACAGTATACCTTTATTTTACATATTTCTATTTAATGTGGTGCTGAGGATTGAACCCAGTGCCTCACACGAGCTAGGTAGGATCTCTGTCACTTAGCCACAACCCCAGTCCCTTGTTTTTAATTTCAAGTTTTTGTGGGCATTCCTGAATTGTGGTGATTTATGACTTCTTTTCTTTTGAGATTCAGAGTAACTTTCTTTTTGGTGTCTCAACATTTCTGCCTTAACCAGACGTGTTCCATAGTTCTTTATGGACCTCAAGTGTTGCTAGAGGAATAATTAAATGATTATTTAGTTGTCAAAGCAAATAGGGCAGTGTTTTCAGGATAGAAGTTTTAAGAAAATGCTCATTATTAGATTTCTATTTTTACTTATGTATTTAGCCATGGACTCATATGGATTTGCAGTGATCCACAAACCAGCAGATTTCAGAAACTTTTCATGTTGACAACTCTTTTAAAATGGTTTTATTCGGATTGAGGCACATTTGACTGAGGGTAAACATTAAGATGCTTTTAAAGTGCTTATAAATTTTCCTGGCTAGAATATTGCAGAGGGTTGTGCCAGTGTTCTCACCACTTTGTTTATCTTATTGGTGTTGAAAAACCTCCAAGATGCAAAAAATGCACCCCAGAGGCAAGCTCCTGCAGGTGGCCACCTATAGACCCCCACACCCACTGATCCAATTCTCCATCCCCCATTAATTGGGTGTCAGGTGCTGTTGGATTGTTAATTATTGGGTAAACCCCAGTGTTTTGCCCCCAAGGAGCCCAAGGTCTAGCTTGTTGGTATTGGAACCACTGGGATGGTTATTCACTTTTCCTTGCCTCTCAAGACAAATCTGAGCTTTATCCAGAAAATTATATTTAGTGGCACTGGTAGCTTAGGAAAATCTCTGATTTGGGTTAAGAAAACTAACAGCAAGAATAATTTCCCTCATGGAGGAAGGAGAGTTTCTGGCCCAAAAGTGACCCCAGCTCTTTTTCTCTTCTCACCCACATAATCTTCTCCTTATCCTGGGCAAGACGACTGTGTACTGCTTATCCCTGGAATCCTGGGAATGTGCCTTGACCTTCTCAGTCTTTCTTCAAAAGAAATGTTCCCAATTCACAAATGCAGCAAAACTAGTTCCCCAAAGACCTAGTCTGTTGTTACTGAGAAACAAAAGTAAAAAATACTGAAAATGGGGGCTGGGACTGGGGCTCATCCATAGAGTGCTCACCTAGCACGTTCAAGGTACTGGGTTCCATCTTCAGAACCACAAAAAAATAAATGGATAGATTAAAGGTATTGGGTCCAACTCCAATTATAAAACATATTTTAAAAAATAAATATTGAAGAGGCAATGTATCTAGCAATTAGGGAAATGCAAATTAAAACTGCACTGAGATTCCCTTTCACTCAAGTCAAAATGGCATTTATCCAGAATACAGTAACAATCATACTCACCCACATGAATGGGGTCCTAAGGAGAATAAGGTATATTTTATGCTTGGATAATTTTACAAAAATGCACTCTCTGGTCATGTATAACTAAGAAGAACCAACAAAATAGAAAAACATAAAACATACTAAACAGAGCCATAGGACCAAATTGATAGCATCACACTCGGATGAGGAAATATCTTTAGGTACATTACAGAATTTTCTAAATCGTTCCCCCATTGGATACTGCCAAAGGTGTTGGAGTCAGAAGGGAAGGTGGAGTTTCAGGATGCTGTATGGAGAAAAAAGGATTCCCCCCGCTTATATGTGCAGGAGCTGGGGTCCTAGGGGGCAGGTAATCTTGAGACCTCCATGATTAATTAAGGCAGAGAGTAGCAGGGTGCATTCGAATCTATGGAGTTATTTACCAAATTAGGAAAACCTGGAATTGGCTTTCCTGGACTCCCAATCAAACCCAAATTGTTTTTCATTAATAGACAGACCATGAAGCCTGCCTTAATGAGAAGTCTACTCTGTATCATGTGACTTTTTTCACCACTGAATTGGGGAGACAAGACCAAATCTCTCTTTGGAAACACATTGGCTTTGTTTGCATCAAGACAAGCAGGTAGGGTCTGTCTTTTTTCTTTTCTTTTCTTTTCTTTTTGTCAAGTGCAGAGTATTCAGCTGATATAAGGATGCACACCTGGGCAGTTTGTCTCTGGTTTTTGGAGGAGGCAAGATCCCATTGCCTGGGATCCAGGGAACTGGTGGGAACTAGAGAGATCACCCAGGGTGGCCTTGATCTGCACAAGGCTGTTATCCTGTGGCCACCGCAGGTATTTTTCTCAAAAAGTAAGAAAGAAAAAAAAAGTGTCACACTCCCATCATTGCAGCGTCTAGGGAGGCTGAGGCAGAAGGATGGCTAATTGAAAGCCAGCTTCAGCAAAAGCAAGGTGATAAGCAACTCAATGAGACCCTGTCTCTAAACTTCAAGCTAGGGCTGGGGAAGGGGCTCAGAGGTCAAGGCCTCTGAATTCAACCCTCAGTGGCCAGAGGGAGATGGAGCCTGGGTGCAGCTGGGGTTTTCCCAGGTCTGCGATCTGGGGGTCTCTTCTGTGCTGATCTCCTTATTCTGCCTCCAGCACAATGTGGGCTCCAGAAACAGATTCAACACAGCTGGAGGAACATCAGCTCTCATACTGCCAACCTCGTGGGAACACTTTCCAGGGGGCTGGCCCCCACCACCACCACCATGAGCCTCAACCAGCGCTGGCCATGATGAACTGGATAGTTTCCACAGGGCAAAAGGCCAGTTTTACTTGGAGAATTTTGCACAGATGAACAAAGGACAAGTCAGCATCCCGAAGATGCTCTGGGTGGTCTTATAGGAGGAGGCCCAGGTGGTGAAAGTTTCAAAAAATGACTTCAATTTCCTAACATCAAAACCCAACAGAACTTAGAATTCTGGTCACCCTAACCCTGACCCAATACCCAAACCTTAAAAGGAAAAGAAAAAAAGCTGCACTCAAACCCTGCCATTCTGGCCTCCTTCTTGCTGCTATCACTCAAAAAGAAGGTTTGCTGCGCTCAGGCTGGGGAGAGCAGAGACTGACTGACGCCCTGTCCAATCAGAAGCCTCCATGCTGAGAGATGTCCAATCCTGAGCGCAGCCAGCGAACAGGGGGCGGGCCTCCACGCTCGGGATGGGATTTATTTCTCCCGGGTCTGTGCAGTTGGCCTCCAGGCTTCGCTGGGTGCCCGGGATCCTGGTTGGCCCTGCCACGCAGGGGCTGAAGCTCTCCAGGGCAGGCTTGGCTGCTGGGCACCAGGAAATGGTGAGTGTGCAGTGGCACCAGGTGCCTGGATAGGGAGGCTTGGGAGGGATGCAGGGCAGGGAGGCCATCAGGTGGGACCCACTGTGGTGGAGTTGGCTGACCCCGACTCTGGGGTCTTTCCATGTCCACAGGCCTGAGCCAATTGGGGACAGCGCCCCTCAGTCCCTGTGGCCAGCCAGGTGGAGAGCGTGACAGTGGCAGGGACCCCTCCAGCCTCCCCATCCCCTGGGGCAACCTCAGCCCCTGCTCCAGTCCTAAGTGGCAGGTGAGCTTGGCTGTCCAGCGTCTTCCTGGGCTCTGGTGATTGACAGGTTGAACCAGAAAATAATCAACTGCAAGCCAGAGGATGGCGCACACCTGTCATCCCAGTGGCTGCGGGTAGGGGGGCTGATGCAGAAGGATTGTGAGGTCAAGGCCAGCCTAGGCAAGTGGGTGAGGCACTTAGAGACTCAGGGAGACCCTGCCTCTAAATAAAGCTCAAAATAGGACTAGGAATGGGGTTCAGTGGTTGAGGACCTCTGAGTTCAATGCCCAGTACCAATAAAAAAAAAAATTCCAATCTCCAAACACCCTTTTCCTGCAAGAGGGGATCTATGGTGAACAGGGACCTCGCTTATTCCTCAGCTAGTTTTGTGGAGTTTGTTTTTTTGTTTTGTAGTTAACAGAAGGGTGCCTTACCACTCAGCCATATCCCTGGTAGTTTTTAGTTTTTATTCTGACCGCGGGTCTAGCTAAGTTGCTGAGATTGACTTTGTTAGGGTTTGATTGATAATGACTTTTCCGTTGCAATTAAGTATAGGATTTTCACATCCACGTGGGTTCAGGGGTGGACTTTATTGACGTTGTGATTCCTAGATGATAATTGTAACAATACAGCTCCACAATGTACATGTTAGGTAATAACTCTTTTTCTCTTATATTTCAAAAGTTTCTTGGTTAAGTTTACATATATTTAACTTTGTGGATGAATTTTAGGACTGGATGCTTCCATTAAGAGTAAAGCATGCTGCATTGTTTATTAGTGCATCATAGTTACACATAATACCTCATGAATATGGCACCCGTGTAAAACTTACCCATGCTATTTTATACTATTTTTAAGCTGAATGTACCATGACTATTAATGTATTATCCTAGTCTTGTTAACTGATTTCAGCAAGTCCCTGTGGCGGGGGTCTATCATGTGTCATTATTGGCAAAACAGTTTCTACAAATAGTTAAGAAGCATTTAAACTCTTTCAGTTTATTAGAATTATTCTGTTTCCTATCATCATTGATACTATTTAATTTTGTCTCTGATAGGATTTTATTTTACATTTCTTGGGTTTCTAAAGATGTTGAATTCTTTTTATTCTCATTATTAAACACATGGGTATCTTCTGTACAAATTGGCAGCTCAAGTCTTCTTCCTGAATTTCTTCAATGGTGGATTTCAGAGTGTTGGGACCGTGAGAATCACCAGTTCGTGGGCCCTTTTCCTACTGAAGCAGGCTGGGATCTTCAGGGGTGTCAGGTTTTTTTCAAACCTGAGGTTTTCATTCTGTTTTGGGGGCATGGGGAGCATAGTGAATAAATGCAGAGGTCCTTTTCCACAGAGCTACATCCCTTGTACTTTCTATCATTTATCTCCTGAAAGATGCTGAGATGCTGAGTCTGGCCTTGAACTTATACCTCAGCTTTCTGAGTAGCTGGGATTACAGGGGTGGCCCTCCTGCCCGGGGCCCCCTGAATGTTCTAAATGTAAGGGAAGAAAAATGTCAGATCCACAACCCCGTCTCCCAGACGAAATCTATACACTTGTATCAATTAATTCCTCAAATTCCAGTCCCCTGTCCCCACTGTAATAAAATTAAAAGAAAAGGGTTTTTTTCACTTTATGAGCATTTTACATGAGAGAAAAGTACACCTAAAACCACTTAACATTTGAAAAAATTTGTGAGTTTGTGTGTGTGTGCATGTGTACTCCCTCTTTCTCTCCCAGGCCAGACACTTTGTCAGAATGTCTTTGGGCTGAGTGTCCCTGCTGTGGACTGCATGTCCTAGGGGTCTCATGCCCTCTGTGATATTTTCCTGGTCCTGGTTTGGCTCTGCCTGACACAGGGATCCCACACCTGGGTCATCTGAGGTCTCCTTAGCGTCTGGTAAATATCAGCCACATGTTGACCTATGAGCAGGTGCATTTAGGGGAAGTAGTTTCTCAGGGGAGTAGGTGACTGCTCTGAGGCTTGGAGGAGTCTCCTTATCCAGAAGCCACTTCAGAAGTTCCCTCGTCCTGACTCTTGTGGATACTTGAACATCAGTGGGCATGCAGCCATTTATTAACACACTGGTTCAAGTTCCTTTGGAAATTTGTCCAGAGTGGTTGTTAGCTTTTAAAGAACTCCATGCTATTTTTTAAAAATGGCTGCACTAAACTGATATTCTAGCCCCATGTGGGCGGGTCTCTTTCTCCATACCCACGTCGTTGGAGGACTTGTTTCTTCCCCTGTTTGATAGGAGCCTTTCCCACACCTGAAGTTGGGCTGCAGAAGCTCTCCTACTTTGCTGGTGACTGAATTTCTGTTGCAATTTGTTAGAACCCAGGCTGCCTGTGCTCACTGCAGGAAGGTGGTGTGAGCCTATTCTAGAAATAAATAGGGTTTTGACCCCTTTTGCTGCACTCCTGGTGTGGATTGTAGCACAGGGAAATACTGAGACATCAATATGATGCCCCTCCTTTGTGATCCAGGGAGATATGCACATGCACAGTTGCCATTGCTCCCAAAACTTGGTGGGTTAGGATGGAGTCCATGAATGGGGAAAAATGTTGGGACTCTGATTGCCTGGACATACTCCTTCCAGAAAGAACTGTTCAGGCCTGGAGTTATTTCTAAGGTAGGGGGAAAAGGGCTCAGGCAGGGCTGCTGGGTGGACTGCATTTGTCCTGTCTACCTTTATTGACTGGCTAGAGAGGAGCTAAACTGTTAGCAACCACAGTTTGCAGATCATGCTGGCCAATCCCTTTTAGGGATAAACTGGGACCCTTGAGACCTCAGTCTCCTTCTTCCCTGGTCCCATGGATAAAGCTCATGACCCTCCAGAGCCATAGAAAAGCACTCCTTTTTCTCTCGTCCTGATACTTGTGTATATCCAGCTCTTTTTTTTATGAACACCATACAAATTGCTTTTCCAGCTACAAGTCATTTAGTGTTCAATGTGCTCCATTTGTGACCCCAATTCAATCTGCCTCTACTCTGGGTGCATCTGGATTGGGGTATTCTGTCCCAATTATGTGGCGCATTGCTCAAGGCAGGACTAATGCCCACGTGTCCCCCAACTTTGCCTGCCCTTTGGATGGTAGAGATTTTCTGAGTGGTCCAATGCATAGGTCTCTCAGTCCATGTATAACTTTATTTAAGGGGGACTCAAAACAGAAGTAGGTACTTATTGGGTGTATCCATGTGTGAAGAGAATCCAGGAGCCTCCTATTCTGGTGTAATTTTGAAACATAATCCTCCTCAATATGTGATTCTTCGGGGTGCTGAAGTATAGTCCAGTACCACGCACGTCCTGCTCCCAAGCCCTACCAGTGTTCTGCGCCTCCAGTTCCCAGACCTCCCTTCACGTTGGGTTGTCTTGTTCATTCACATTAAATCCTCTGCTGTAGATGGTGGCATTTATCTAGACCTTTTCAATGCACTTCATAATAAAAATGACATTTACATACATATGGAGTCATCTATGAAATTTCTGCTTTGTGATTTTTTTGGTCCTCAAATTACTGCAATATGATAATTTTATAATATGCATTGGTGCCTGGTAATGATAGCTCCTGCTTTTGCTTTTAGAGTTTAGAATTCTTGGCTAATTTTATATTGATTTACCCTTCCAAGAGAATTTTCAAACTGTTTGCTTTGGTCCCTTCTTCAATTACAAGGAAATCATGGTGAAATTTTGATGGGGTGTTATCCTAGATGAACCTGAGGGAAGCTGTCTTCTTTCTACTGAGGAGTCCTATCATCTATACCCAGGGTGTGTAATTCAGTCTGTTATGTGCTGATCTGTATTTGTATTTTTTCAAATTCTGCAGATGTACTATTTAAGTATGCTTATATGTGAAATGTGACATTTATGTGACAGCTATATAAAACTAACATGGTGTTCATAGTATTTGTCAAACTGTATGCAATATGGCAAACAAAATGTGGCTGATTGTCAGAAATAGTTATTTTCCATAGTTTATTATTTATCTATTACCAAATGGACATCCTCTGTCACCAGGCCCTGGGTCTCGGCTCTGGAAGAGCATGCTGTGTCCCCATATGGACAGGTGCTGTAGTGTCCATATCTGTTTCTGTGGACCTTCATGATAACCCCACATGTTCTTCAACACTGTCTCAATTTTTGTTCAATGTGACTTTATGGTGCAGTCCCTCCTTTCTTAAGAGGTTTATTGCTTTGTGGTGAAGGGACATTTAGATACCTGCTATTTGAAGGGGATGTTCACTGCTCTTGCCTGCGTTTCTCTCTTAGTCTCTGTTCTCCTTTCTTAGAAGAGTTTGGTTAAAGTTGAGGCAATTGGTTTCTTTCATCTGTCACTTCTCCTTGTTCTCTTTAATGGGGTCATTTTAGGAATAGATTTTTTTGTTTTCATATATACAATGTATAAATTTAAAAATATTTTTTCTGTAACTTTGAAAAGGACTTTTTTTCATTCTTTTTCTCCTTTTGTGAAACTGGAGTTTGGAACCAGGGTGCCCTATTACTCAACACTATCCTCAGTCCTTTTAAAATTTTTATTTAAAAAATTTAATTTTTTCTTAATTTTTAAAAATTACTACTGCCTATTTATTTTTAAATTTAGGCAGGGTTTCACTCGGTTGCTAGGGTAAGCTTCACAATTGTGATCCCCCTGCCACAGCCTCCAGACCACTGGATATATTGGGTATGTAGCACCAAATGCATTCTATCTCAGTTAGTTTGTTTGTTTGTTTGTTTCTTTTTTTCTAGATGTTTTTTCAATCATGAATTTTTATAGTTTTTATTATTTTTTTTGAAATACATGACAACAGTGTAATGCATCATAATCCTTATTTCACATAGAGCACAATTTTTCATATTTCTGTATATAATGTATATTCACATCAATTTATGCCATTATACATGTACTTTTTTGCATTACAACTCTTTATACAAATATATATCACAATTTTTTATCTCTCTTTGTATATAAATATGTTGACACCCAATTCATGTCTTCATACATGAACTTTGTATAAAGATGTCCATCACATTCCATCATCCTTGCTAATCCCCTGTGCCCTCCCTTTCCCCTCTGCCCTATTTAGAACTCATCTATTCCGCCCATGCTCCCCCTCCCTAACCCACTATGAGTCAGCCTCCTTATATCAGAGAAAACATTTGGCAATTTTTTGGGGGGGGTTGGCTGAATTCACCTAGATTTATCTTCTCCAACTCTATCCATTTACGTGCAAGTGCTATGATTTTGTTCTTTTTTAATGATGAGTAATATTCCATTGTGTATATAAGCCACAATTTTTTTTTATCCAGTCATCCACTGAAGGGCATCTAAGTTGACTCCATAGTTTAGCTATTGTGAATTGTGCTTCTATAAACATTGACCTGGCTGTGTCCCTGTAGTGTGCTGTTTTTTGTATAGTCCGAGAAGAGAAATAGTTGGGTCAAATGGTGGTTCCATTCCCAGATATCCAAGGAATCTCCTTACTGGCTGCACCAATTTGCAGTCCCACCAGCAGTGTATGAGTGTACCTTTTCCCCACATCCTCTGCAACACTTATTGTTGTTTGTCTTCATAATAGCTGCCCTTGTGACTGGAGTGAGATGGAATCTTAGAGTGGTTTTAATTTGAATTTCTCTGACTGCTAGAGATGATGAGCATTTTTTCATATAATTGTTGATTGATTGTGTATCCTTTTCTGAGAAGTGTCTGTTCTGGTCCTTAGCCCATTTATTGATTGGATTATTTGGGCTTTTGTTTGTTTGTTTGTTTGTTTGTAGTTGAGATGTTTGAGTTCTTTATATACCCTAGAGATTAGTGCTCTAACTGATGTGTGATGGGGTAAAGATTTGCTCCCAGAAAATATGCTCTCTATTCTATTGGTTTTTTTTTAATAAAAACCTTTATTTTAAATTGATCCCATGTGTTGATTCATGGTTTTAATTCCTGTGCTATAGGAGTGTTATTAAGGAAGTTGTGGCCTAATCCCACATGATGGAGATTAGGGCCTACTTTTTCTTTTATTTGGAGAGTCTCTGGTTTAATTCCTAGACCCTTGATCCATTTTGAGTTAACTTTTATGCATGGTGAGAGAGAGGGATTCAATTTTGTTTTGCTACCTATCGATTTCCACTTTTCCCATCACCATTTGTTGAAGAGGCTATCTATTCTCCAATCCATGTTCTTGGCAACTTTGTCTAATATAAGATAATTGTAGTTTTGTGGGTTGGTCTCTGTGTACCTCTATTCTGGGCTATTGGTCTACCAGCCTGTTTTGATGCCAGTACCATATTGTTTTTGTTACTATGACTCTGAAGTATAGTTTAAGGTCTGGTATAGCAATACCACCTGCGTCCCTTTTCCAGCTAAGAATTGCTTTATCTATTCTGGGTCTATTATTTTTCCAGATTTAATTCATGATTGCTTTTTCTATTTCTATGAGGAATGCCATTGGGATTTTGATCAGAATTGCATTAAATCTGTATAGTGCTTTTGGTAATATGATCATTTTGATAATATTAATTCTGCCTATTTAAGATCAAGTTAAATCTTTCCATCTTCTAAGGTCTTTGATTTCTCTTTAGTGTTTCATAGTTTTCATTGTATGGATCCTTCACCTCTTGTTGATTTCCAAGTATCTTTTTTATTGAGGATATTGTGAATGGGGTAATTTTTCTCATTTCTCTCTCAGAGAATTTGTCACTGATATACAGAAATGCCTTTGATTTACGGGTGTTGATTTTATATCCTGCTACTTTGCTGAACTCTAGTTCTAGAAGTTTTCTAGTGGAGTTTTTTGAGTCTTCGAGGTACAGAATTATATCATCAGCAAATAGTGCTAGTTTAAGTTCTTCTTTTCCTATGCTTATTTGTTTAATTTCTTATTTTAAAAATTCTTTCTTTTATTGGTTGTTCACAACATTACAAAGCTCTTTGCATATCATATTTTATACATTACATTGAAGAACTCCCAATTTTACCCCAAATGCAGATTGCAGAATCACTCCTTTAATTTCTTTAATCTGTCTAATTGCTCTGGCCAGTGTTTCAAGAACTATATTGAATAGAAATGTGAGAGAGGGCATCCCTGTCTTGTTTTCAATTGTATAGAGAATGCCTTCAGTTTTTCTCCATTTAGAATAATGTTGGCCTGAGACTTTGCATTGAGAGCCTTTCAAATGTTGAGGGAAGTTCCTGTTATCCCTTGTTTTTCTAGTGTTTTGAACATGAAGGTGTGCTGTATTTTGTCAAATGCCTTTTTTTTTGCATTTTTTGAGATGATCATAAGGTTCTTATCTTTAAATCTACTGATGTGATGAATTACATTTATTGATATCTGTATGTTGAACCAAGGTTGCATCCTGGAATGAATCCCACTTCATCATGATGAACCATCTTTTTGATATGTTTTTGTATTTGATTTGCCAGAATTTTATTCAGAATTTTTGCTTCTGCTTTTTAGAGGTATTGGTCTGAAGTACACTTTCTTGTCTGTGTTTGTCTTATTTTAGAATGAAAGAGATATTGGCCTTATAGAGTGAGTTTGGAAGTGCTCCCTTTTTTATATTTCATAGAATAATTTGAGGAGTGTTGGTATTAGTTCTTCTTTGAAGTTCTTGTATCCATTGAGTCCTGGGCTTTATTTATTTTTATTTTGGGGGGGTTGGTAGCCTTTAGATTGTGTCTTCTATTTCATTACTTGAAAATGATCTGTTTAACTTATTCAGTTTGGGTAAGTCACATGATTCTAGACATTTGTTGATGACTTCTATATATTCTGTTTTATTGCAGTACAAATTTTCAAAATAATTTCTAATTATCTTCTGTATTTCTCTAGTGATCATGGTGATATTTCCTTTTTCATCATGGATTTTATTAATTGGAGTTTTTCTCTCCTTCTCTACAGTAGCATGGATAAGGTTTTATCAAATGTATTTGTTTTTCAAAGAGCCAACTATTCATTTTGAAAACTAAAAAAAAATTAAAAATATATGGTAGCACAATATATTACAATTCTTATTACACATATACAGCAAAACTTTTCATATCTCTGTATATAAAGTAGGTTGACATCAATTCATGTGTTCATATGTGTACTTTGCATAATGATGTCTATTATATTCCAGCATCCTTGCTAATCCCTTTCCCCTCCCTATTCCTCCCACCACTCTGCCCAAAATAGAATTCATCTATTCCTACCATGATCCCCCTCCCTACCCCTCTATGAGTCAGCCTCCTTATATCAGAGAAAACATTCAGCATTTGTTATTCTGGGTTTGGCTAACTTAGCATTATCTTCCCCAATGCCATCCATTTACCTGCAAATGCCATGATTTTATTTTAGTTTTTATTGCTAAGTAATATTCCATTGTGTACAAATGCCATGTTTACTTTATCCATTCATCCACTGAAGGACATCTATGTTGGCTCCACAGTTTAACTCTTGTGAATTGTGCTGCTAAAAACATTGTGACTGTGTCCCTCTAGTATGCTGTTTTTAAGTCCTTTAGGTATAGACTGGGGAGCGGGATAGCTGGGTCAAATGGTAGTACCATTACCAGTCACTTTGTCAATTTTTATTGGCTTCTTTTGTTCCAATTTCATTGATCTCGGCTCTGATTTTAATTCTTTTCTCTCCTTTACTGCTTTTGGTGTTGATTAATTGTTTTTTGTAGGGGTTTGAGATGTAATTTTAGGTCATTTATTTGACTTCTTCTTTTTTTTAAGGAATGAACTCCATGCAATGAAGTTTCCTCTTAGTAATGCCTTCACAGTGTCCCAGAGATTTTGATATGTTGTATCTGTGTCCTCATTCACCTCTAAGAATTTTTAAATCTCCTCTTTGATGTTTTCTGCAACCCATTGTTCATTCACTAGCATATTATTTAGACTCCAGGTATAGGAGTAGCTTCTATTTTTATCATTGATTTCTAATTTCATTCCATTATGATCTGATAGAATGCAGGGTAATATCTTTACTTTTCTGTATTGGTTAGAGTTCTTTTTTGCATGACATATGGTCTATTTTAGCGAAGGATCTATTTGCTGCTGAGAAGAAAGTCTCTTCGCCTGTTGAAGGATGATATATTCTATGTATGTCAGTTAAATATAAGTTGTTGATTGTATTATTGAGTTCTATAGTTTCTGTCTGGATATTGTTTGGAAGATCAATCCAGTGGTAAAAGAGGTTTGTTAAAGTCACCCAGAATTATTTTCTTGTGGTCTACTGGGCCCTTAAACTTGAGAAGCGTCTGTTTGAACATAGATGCTCCATTGTTTTGGGGGTGTGTATATTTATACTTTTTTTTGTCTTGTTGGTGTATAGTTCCTTTAAACAGTATGTAGTGTCCTTCTTTATCCCTTTTGATTAACTTTCACTTGAAGTCCACATTATTTGATATAAGAATAGAAACAACTACTTGCCTCCACAGTTCATGTGAGTGGTATTTATTTTTTGTATATGAACACAATACCTTTATGATTTAGTTTTATGTGGTGCTGAGGATCAAATACAGGGCCTCACATGTGCTAGGTTAGTGCTCTACCACTGAGCCCCAACCCCAGCCTGAGCGATATATTTTTTTCCAACCTGTCACCTTTAGTCTCTGGGTGTCTTTTCCTATGAGATTAGTCTCTTGGAGTCAGCATATTGTTGGTCTTTTTTTTTTTAATCCAATCTGCCTGTCTTTTGATTGCTGAGTTGGAACTAAACTTTCAGGATTATTATTGAGACAAGATTTGTATTCCCAGTTATATTTGTTTATTTTTGGTATTTAACTAAGTCAGTTTCTCTTTGATAGGTTTTTCCTTTAGAGTGATACTACCCTTTTCTTATTTTTTATTGTTGTTCATTTCCTCCTCATGGAATATTTTGCCAAGGATGTTCTGTAGTGCAGATTTCTCATTGTAAATTCTTTTAAATTTTGTGTATGATGGAAAGTTTTTATTTTGTCATAAAATACCATCTGAATTAGATTTTGATCTAATTGCTAATCAAAATTTAATTTACTGGGTATACTTCTTGATTGGCATCCATTTCTTTCAGAGCTTGGTCTATATTGTTGCAGGATCTTGTAGACTTCAGGGTCTCAGTTCAGAAATCAGAGATCCTGATTGGTTTTCCCTATATGTAATTTGATTCCTTTCTCTTGTGGCTTTTGAAATGCTCTGCTCCTCCTGCAAGCTAGATCTTTTCATTATGATGTGTGTTGGTGTAGACCTGTAGTGATCTTGTTCATTTGGTATTTTATACGATCCTTGTATTGGATTTCCCAATTCACTCTACATGTTTGGGAATTTTTCTGGTATTATTTCGTTGAATAGATTGTCCATTTCTGTAGTTTAGACCTCTATGCCTTTATCTATCCCAATAGTTGTTAAATTTGGTCTTTTAATATTATCTCACAATTCTTGAATCTTCTGCTCATGGTTTCTGACAATATTCACTGGGGTCAACTTTATTTTTTCAAGATTATATATTTTGCCTTCAATGTCAGAGGTTCTGTCTTCCAAGTGATCTATTCTGTTGGAGATGCTTCCTATTGAGTTCTTAATTTGGTTTACCGTTTTCTTCATTTCAAGGATCTCTCTTTTTTTTTTTCAAAATCTCTATCTTCTTATTGAAGGAATCTTCTGTTTTCTGTGTTTGCTTATGTAACTCTTTATCAAAATAATCCTTTGCTGCCTGTATTTGCTCTCATATCATCCTTTAATTCACAGAAAATTATGTACCTTCTCCCATTTATCCTGCTATTCTGACCATGGATTCTAATAATGTAGCATCTTTGTTTGGGGCATATTCTTTCTTGGTTTCTCATTTTGTACATGCATCTTCCCTTTCAACTCTGTGTTTTTAAGATACATAGCCATGTAGGCTTATAGGGTCCCCAATGGGTTTCAATACATTTCTTTTAAAAAATTCATTTATTTTTTTTAAATACACGACAAAAGTGGAATGCATTACAATTCTTATTACACAGAGAGCAAAATTTTTCGTATCTCTGTATAGAAAGTATATTCATGCTAATTTATGCCATTATATGTGTACCCATTTCTTTCTGCATTATAAGTCTTAATACACATATATATCACATTTTTCATATCTCTGGTTGTATATAAGGTATGTTGGCACCAATTTGTGTCTTCATATATGTACTTTGGATAATGGTGTCATCACATTCCACAATCACTGCTAATCCCCTGCCTCATCCCCTCCCCTCCAACCCCTCTGACCTATGTAGAATTCATCTATTCTTCCCATGCTTCCCCTCCCTACCCCACTATACTCAGCCTTTTTATATCAGAGAAACCATTCAACATTTATGTGTTGGGATTGCCTAACTTGACTTCTCCAATATCATCCATTTATATGCAATTGCCATGATTTTTTTATTACTGAGTAAAATTTCATTGTGTATATATGCCCCATATTTTTATCCATTCATCAACTGAAGGGCATCATTTAATATTGGTCTGTTTAAATTGTGTATGTCTTCCTGATTCAATGTGGGCATATCATATGACTTAAGAAATTTGTTGATGGGCTGGGGATTTGGCTCAAGTGGTAGCGCGCTCACCTGGCATGCATGCGGCCTGGGTTCGATCCTCAGCACCACATACAGACAAGGATATTGTGTCTGCCTAAAAATAAATAAGTAAATATTTAAAAAAAAAGAAATTTGTTGATGCCTTCAGTGTCTTCTGTTTTATTGGGGTATACATTTTCAAGATAATTTCTAAATATCTTGTCTATTTCTGTAGTGTCTGTTGGGATATTACCTTTTTCATCATATATGCTGATAATTTGAATTTTATCTCTCTTTGTCTTTATTAGCATAGGGTCTGTGAGAGAACCAACTTTTTGTCAAGGTTTAATTGTTTCTTTTAATTCAATTTAAGTTCTAATTTCAATTATTTCTTGCCTTCTACTTTGCTGTTGATTTCTTCTTCTAGGGCTTTGAGATGAAGTATGAGATTAATGATTGACTTTTTCTTCTTTTAAGGAATGAACTCAATGCAATGAATATTCTTCTTAGTACTGCTTTCATAGTGTCCAAGAGATTTTGATATGTTGTGTCTATGTTCTTGTTTACCTCTAAGAATTTTTTAAATTTCCTCCTTGAAGTCTTCTGTAACCCATTGTTCATTCTATTGCATCAAATTGATACACTCGTTGAACTGCTTATAAAACTTGAAATAATTCAAGTTTGTCTTTTCACAAGGTGGTAGTGTCACTTTACATGTCTCCAAACATTAATATTTTATGAATATTTTACACATTGGGAATGTGTCATGGATGATATTTGAAACTAATTGTATTGGGAATCTCAATCTATCTCATGGATAGAAAGCAGAAAGAATAAAAACCAGACTGTTTTAAAAAGCTTTTTTACCGCTCTTTTTGTCTCCCTTGTGCACAATCACCTCATGAGAATATCTTTGACAAGTCTGATCTGCATCTGGAATGTCCGCCAAATTTCACATTCACTGATTGCAGAAAAGTTAGGCGTTGGGCTGTTATTCAGTGCTTGGGTTATTATATATATCCTTCACTTCACTCTGATATGGAATATATATACTGTTTTTAGACTTATGTATTTTCCTCTGAATTAGATAATGGAAAGTATCTTATTACATAATTAAAGTCACTCTCCTACATGATAGTCAGTTCTACTAACTCTTAATTCAAATTAAAAACTGAATAATGGTTTGGACCAGGTTCTATTTATCTACCAATTTTTATTTCAGGAGCCATTGAAATTCAGGGATGTCACTATTGATTTCTCTAAGGAGGAATGGAAATGCCTGGATCCTGCTCAGCAGAATTTATATAGAGAAGTGATGTTGGAGAACTACAGCAACCTAGTCTTTGTGGGTGAGCATAACTTTCCTTCAATATTCCTAATTATCATTATTTAGTTTTCTTCCCTTGAAGTATATCATTTGGGAACTTCTCCAGAAAAATGTGTTGCATATTTATGCTTTCAATAAGAAAGATGGGGTAGTTCGTGGTGCTAACAAGAAAATATTAATGATGTTTCCTTTCATCTTTAATGTTTTCCTTTGGTGGCATGATATATGACTTTCACTTGACATATGGTTGACTTAGAGAATGCAGTGATGTCAAATCCTGTGGCCCACATATAGCAGAGGACATAGTTGAGGTAGAGGAGGAAGCCTAAATTCAAAAAGGTTCATTGAGACATTATCTAACAGAAAATATTTTTGAGAAGCTTTGAATTCTTTCTCTTGTTATCATAGAAAAACCTGTCCTGTGTTCTGTGCTTTAAAATTATGTAGTATCCTCCTTTTCCTCCAGTAATGTCTCCATACATTCAAATTAACAACAAAACACTCCGCTTGCCTTTTGAGTGTTAATGTTATCTGACAGCAGCTCTTTCATAACTTAAAAAATGTTTTTAGTTGTTAATGAATTTCCTGTTTATCCATATATGGTGCTGAGAATTGAACCCAGGGCTTCACAAATGCTAGACAAGCTCTCTAACAGTGCTCTAAAACTCCAGCTCTTGTTCCATTATTTGCAGGAAAGTTTTGCACATTTCTGGAGACCTCTAGGTCCACCCATTGTAATACATTACTATCATAAGTCAGTGTCTCTAATCTTATTTGTACATTTTTTCACTAAAATTTTCTTATCAGTGTTCTTTCTGATATGTGTAATGGATTTTCTATGAAATTATCTGCTATGAAATGAGTGTCAAGTTGGACAAAGACTGCTGTTTTGAGAGATGGTGTGAGTTTTATTTGAGTTAGAGGATTTGTAAAATAATACATCTGTGGATATTTACAATTTGGTTGTTTTTCCTCTTTTTTAAATTGTGTACAGTAGGTTCCATGTTATAGACTGGGTTTCCTCATATCAGTTAATTGCTTCACAAACTAAGAGATGTATGATTCTTGTTTGTATTGCCAAAAATATTATATGTTCTTTTGCCTGTATAAATATTAAGCCTCTTTTGTCCATGACTTCTGTATTTTATCTTGATTGGCTTTTGATTCTGCCCATGTATGTAGAAATTGAAGTTTTCTATGTGTAATTGTATTGGAGATTGATGGCTGTGATACTCTCGTGCTGAACTACACCCGAGCTCCTTTTCACTCATATTTAAAGAGAGGTTCTCACTAAGTTATTGAGGATGTCTTGAATTTGCAATTCGCCTGCCTCAGACTTCCTAGTAGCTGAGATTACATGCATGCTCATCATTTGTATATTGATGAGCTTGTTCTTCTTTCAAGGATAAAGACCACATTATTTTAAATGTAGCTTTGAGAAATGTTGCCATTCTCTTTATCTATTAATTTTCGGTGTAATCAAAACCACAAATTAAAACTTATTGTCTCCAAAATTGTAAATATATAGTTCAGTAACATTAATTAAAATTGTTATGCAATATATTTCTACAAAGTTTACATCTAAAAAAAAAAAAAAACAATGCCTAGGAAGTGAGGGCTCATTTCTGTCTCCTCATCACATAACTATTCTCTCTTGTTAAGAAAGCTTTTTTTTTAGTTTAGAGATGTCATGTTAGTAGAATTCTGCAGTAGTCTCTCTGTGACATTTCAGTTAACCTAGTGTATATACATTTTGTAAAATATATAATTAAAATAAATTCTTTGACTTCAAAATTCTGTAGTTTTATATTCCAATATGGCTCATCATTCTTTTCAAGGGATATTTGGTTTACATCCCCCATGATGGCTCTGTTGAATAACAATGTAACAAAACTGGTGTGCAATGTTTTTAATTTGCTATTGATGTGAGGGCTGATTGCCACACTCACTAAGAACTCCATCTACGTGACTCCATGTTTGCATTTACAATTAAATTCTGTAACTTTTAATATTTTTTTAGCAGGGAAATAATCTTATTTGTATTTTTGGGGTTATTCATACAATTTAAAAGATAGATTTCTCTGCAAAAAAATTTTTTAACAATGGGAGGTTGATGAATATTATATGGAGCCTCTAGTTAACTTTAAGTAGTATATACATCTTTAAATTTAATCTTTCAATTTTGAACATCATCATGCCGAAGAGTGTTCAATCAACTGACACATATTTAGGGATTTTTGAAAATCTCTACCACTTTTGACTTAAAATATTTATTCCATGTTGGTTACAAAATAACTATCACTTAAATTTTTATTAACCTTTGTTTTAATATATAAAATTGATCTAACCAGAATAATATTCCACTTTTGATTAAGAACAGGGATTCTATAAGTCTATCTAGTTTCAAAATATTTTCAAAGTCTTATGCTTTGCAATTACCATTTTGCTTCACTGTATTTCTCTTTTCAGTAAGTGGGGATTTATGTCTCTTAGTATGACGGTGATTCTTTGTTTTCATTAAACCCTCTCAGTGTTTTCTTTGTGTGTTTGGGAAGTATGAAGTACGTAACGAATGTATTTACTCTTAATTCAGAACCTAGGGAAAGGGTCCTTTTCTCTCTTTTGCCTCTTTTGAAAGTTTTTTTGTTTTAATTTAAAATGTCTTCTATGTCCTATAACTGTCTTAAACTATGTTTTGTGTACTATAATTTATACAGCCCAGGTTTTGTTCAATCACTTTTGTATGTGTCATTATTATATTCTTTTGCTTTCAGTATGTGTGTGTTCTTAGATTTAGAGTATCCTGTAGACTATCTACAATTGCAATATTTAGAGTTAATTCAGATATCCAAGTTTTGTTTTTATCACAATTTTGTAATCTTGCAGTTGCCAACAAAAAACTCAAAAAAGGAAGAATCTCCTACTCATACTTTGTATGAGTATCAACTTGACTTCACTTTATTAAAAACTGAATATATTTATGTGACCTTTTAAGATTATATTTTTGTTTCAGGTATATATGCCTATTAACAGTATTGTTTTTTTGCTTTTGTCTTTCAAATTTTATTGCAAAATTACATGTTTTATGACCCATCATTACAATAAAATAGAATTGTTTTTGCCAAGAAATGTTTAAAATTTTATATGACTTATGATGGTGTGCACTTACATTTTATTATGAAGGGTTACCTTTAGTACTTTTTGGAGAACATATCCAGTGTTGATGAATAGTGTGTGTATTTTTGTATGTTTAAAGACTTCATTTTCCTTCTCTTTTGAAAGGTAGTAGCTGTGAATATAATTTCTTGGTTGATAATTTTATTCTTTCATCCCTTGAATATAGATAGAATGAATTTCTTCCTGTGTTGTGAAGATTCGACTAAGGATTTCACAATTATATAGTTACACATTTTTAGGTGACCCATCTTTTTCGCTTGGATGCTCTCAGTATCCTGAGTTTTTAAACTTGGATTACAACCTACTTTGAGTCTTTACAACTTGGAGAAAACTGAGCTGCTTGGATGTTTCATTTTTCCGATTTTCTGAGATGTGTTTATTAATACTGGAAAGAGAACTTAAGCGCGATTTAGCACTTTGCATTTTTTACTTTGTCTGGCCTTTAAATTTTGATGCTCTAGCTCAACCTCCTATGTTGCTATGTACAACCACCCCTGAGTGTTTCAGACATTTTCTGAAGAAAGTCTTTAAACATACATTTCTGCTTATTACTATTAACAATTCTTCACTTATTTTTATTCTGTTTATTGTGTGTTGGTTTAGTTCAGTAAACTTCTTTTAAATAATAATTGACTATTCCCTTGAAGTAATTCATAACTTTGCTTACAGTTGATTTAGCCATGTTTCTTTCTGTTGGTAAGCAGGAACCCCTTTTTGAACAGTCCCCAAATATTTGCATGTTTCATATTTTTATTTTTAATGAAACAGTAGATTTTGAAAATATATTCTGAAGTAGGAAAATCTTTGTGTAACAAAATGTATTTTTTCTCTACTATATTACTCTCTATAGTAATGTACTCATCTTGGATAGTGTGAACACAAAGATGATTAGGAAAATTTTCAAAGTAATTTTCTGTGTGTATTTTTATTTGATTTATATATTTCTACAGAAATGATAGACTGGATTTAATAATTCACTCCCCTACTGATGTTATTTTTTGCTGCAATTTCTTATGTCTGAAAAATATACTCAGCGCAGTACAGTAAGTAAACATGTTTGTTATTTTTATTTATTACAGCCATGACTTCTAATCATCCTCGAGAAATTTTACCAGAACAGGGAATAAATGAGAGAGAGAGAAGATATGTAAAGTGTGACTTTGACTGTTTACAACCAAGAAAACAATGGGAAAATATAGGTGAGAGTAAAGTTCAAAAATTGTATTATAATAGACAAAATCAATCAGTAGTCCCTATTTATGATAAAAATTTTATGGTCAAAAGACACCAGAGAAAATTTATCTTAAAAAAAATTCAATGTATTCCAATTATTTTGAGGAGTTTTATGTCTTTAAAAATAAATCCACAGCCATTTTTGAATTGAAAGTCAATGTGGAAAAATTGAAATTCAGACCATGCATCAGTTTTTAACTTGGCCAATTATAAAAGTAGCACTGAGTTAAAATTCCAGTAAAACTTTTGCACAGAAAAGATATTTCTAAAAGTGATCCTTTTGGGAGTTTCTTTATAAAATGTCCATTTTCTGAAACAAAAGATTAATTTCTCCTTGTCCCCAAATGGACAAGAATTGTAGAAAAGTTTCTACTTCCCCACTATTGCTTAATGACAATTCTGATACAGATTTATGGAAAGTGCACTATATAGATAAAGCTTGAAGTAACACAATAAGCCATGTCTCTACCCTGAGTAATGACCAGTATATTTACCTTGATGATAAAATCTATGAATATAGAGAAATCCTAGTCCTTTTCTAAAGGAAATTTACCAAGATGACCATGTAGGAAAGTCTTGCTTCAGTGATCAAAAACTAGTGTTCATTAAAATATTTATAGCCAAGAAAAAACCCGCAAGTGTAACATATGTAAAAGGGCTCTTAACCACAGTACAGAGCTTTCTTAATACAAGAAAATTTATAGAGAAAGACAGACCGAGTTGTATCGGAGATATTGAGCAGGTAAATGCTTTAATATATTTTTAAAACACCGCAGATACTATGACAGTGATAAATTCTACAAATTTAAAGAATGTGAAAAAACTTTTAGTGAAAAGTTAAAACTTGTTTAATAACAGAGGATTTATACTGAAGGAGAGACCTGTAAATGTAAAAAGTGTGGGAAAGACTTAAAAAGTTTTTCACCATTACTCAACACCAAAAAAATTATTCTGTAGAGAAGACCAACCAATGTGAAGAATGCAATGTACTCAAGAACTTTACTCATCATCACAATGTTCATACAGGAGATATGCCATGCAAATGCAAAGAATGTGACAAAACTTCTAATAAAAGCTCCAATCTTATTTGTCAGCAGTGGACACACCCTGGAGTAATGCCCTACATATGTAAACAATTTTGCAAAGGTTTCAGTCAAAAACCAAGCCTTAAAAATTACCAGAGAATTCATATGGAAGAGAAGCCCTACAAATGTAAAGTGTGTGGCAAAAGTTTTAATATAAACTCAAATCTTGATCCCCACAACAGGATTCATACTGGAGAGAAGCCCTACAAATGTAAATTGTGTGGCAAGAGTTTCAGTAAAGAATCATCAGTTACTCGGCACCTGAGAATCCACACTGGAGAGAAGCCCTACAAATGTAAAGTGTGTGGCAAGAGTTTTAATACATACTCAAATCTTGATCGCCACAACAGGATTCATACTGGAGAGAAGCCGTACAAATGTAAAGTGTGTGGCAAAAGTTTTAATACAAACTCAAATCTTGATTGCCACAACAGAATTCATACTGAAGAGAAGCCCTATAAATGTAAAGTGTGTGGCAAGAGTTTATATTAAAACTCGAATCTTGATTGCCACAACAGGATTTATACTGGAGAGAAGCCCTACAAATGTAATGTGTGTGGCAAGAGTTTTAGTCGAAAATCATCACTTACTCAGCACCAGCGAATCCACACTGGAGAGAAGCCCTTCAAATGTAAAGAGTGTGCCAAAGCTTTTAATAGCACATTGCACCTTAATTGTCACAAAAGGATTCATAGAGGAGAGAAGCCCTACAAATGTAAAGTGTGTGGCAAGAATTTTAATCACATATCATCACTTACTCAGCACCAGCGAATCCACACTGGAGAGAAGCCCTACAAATGTAAAGTGTGTGACAAGGCTTTTAATATACACTTGAGTCTTGTTCGCCACAACAGAATTCATACTGGAGAGAAGCCCTATAAATGTAAAGTGTGTGGCAAAAGTTTTAATACAAACTCACATCTTGATCGCCACAACAGGATTAATACTGGAGAGAAGCCCTACAAATATAAATTGTGTGGCAAGAGTTTCAGTCAAAAATCATCACTTAATCAGCACCAGCAAATCCACACTGGAGAGAAGCCCTACAAATGTAGAGAATGTGGTAAAGATTTTAAACAACAATCATCACTTACTCGACACCAGAGAACCCATACTAGAGAGAAGTCCTATAAATGTGAAGAATGGCTAAGCTTTTAATATTGAAGATCACATCTTACTAAACATTGTAGATTTTATACTGGAGAGAAGCTTTACAATGAAAACATTGCATCAGTATCTTTAAGGATGAGTCAACCCTTATTTCACAGCAGTTCAACACTATTTCACACCAGAGATATGATAGCACAGAAATCATATAAATGTAAAATAGGTGTCAGAGTCTCCAATAGTTGCTCACACCCTACTCAGCACGTCAGAATTCATTCGAGTGAGAGGACATGTGAAAAATTTTTTGCAAAGCTTTTGGCCATTGATCAAACATTTTTAAAACACTGAAGGATTTATAGCACATAGAAACCCAAAGAATGTGTCCAAGACTGTATTCAAATTTCCAACATTTTTAAATTTTTGACCTCATATCTGTATCAAATGTGGAGTAGATTTGTACAAAGTGTGTACCTTAGATAATAGTAAAATATTTACAAAAACACCTTGACAAATATAAAGATTGTAGTAAGTTTCTTATCTATGGCCCATCCCTTGAAGTATTTGGGACCTAGGTGAAAAAAAAATCATTTAAATGTCGAAAATGGGTAATTGCTTCTGACATTTGCTGAAAAATTTCTTAACATCTTTAGCTGATATTTTAGAAATAAAAAAATACAAGTATAGAATTGTGTATCCCTCAAAGTAAATAATTTTAGTATAAATCAACAATTATTAAATAGTCTCATTTTTCACAACTGGAGAAATAATAATATTCAGGGTTGATTATTTCAGAAGTCTCTTAAGATTTATATGAAATTTAAAATTTAAATTTTTAAGAGCCTCTTAAACTTAGGGACACTTAATCAGTAAACCACATCCTCAGTTTTTTTTCTTTTTTATTTAGAGTAGGTTTTGCTAAGTTGTATAGGGCCTCACTAAGTTATGGAGCCTGACTTTGAACTTGCAAAGCTTCTCACGTCCCTAGGGTCATGGCATGGCCCACCATACCCCTTTTACAGAGCATTTATACTTATATTTCATTAAAGATGCAATTTGTTACTAAATAAAGTGTGAATTTCTTAATGTTAACCTTGTTATGCATTTAATGATGTTATTATGTCACACATCTCCCACTATTCACTTTGCTAATGGATCGATGCAATAGTAAAATATTCTATTGGGTAAATAATGCTATTATGTCTCCATTAATTATTTCATATGTTTAATCAAGTATTATTTGGAGAATATTATTTATGTAAATCATATACTCTCGTTTTTAATTATGGGAAAATTAAGAGAGTTATAGGAAGGACCTAGAGATGCTTAAATGATGCCCAGATATCCCTAGTTTGAATTATGAGTATAACATTTCATCTTATAGAGGAGCAGTACACCCTAAGGGATCTACAACTCTGGAGAATTATACAAGCTCCAAATCAGGAAGAGGAGAAAGACCCAAGAGACTAGGAGCCAACGTGCATATTCAGGCAATAAAGCAGGGTTGCTTAAGTGGGAAATAGTCTTAATGTTTCCTGGGGAATCCACATGGTCCATAGGCCCATCCTGACTCTTGGACTGAAGAAACCATGCAGTTCCTCATGAATTCTATGACGTTCATCACTGAGGTGACAATACTAGCCTCTAGAGTAGGACAAACATTACAATTTGGGACCACTTCTTTAGTTTTGGATACCCAGTAAAAAAGTGTAACTAGAAACATGTAAAATGATGAGTGTAAAAAGAAAAAGACATACTATAGAAGCATTTATGTCCCCACATTTTTTATTTCATTGTATATTATGATTTTGTAGACCCTTTGGTTCTACTTAATAATTTACAATATAATTTTTGTTTTACTTATTGGATCATATGATAGATAGCATGTGTCATGGTTTCCCAGAACCCTCTGCAACCCTGTAATTATAAGATACTATAAACTAACCATGTCCCTCCTCAGATCTTATAGCTCCAAGAGCCCATGACACCACAGAGAGAGAAACACAATTTTGATTGAAATAAAACTCTATACTCTCATCTACAACTCCTGTTCAAAAAGTAAAAACACAATATTCTCTTCATATGTGAGCCTTTTGGGTCAAAAAATCACCACCCACCAACATTTCATTTAACTTTATTTGGGAAAATAAATATTGAAATATAATGATAAGTTCTAGGAGAATAATATTCACACCGTTCTTTATTTCTAAGTGTAAATATCTAGGTTTCATGCTTATCTCCACATTATTTTATGCAGAAAACTGGCTTCATTTTTCATATGAGAGTTTAAACTATTTATAAGGCCAGGAGGGAAGATTCAGTCCTAGAGGTCTAAAAAAAATACTAAAGATCTTCCCTTTTCTTGATTGAATGATGTCTGCAGTCCTTCATGTAATAGATAAAGAATGCTGATTTCTCAATGCATCTGGCTTGGTGACTCACTCATTGGAATCCAAATTTATTTAGTTATCTCAAGGCTATCACTCCCTCCTCTAGGATCTTACCTGTCTTGGGAGGACTTGGTGTCCTTCAGGGGATCACCAGGTCATGCAAGATGTTAGAATGAAGTTTTCTTTGTTCTAACTTGTATTTATTCGGCCTCACTTTCAATACAAGTTAGAACAAGACTTCAGACTCTCACCTGTGGAGAGGATGCTCTTCCCAGCACTTCCCATTCAGGTTTCTGAAAAGCTCTTTGAAACTCCCCAGTACATATGTTCAGTGGTTGGGTTTTCCTAGTCTGGCAATACAGTTGCCTGTTTCTTTCATTTTGCTTTCTCTCTTGCTTTTATAGTATTACTCAAGGAAACACTGTCTTGTGTGAAGAGAGTGTCTTTCTTATTATCTACTGGATCTGACCTGCCAAGTTGAGTAGCTGCCCACATACTTAATGTCACAAACACATGTATATGTTATCTAGTCAGTAACTAGTGTATCTTTCAACTGCATGATTTTTTATTACATGGGGGAGGAAGTTGAGAATGCTTTCTTTGAGTGCCCACAGCACTATTCATAATATTCATAGCTCTGCTGTGTAATGTTTCCTCTCTACTCAACTTGTAAGTATTGTTCTTGTGTTGCTTTGTAAAACAAATAGAAAAGAATTGTAAACCAAAGATTTTGTGATTATAGCTAGTTGTGCAGACTGACTTGGGCAACTCTATTTACCATTGTTGTTTTGTATGGGCTCAAGGTACTCTTTTATACTTTTATTTAACCTTAATGACATTACCATTCATTGAAGAGTTTTTAACCCACAAACCTTCTTTGTATACAAATTTTCCCTTGTCATTTTTAAAATTTATTACTCTTTTTAGGTATTCATGATAGTAGAGCAAATTTTGACATATTATACATGGAGTAAAACTTATTTTAGTTAGCATTCCATTCTTGAGGTGTACATGGTGTGGATCTTCCCTGGTTGTGTATTTATATATAAACATTGAAAAGTTTTGTCTGATTCATTCTACTGTCATTTATATTCCTATTTCCCTTTTCTTCCCTTCAATCCAACTTTGTCTAATCCACTGAATTTCTATTCTCTTTCCCTTCTTTTTTGTGTGCTTTAGCACCTCTATATATTATGTATTTTATGTAATGTCTGTTTCATTCTACTATTATTTCTATCTCCATATTTCTTCCCCTCCCCCTGCACTCCTCTCTACTTAATCAAAACAACTATTTTCCCCACCCCCATTGTGAATTAGCATACAGTTATTGTAGAGAACATTTGGTCTTTGTGTTTGTGTGTGGGGGGTGGCGGCTTATATCACTTAGCATGATATTCTTCACCTCTATCCTTTCACCACCAAATGGCATAGTTTCATTCATCTTTAAAGCTAAGTAATATTCCATTGGTGGGGGGAATTATATATATATATCACATTTTATTTATCCATTCAACTTTTGAAGGAAACATAGCTTGGTTCTATGGTTTATCTATTGTGAATTGTGCTGCTATAAATATGGTGCAGCCTTTCCCTGTAGCATGCTGTTTTTAAGTCTTTTGGGTATAGTCCAAAGTGAAGGATAGCTGGGTCAAATGATGTTTCCATTCCGGTTCTTCAAGGCATCTCCATACTGCTTTTCATGGTGGTTGCACCAATTTGGAGTCAATCTCATGAGGAATGTGTGAGTGTTCCTTTTGACCCACATCCTCACCAACATTTATTGTTGCCTTCATTATTAATGATTGCCATTCTGATTGAAGTGATTTGTATAAAATCTGTAGGTTCTTTCTTCACATTACTGTTTCTTTTGCTGAGAAGCAGCTTTTTAGTTTGAATCTATCTTCTTTATTTATTCTTGATTTTTAATTTTTGTGCTGTAGGGGTCTTGTTATTGAAGTCAGATTGTGTATCAACATTCACCTCAGATTTTTAAATGTCATCTCAAGTTCATGAATGTTTCACTTTTATTGTTTCTCTTACTATCTTGCCTTATAGATCTACATGTTCTAAAGAGACATGAAATGATCTAGCTTCACATGCCTGATTTTCTGATGACTATTATTTTTCAATATGTAGCTGCAGATTGTTTAAAATATAAATCTATTATTTCAGACTTTAAATAAAGCACATCCATGCCTTGTGTAAGAAATATTCTAACAATAGATCAACATCAAATCGATAATATATATAAATATATATAAAAGTCTGGATTCAAATACATGCACATCCAACCCAGAGCTTGGCCCATAACACTTATTCTATGCTAGTTCTACACTTTAGAACCTCCATGAAAGCTCTTATACATCCAAAGCCTGAGACTCACTCCCCAGACATTCTTCTTTTTGGGGGTGGTACGATGATGAAGATTGAACTCAGGGGCACTCAACCCCTGAGCCACATCCCTATACCTATTTTATGTAGAGACAGGATATCACTGATCTGCTTAGTAAATTTTTTTCACTGAGGCTGGCTCTGAACTCATGACACTTTTTCCTCAGCCTTCCAAGCTGCTGCGATTACAGGCAAATACAACCATGCCCAGCTTCCCAGAGAGCCTTCTTGAACTGGTTGAAACCCACTTGTTCAGTACGTTTTGGCCTAGTCCTCACAATTAGAGATGAAATTATTTTCCTCTCTATGAAAAATCATGGCTACAAAGAGATTGGACTCAACAACACCTAATTACACAGCATGTCCACATTACAACAAAGGTGTGGTCTGTAATTCTCCACCTCTCCAAAGAGCTCTTCTTGGTTCCACAAAGTTGAGAGTACTGGCCAAGTTTCTGCCATGGCTCATTCAGACGCCCCCAAAGAAGTGAGTGTATATGAGGGACAGTATTCCAGGTGGCACGTTGGTGTTTAATGGGCTATGCCAGGGAGTAAGGCAGAGCCCAATTCACCAAAGGCACAAAACTTTCATGAGGCTGGTCCAGGATAGGGGCTGCATGAGGGGATACTTTTCCTCTACCCTTGATGTGTCTTTCCTAACTGTTCTTGCACTCTTTTCCTGTTTTATGTTTCCCTTTCATGTGACTTTGGAGGTCTCATGCTTTGGCAATTATTTTGACTTTCTTCTTCAGTTTTCCAACTTCCCTCATCCCATCCATGTGGAATTTCTGTCTGTGGATATTAGTTTTCATTTTATATATTTCCATTTAGTTCAAATTTCCATTACCTATAAAAAATAAATGTTTAATTTATTATCATGCTGTATTTACACTTCACATGTTGATAATGGCAGTGTTCAAGAACTATCTTTTCTGATTTCTACAACTGGAACATAAGTGGGTCTGCTTGAAATGACTTTTTTTTTGACTCCAGATAATAGGGATCCTTTTTAATATAGCACTTTAATGCATTTATGTATATTTATATACAGGACCCTGGATACTGAGCCTGCTTTTTAAATGTTTGTTTGTTTGTTTTTTTTTTTTTTGTCAGAAAAGGTGGAGTTGATCACGTAGGTTTCTTAGAGTGGACTCCAGCTCGGACTCTGCCTTTGCTCTGACTAGATTCCATCTGCCTGTGATTTCTACAACATGTGACCTATAGGTCTTCCTTTTCTTTTCTTAGTTTTAATATTTCACTTAGAGCTTGAGCCACAGGACTGTCACTTTGGAAAAGATGACATACCAAACCATCACTACCCCCAAGAAGGTGTGCTCCATGTGCAAACTAGGAAAGAGGGGCCCACCACACACTTCAGGGCTTCAGGGAACTTATGTGGGTGCCAGGAGTCTCTCACATCAAAATAGAGGCATTATAAGTTGTGGGACAGGTTTGGACTAATTTGATTTTAGGACCAGAATTAGAGTAATTTAAGTTTCCTTATTAACATGAGAAAATGATCTCAATCAAGATCCTTTTCCAGATGTGTACAGGAAACTTTAAGTGTTTGAAGCCCAGATCTCTTGGATTGCTGTTATCCATCAGAGAAGACAATAAAATTGAGAGAGATGACATGTCCTACTGGGGCAGCCACAGTTCTGTGTTCTCCAGTGGAAACTTCTTGCCTTTCTACAGACATTAAAATTACAAACCTGCAGAGACAGAACTTAAACACATCCTTTCCATAAAACTTACAAATGTTTGTGATCTGCTCTGCTTATTCAGGTGACAAAGTACCTCTGTGTCTTCAGATGCAGAGTTAGTGTGGATTCTAAAAAGGGCATTGAAGGAGAAAATTCCATCTACTAGTGATCTTTTCCAGTAGCTTCTTTGCTTCTCAAAGAAGCAAACATCTTTAGAAGAAAATATCCTCATTGCACCATATAGAACATGGTCCTCTGGGCTTATTAGGACTGTTGGAGCTCAGAGGACCATGTTCTGTATGGTGTAACGAGGATATTTTCTTCTAAAGATGTTTGCTTCTTTGAGATCCTGCTAAAATGAGTAAATTTTTCTTATAGGGAATGTCAGTTTTACTTCTTCATTTTTCAATTTAACAACTTCATGGGACAAAACTTACATATGATATGTCATGAAGAGATTTTAAACACTACTAATTTGTATAGTTATTACCAGGGAATTAATAAGTTTTAATATTTTTATTGATAATCTTGCTTTGGTCATCTTCATAACTCATAGAACAATTATTGTTTGAGTAATTGTACATTTTGAAATCTTTAGAGGGAAATGAGGTTCTATGCTCAAAGCATCATTTTATAGAATGGAATCTCACATGGTTAAGAACTTTCAGTTGGTAAATGTCAAACAAGGGACCATGATCAAAAAGAAGTACATTAAGTCTTTTAGAAAATCAAATAAATGTGCTGGTAAGTTCCAATTCATGGTGCTAAATTATAGGCTTGTGAATATAATTCACAAGAATTTGGAAGAATATTTTTATATATTAGTCCATTCTGTTTTAATAACTAAAAACATTTTACAATATCTAATGATGGAAATGTGTAAATTTAATTTTGCTTAGAGGAACATTTTGGACACTTGAATTTCATCCTGCCCTGGTCAGTTTCGGATTTTTTTCCAAAATTCAATTTTTTATGTCATTAGCATGCACAGATAAATGTGACCCCAAGACACACAGAACAAGATAAAGCAGGAAAGCTGAAAGCAGAACTTGACTCTTCCATTGCAATATCACTCAGGGAAAATGGACCCTCCTGCAAGATCATGTGGATTTTCCAGTAACGAGAGTTTGGGGTCTGCAGAGAAGTGCTTGGGCTCTTTCATCCCTGAGGATGTCCACAGCACAGAGTAGAGGAGAGTATGGCTGTGGAGTCTCTAATCAAGTCCTCCAGAGACCAATCAGAAAGCAGGCCTGATTTTATTGTGCATTTACCATGTATATGTACTCAGGCAGTGCCTAAGCAATATATAGATGGCCACCAATTCAATGTCTGCTAACTGTCCTTGCAGAGAATAATCAAGGAGTGGGACTGTAACACATGGCCTCGTGCCCAGAGCTGTGCCGATGGGGTAAGCAGTTTGCAACTCACACGCCTTGCATGGGGAATGGCCTGCCATGCAGATGCCCTTAACCTATGCCCTGTATGCAGTACTCCATGCACTTGTCCCCACAGAGAAGCACCACTGGGGCTTTTTCTTTCTTGACTTTAAAGAACAATTTCTCTTTTAGTTGCTTATCTCAGAAGAAATTTAAAATAATAGTAATATACATATCATAGCTGTGTTAAACCTGAGCTGTATTTTCAAACCCTGACAATTTACAGAAGCAACCCATGGTTCTCATATCTACTTCTCAGAAAGAGCTGCCATTCAGTCAAGTCTTGTCCAGGGTTTGCTCGTTGTGTTACTGGAGGGTGTGTTTTGCAGCAGAGGGGCTGGGTGATGGTGTCGCCCTCTCTGAGATGTCAGTCATTTCTCTCTGGTGCTATTTATGGATTCCCAGCACACAAAGAGCCACAAGTAAGAGGTTTCTGTCGAGGCTGACATCAGTCCACTTGCTTGAAGCAAGACCAGTCTCAATTCTCCATCTCCCTTTTATCTGTTAGTGAATACCAAGAGGAATGGGGAGGGTTGGCAGTAGTGGTGAAGCTGAGCTGTAAGATGAGGACAACCCCAAGCTGTAGGTCTTCACGTGTGTTGTTAGGGGTGACAGATCCTATTTCCTCTCCCGTTATGATCAGGATGGTGCTCACACTGCATATGAGAGAAGAGATGTTTCTTCCTCTCACTTTCACCATGGAATGTGTCCACACAGAGTGTCCAAATAACCCTGAATTGAAGTGGGGTGTCCTTCTCCTGTAATTCTCTCTACTTCTGTCCTGACCACCAGCTCATGTCGACTGCCTGAGCAGTCCTCGCTAGATGGTTGCAACATAAATGATGCTGCATGTATCACACAGCCTCCCCTGACTTTAGTGAGAGCACCATATCTAACACGACTCATTCCTGAATCCAGATACTAGAGGGAATCTTTACTATCAGCTCTAACAAACAAAACGTGATTTTTTTTTAATTTCTTTTTCATGTGTGATCTGTTTTTTCTCATCTCCTCACTTGGCCTTTCCTTCTTCTTACCATATGTGAATTCTTCAGATGTAACCTATTTCAGTAATCTGTGTTAGATTACCTGTGATTTACATATCCTTCCACACAGAATGCCCACTCTAGGGGGCAGCTTGATATCTTCAGTGCATAAAGGACATGAATGCCCAGTACGATAGGGCATCCATGGACCAAGCTGGAAATATAACTCCGTAGACCCTTGTTTGAGGGGTGTTTCTCAGATTACCTCCCTGATGTCAGAGAGCTTGTGTTATGTCTCATGATCTCCTGGACTATGTTGTGCCAGGCATAATGTGCACAGCTGGGAAGGTACATAGCTCAGAATTTCAGTCATCTAAGAATCATTTCCATTCTCCAGGATGCTTCCTAACAACAATGGAGCATCAGCATGGACATTACTATAGATATTTCTTCACAACACTATCATGGTACATTTACACAATTTTAACCATATATACTTGATGTGTATCATTTAGTGATGATTGTGGTTCAAAACTGGAGCTAGCAGAATGACCAGACTCTGTTTTCTCCTGGCCACTACCTGTATGAAGATTAGTTCTCCTCATTATTGCATGAAATTGTGTCCCTTTCTTTGAAGCATACTATCAGTAAAAGATCTAAGTTTTTCCCAATACTGATATATAAATTTACCATCAGAAAACAATTTTCCAACAGTTTCAAGGCAATGAACAATCCATCCATTAGATCTTGACTATTACTACAAATTCATGGCACCTGCACACTCCAGTTTGTATAACTGCAGATTCCTCAGCTACACTGACCTTAAATTCATCCAATGGCTTGGAGACCTGCTTGATTAAAACATGTCATTTATTGAGTTAGAAAATTTGGATTTTGTAAGATTCAAATGTTTAAAATGAATTAAAGCAGATTCTGTGTGTCACAGAAAAGTGATAGAATGCTGTTTTTGGTTTTAAATTTCACATTTGTTTTTGTTGTTGAGACAAGGCGATTTTAAAACCCTCCTCCTTTCCTTTGCACCACAGATTGAACCCAGGGCACTTAGTCATTAAACTATCTCACTAGCCATTTTTTATATTGGGGAAAAATATTGCTAAGTTACTGAACTTTGGCCTTGCAATCCTCTGACTCCTGAGGCAACGGGATTGCAGGCATTCAGCTTCACCTAAAACAATTTTTAATTTATTTTTTTACATGCTAATATAGATCAATTTAAGCTTATACTATAAAAATATTAATATAACATTTGACTTACATAAAATAAATTCATAAGAATTGGCATATGCCATTTATATATAGATCTTTCAAAAATAACTAAGGCCTAGTGATTAAATGCAAACCCTAAAATATTTGGGGGGTACTAGGGATTAAACTCAGGGACACTCAACCAGTGATTCACATCCTCACTCTTATTTTATATTTTATTTAGAGACAGCATCTCACCATGTTGCTCAGGGCCTTGCTGTTGCTGGATTTGAACTCATCATCCTCCTGTCTTAGCCTCACAAGGCACTGGGATTTTATTCTACAATTTTTAAATGTATATTCTTTTTTTTCTGGATTTAGAATGGGAGACTGTCTTTTTCTAGTGATTTTTCATATTTCACACATCCTGTGTGTTTGCACTCATGTTGAAGCTGAAAAATTTGATCACAAAGAACCACAAAAGAGAAAAGCTTTTTATATCTGTTTCAAAAAACAGTTGGCAAGGAGTGCCAAAAAGCAGTTAAGATAGTTTTATAGCCCATAGTTTGAATTGTATAAGTAATTATTAGACTCTGTACATTCTAAGAAGACTTCACAGGTTTCAAACATCAAAATGATATTTTATAAGGTAGAAATTGCACTGATTTGATCACTACACATGTTCAATTAAAATTAAATTAATTTTTAACTTGTATCAATATGTAGATACACATTACAAATTAAACAATAATTAACACTTCAAGTCAAGTAGCAAAAATAAACAAATATGGCTGGAAATACAAACCATGACTCTATAATAGCCTTAAATATTAATGGCTTAAACACACCAATCAAAAGACATAGGCTAGTAGCCTGGATTAAAAAAATCCAACCATATTCTGCCCCCAGGAGACTCAGGAAAAGACAGACTGAAGGTGAATGATTGGGAAAACACATACCACTCACATGAACCTTGAAACCAAGCAGGGGTCTCCATGCTTATATTAAATAAAGTAGACTTCAAGCCAAAGTTAATCAAAATAGATAAAGAACATCTCATACTGCTCAAGGGAACCATACGCCAACAAGACATAACAATCATAAATATATATGCCCTCAAAAATGGGGCACCTATGTTCAAACAAACTCTTCTCAAGTTCAAGAGTCAAATTGACCACAACGTGATCTGGGGTGACTTTAACACACCTCTCTCACCACTGGATAGATATTCCAAAATACAGTTGAATAAAGAAACTATAGAGCTCAATAACTCAATTAATACCTTAACTCACATATATAGAATACATATCAGATCCAAGGAGGAAACCTGGCACCACACCAGGCCAGACCTGAGGAGGAAGCCTGGCCCCACCCCACTCGCTAGTCTGAAGGAAGCCTATCGACCCTTAAAACCCCAAATCAAGCTTTTAATCATTGAATATTAACAGTTTTCACATTTTGTTTCCATGATCCTTTTTGCATTTTATTTTCACCTTTACTTTTTACTTTGCAGTGAACAGTTATTTTGATGATACTTTCATTTAAATTATTTTCCCTATATTTGTGAATAGATTGTGCCTCGATTTTAACACTGCTCATTGCTACTGTATATAATTTAAATGATTTAGTGTTGACCATTTTACCCATGACATTATTGAACAAATTCTTATGTTTCATTAGTTCATGGATGTTGCTTAGAAACATTATAGAAATAATAGTATATGCATATGTTATTTGATTTTTGATGTATAAAATCCCATTTAATATTCTCAAACAATATTTAGAAGTTAGAAAAGCATACATTTTTTCTTTTTCTAAAAATAAATTGATAAATACTTCAGTTTGCACCATTAAGTATGAAAACATTTCATAGCTGCCCTTAAGTGGATTTAAAAAGAATTTTCCCCTGGTTGTAATTGGCCATAGGTTTTACAGTAATTTGGTAAGTGATTTGCCAAAAGCTTTTCTCTATCAACATGATTTTTGGAAACTTACCATATGACAATGTCCCTCTTGGTCATGAAGTCCAATAATACTTTTTGTTGTTGTTCTTACTTTGCTAGGGGTTTTGATTATCTGGGTCAACATCTATAGGAAGATGGTCTGCAATTTCTATTTTATGGTTTGTTATCTGGTAATTCTGGTCTTACAGAATTAGTCAGTTTTGTTTTTCTACATTTCGACGTGATCATGAAATATTGTTACTGATTGCTTATTACATGTTTCATAGAAATCACCTGGGAAGGCACCTTTTAAAAAATGTTATTACTGTTTTTTTGTTTTTTTGGTGGGTCAATTTTTAGAGCTGGTTGCCAGGTTGGACACAAATTCCTTAGCCTAAATTCTCCTCCTGCTGTGGCCTCGAGGTAGTGAAGACTAGTGGCATATGCTCCCATATCAGCATAACTGCAAGTATTATTATGAGCAGCTGTAAAGTTAAATGTTGATTTGTACCTCTATTTTATATTTTTTCACATCTGGGTCTACTAATGTATATATTGATTTCTGAAATAATTTTCAAAGTTGATGATAATCTAGCAATTTATCTATATTTTGTTGTTTTCCAGACTTGAGATTTTCTCGGCAATTAAGATGGAATAATGAGGAAGCATAATGTGGGAAAATGAGAACCTGGCATTTTGCTAATTGATCTCAAGATGCCCCGTGAAGGATGGAGAGTTTGCACCCATAATCCTGTGAGACAAATAAAGCAGAAAAGCTAAATTATCATTTTATGTAGCCTAATATGTGATCTTGAGTCACTTTCATATGTCTTTACACACTTGTTTAATTTTTAGGGCAGAATCTAAGTATTTTACCATATTTAAATTAGGTTATGAGGGGTTTATATTAAATTTTGGTGAGTTTTGTAAGTTTCTTATATTTTGGATGTTGAGCTTTTTCAGACATGGGGCTAGAAATGGTTTTCTTTAACCCAGTCTACTTTTACATTTCATTGATTGATTCCTTTGCTGTATAGAAGCATTTTTAGCTTTATATAGTCTCAGCTGTTTTTCCTTGCCCAGTCTCTGCATATTCTATCTAAAACCATTGCCAATGCCAATGGAAAAAAAATCTCATTTTCTTTCGGAATTTTTATGCTTTCAGGTTATATCACAATGAGATATAACCACATGCTTGTGGACTCAGTCCTCAAAATGTTTGTAGGTAACACATACTGCAGTGCATATGCAGAAAAGGAAACATTTAGACATCCTTGCCAGGAATATAAATTTGAATAGACATTAAAAAAAACTATAATGTTTTTTTCAAAAAAATATAACTAGAGATGCAATATGACCTAGACCTTGAGAATATACCTGTATATTTAGGATTTTTCATAAAAATTGAATACACAAAAAATGTACATGTGTATACAAAAGGGAGATTATTCTATTTACTCACATAATCATGAGAAGAATAGTCACCAAATGTTTGCCTACAGGATGGCCACACTGGGAAACTGGTAACAGCTCAGTCCAAGAAGCTGGAAGCTTCACAATGTGAGGAAGCAAATGAAGCAGCTGTTGTCGAGGATAGAGGACTTAAATGATCCTGGTAGATGAAAAAACAAATAACCTGGTCAACAAGTGGGCTAAGGACCTGAACATATACTTCTCAGGAGAGGATATACAATCAATAAATATATGAAAAAATGTTCATCATCTCTAGGAATCAGAGAAATGCAAATCAAAACTACTCTAAGATTTCATCTAACTCCATCAGAGTGGCAGCAATTATGAAAAGAAACAACAATAAGTGTTGGTGAGGATGTGGAGAAAAGGTACACTCATACATTGCTGGTGGAACTGCAAATTGGTGCAGCTAATTTGGAAAGTAGAATGGAGATTCCTTGGAAATATGGGAATGGAACCTCAATTTGAACCAACTATCTCTCTCCTCAGTCTAAGCACAAAGGTTTAAAAACAACATACTACAGAAACACAGCCAGATCAATGTTTATGGCACCATAACTCACAATAGCTAAACTATGGAGCCAACACAGAATTCCCTCAGTGTGTGAATAGATAAAAATTGTGGCATATATACCCAATGAAATTTTACTCAGCAATAAAAGAATAAAATCATGGCATTTGCATGTAAATGGTTGGAGTTGGAGAAGATAATGATTACTGAAGTTACCAATGCCCCCCCTCTAAAAACAAATTCTGAATATTTCCCTGACATAAGAGGGCTGACCCATAGTGGAGTACACAGGGGGAGCATAAGAGGAATAGATGAATTCTAGATGAGGCAGAAGGGTGGGAGAAAAAGGGAAGGGGACGGGGATTAGCAAGGATGACAGAATGTAATGGACAACATCATCCAAAGTACATGCCAAAGTACATGTATGAAGACTTGAATTGGGTGTCAAAATACGTTACATAAAAAGATACAAAATTGTGATTTACATGTGTATTAAGAATTGTAATGCAAAAGAAAAAAAGAATCGCATTAACTTACATTTGGTAGAGCAAAGTGAAAGGAGGGGAAGGCAGGGGATGTGCAAATGAGAAAGAGAATGAAACAGACATTAGTCCTTTATGTATGTATGTGACTGTATGACCCATGTGATTCTACAATATGTATACTCAGAAAAATGAGAAATTATATCCCATTTATGTATGATATATCAAAGTATATAAATGCATTATACTGTCATGGATAACTAATTAAAAAAAATAAATTTTTTTAAAAAAGACCCCGGTAGAGCCAATGGTGGAAGTCCACAAAGGGGACTTCAAAAAGCTTGGAGCATAATCAAGTGACTACTTTTCTTTCTTTTTTCCAAATCAAACCTATTGAATACCAATATATATGTTCATTACATGTATTCCCCATGCTTTCTGACTCAGCCTTCTGAAAGCACAGTCACAGACACCTGCAGAGATCTTCCACATTCTGTCTTAAAACTGAAAAAGTAAATGATGGTGGATCTCTGTCACTGGTAAGGCAACCCTGGGTCAAAACCCCAGAAACAAAAGAATATTCTCCAATAACACAGACAAGCTGGAGGACTTTAACATAAGTGAGATGATTCACATGCAGAAATACATTGTATACTCTCTGTTCAGAGCCTGGAAGAAAGTAGAATGTTTTTGTAGGGAGAGCCTGGTTGTTATCAGGGAGCATCATCAATAATATCACATCATATACTGGAATTCCAAAAGACAGCAGGATTGTGTTCTTACTGTAGAATTGGATAATTATGAGAGATGACGGGTTTTATCATCACATACCAATTGCACATAGTTATGGGATTCAGTGTGATGTTTATATATATTAATATATATGTATTCATAATATCCAAACACTGTCTTCTGCCTTTGATGCCCCCCCACACTCCTCAGCCATACTAATCACTATTGTACTTGCACATGATATTATATTAGTTAACACATGAGATGTGAATTTCTTCACTTAGCATGACATCAACCAATTTCATCTATTTTGCTGACCATTAGAGGAGTATGTATTGATGGCTGAGTAATACACCATGGTGAATATATAATATACTTTCTGGTGTATGTGTTCAATTTCTTACCTACATCACTGGCTTTTCTCTATATCTGTATTGTTAAACATATTGTTATTCAACTTGAATTTATGTAACAAAAGAAAGCAACAATTACAAAAGAATGAAGAAACTGGGAATGGGGGCACATACCTGCACTCTCAATGGCTTGTGAGGCTGAGGCAGGAAATTCACGAGTTCTAAGACAAACTCAGCAAATTAATAGGGACCTATACAACTTACTGTGACCCTGTTTCTAAAAAAAAATAAACATGACTGGGGAAGTGGCTTTGTGGTTGAGTGATACTGGGACAGATCCCTATTATACCCCCTCCCCCCAAAAAAAGAATAAAGAAACTAGAAAAATATGTCCTAACCTGATTTTATCAAGTGAAAAGAAGCCATATTTTTTAAGTTTGTTAATATAAAGGTAATAAGTTATCTCTTTGAATTTTTCACAAAGTGCAATATCTTGAGAGCATTCAGTAGGTTATATTACATGAAAAACTGCTCTTGTACAAATAATGAAATAAAACCTTAGTAAGGTGTGATGGTGCATGACTGTAATCCCCGTGTCTCTGGAGGCTGATACAAAGCCAGTCTCAACAACTTAGGGAAGGACTAAGCAAGTCAGTGAAACCCTGTCTCTAACTAAGTTACAAAAAAAGATCAGGAATGTTGCTGAGAGGTTGAGTTCCCCTGGGCTCAATCCACAGCATTAAAAAAAAAAAGATAAAAAGGAAATAAGACATTAGGCTGCTGAACATTTATATTTTCAGTATTGGAAATATTTGTCCCAATACTTTCAAGTTCACTTCATCCATCAATTTATAATTGAAATCTCTAGTTATTTGTTTGTGAGAAAAAAGAGACAGAGATGTTCCTGAACTCTGCCATTCCTTTGCTAGTTTCTGCCATAAGCTAGGCAAAGATGTGCCCATTGTGATCCCCAGGGTACAGTGGCTCAGTCCTTTAACTTCATGCAAGGATGTGCCTTGAGGGGTGGATGTTGACTTGACTGCTAAAGTGGGGAAGAGGTAAAAGGGAAGTAATGTGTGTGGGCATGTGGGTGGGGTGTGATACTGATGACTTCTGACCAAGTCCTACCCATGATCATCTTTTTTAAATGTAGACAGTAAATGGTTTATTTTATTATATATCTTCTGTGATCCTGATCCTAAAGTTAAATTTGAGGGACCCTATTCTCCATACCTAGCTACATTAGCATTGTGTTTCTCAATCTGATGCCTCACAATTTGAAATACCTAGTTCCCCTTCCTCAGAGCCTTGACCTCATGTCTCTTTTGCTTATATTTTTAATATCTGGGAAATCCTCAAATACTAAGTTGCAGGTGAATCTACAGTTGATGTTCCTCTTCCAAGGATAAGGATAAACATTTTCTCTCATTGTGGCCTCTACCTTCCACTCACGAAATGGGGACATTATTCACGTTTGCAAACCTAGATATTATCCTGATCTAACCTGTAATATGAAAGTCAAGAATTTAATCCCTGGGTCTGGGGTCAGGGTTAGAGCACCTGTCTAGCACATGTGAGGCACTGGGTTCAGTCCTCAGCACCACATAAAAATAAATATATAAATAAAGGTACTCTGTCAACTACAACTAAAGAAAACAAAAAAGATGTATCCCTACCAAGGTTGTGATGGCACATGCATGTAACCCCAGCTGCCCTGGTAGTCGAACCTTGACGGTCACAACTTTGAGTCTTGCCTCACTAACTTGGCAAGACTATATCTCAAAAAAAATAAAAAATAAAAATGGGATGATAATAGAGCTCACTGGTAGACCATACCTAAGTCTTGTCTTCAGGATAACAGGGGAAACTTTTAATTTCTATCTTTATTCTATGAGTTAAGGTCACCACAAAAAAAGAAGATGGCTTAGGGATAATGGTATATTTTCTAAAAACAAGCCATGTTAAATGTTCAAGTGTTCACATTTCTTGAAAAATTCCCAAGTATTTTTCTTTTGATATTATGGTCATTAGAACTGTCTTTAATTTTGTTTGCTACTTATTTTCTTATGCACATAAATAACTGATGATATTAAATTTTATTACTGTTCTGAGCTCATCTATTGCTTCTAATAGTAATTAGTGAACTTCTACATTAAAAATATCCACTTAAAATCCAGTTCTACCTCATACCTCATATTGGAAAACCACAAAAGTTAGATAGCAAGAAACAGAAGTAAGTTGCAATACCTCTTTGACAAAGGCAAAGATACTGGTGAGAATCTCAGAAAAAAACTCTATTCCCTAAAAGTCAAAAACCAAGAGAACAAGACCATAATCTCCCCCACACACATGATTTTATTCTTTTATTGCTGAACAAAATTCCATTGTGTATAAATAATGCATACTTTTTATCTATTTTTCCACTGAAGGGCCTCTAGGTTGGCTGCACAGGATATCTGGGTAAAATGGTGGTTCCATTCTTAGATTTCCAAGGAATCTTTATACTGCTTTCCATATTGGCTGCACCAATTTTCAGTCCCACCAGCAGTGTATGAGTGTGCCATGTTCCCCACATCCTAGCCAACACTAGTTGTTGTTTGTTTTCATAATAGCTGCCATAATAAAATTTTTATTATAGTAAAATTCACAAACACACACACACACACACACACACACACACACATAGACACACTCACACACTCGGGTTTTGCTTTGGTGTCCCTGGACAAGACCATGTGGAGTAGGAACCTACAAATATGATGTCTTCTTAATGCCAGTTAAGAGTAGGAATTAATTGGTCCATGGGCAGAATTCTGGAGTCACCCACAGCATCTCCCATAAACTTGAGGAGCAAAGCGGGTGTGAGTTCTAGAGATTTCAGAGAACACTCACTGTTTTCCTTCCCCTTTTTTGATAGTGATTTCTGGGCCAATGAGCTTTGCTCTACTTTGATTACATTTTATGTATTATCTAAAATCCACTCTTGCAAGAACACAAGAGCCAAGAAACACAACATAACCTCCATATCCCTGGGACCACGACCAGCTACAGTGTAAGATCTTTTATTGCTTTACTTATTTACTCACTTCATTTGATATATTTATTACTACAAGTAGACACCAGCAACTGCTCTAGGTCCTGTTGGAAGGTAACAGTCACACACCTACACACAGCATCCTAAAGGGAGACTGTTGAAACAGGAACTCTGACCCTTCATTGTTCATGAAGACTCACCCAATATCAGAACTTTGAATATTTTATTTTGAGGCAGGGTCTTGCTAAAAGGCCAACTGTGGCCTCATACTTTACGTCCTCCTGCAGCAGCCTCCTAAATGCCTGGCCTTACAGACATGTGCTACCAAACCTTGTTTTTTGCTTATTAAACAAATGCATAGCTGCTGGTTACCTCCCTCCAGTGATGTATGTGATATCAGACCCCAAACAATAAAAACCCCACACAATTCCAAAGCTCAAGTCTGACTCTGGCTGTGAGAGGTTATGTGAAGGGAAGGGATACCAGGGAGAGAGAGAGACATCAGCTCAGAGAAAGTAGGTTCCTTGGTATTTCCTGGCAGAAAAGAACTTCATTTGTCAGGCGCATGGATACACCTATTTAGAAAAGGAGATACACATTTAGGAAAGAACTTGAGGGGCTGGGGATTCAGTGATGTCAGTAGTGTTTTTTCCCTGCATGCACAAGGTCCCAGGTTCAATTCCCAGCACCACAAGAAGAAAGAAAGGAAAAAAATGTGAGATAACCCTAAAGAGAGAGATAGCAAATACGTGGTCTGAGGTGTTGCTATTTGGAGAGGGACATTTAAGTGGGGCTGGACTAGAGATGGGGCTAGATCAGACTTCTGTAATTTCTCACCTATTTTTCTAAGCTTGCTCACATCATGCTAGTAATTGGGGGTACAGGAAGCTGGTCTAGGAGAAATGCTGCATTGCAGAAAGTTGCTTTTTTATAAATTTGATCTTCATTTTTAAAAATAGTTTTTAGTTGAACAGGATACCTTTATTTTATATATTTCTATTTAATGAGGTGCTGAGTATCAAACCCAGGGCCTCACAGGTGCTAGGCAGATGCTCTATCACTGAGCCCCAACCCCAGTACCTTGTTTTTAATTTCAAATATTTTGTGGGCATTCCTGCATTCTGGTGATTTATGAATCTTTTTCTTTGATGTTCAGAGTAACATTCTTTTTTGGAATCTCAAAATTTGTGCCCCAAACAGACATGTTCCACAGTTCGTTATGGACCACAAGTATTGCTAGAGGAATGATTAAATGGTCATTTAGTTATCATAGCAAATAGGGCAGTGTTTTCAGGATAGAAGTTTTAAGAAAATGCTCATTATTAGATTTCTATTTTTACTTATGTATTTAGCCACGGACTCATATGGATTTGCAGTGATCCACAAACCAGCAGATTTCAGAAACTTTTTATGTTGTCAACTCTTTTTAAATGGTTTTATTCGGATTGAGGCACATTTGACTGAGGGTAAACATTAAGATGCTTTTAAAATGCTTATGAATTTTCCTGGCTAGAATATTGCAGAGGGTTTTGCCAGTGTTCTCCCACTTTGTTTATCTCATTGGTATTGAAAAACCTCCCAGATTCAAGGAATGCACCCATAGGCAAGCTCCTGCAGCTGTCCACCCACAGACCCCCACACCCACTGATCCAATTCTCCGTCCCCCATTAATTGGGTGTCGGGTGCTCTTGGATTTTTAATTATTGGGTAAAACCCAGTGTTTTGTCTCCAAGGAGCCCAAGGTCTAGCTTGTTGGTATTGGAACCACTGGGTTGCTTATTCACTTTTTCTTGCCTCTCAAGACAAATCTGAGCTTCAACCAGGGACCTAAATTTAGTGGAACTGGTAGTTTAGCAAAATTTCACATTTTATGTGAAGAAAAGTAATAGCAATAATAATTAATCATTTCCCTAATGTGGGAAGAAGGGGTTCTGGCCCCTTGGGTCCCTGGCTCTTTCCTTCTTCTCACCCACATAATCTTCTCCTCATCCTGGGCAAGACAACTGTGTACTGCTCATCCCTGGAATCCTGGGCATGTGGCTTGACCTTCTCTGTTTTCCTTCAAGAGAAACGTTCCCATTTCTTAAATGCAGCAAAACTGGTCCCCCAAATAACTCTGCTGTTGTTAATGAGAAGCAAATGTAAAAAATACTGAAAATGAGGGCTGGGGCTGAGGCTCGGCTGTAGAGTGCTTGCCTAGCATCTGCGAGACCCTGGGTTTCATCCTCAGATCCACAGAAAAAGAAATGGATAGAATAAAGGTATTGGGTCTGACTCGAATAGAAAAAAAATTTTTTTAAAATAAATACTGAAAAGGCAACATATCTAGGAATTAGGGAAATGCAAATTAAAACTGCACTGAGCTTCTCTTTCACTCCTGTTACAATAGCAATTATCAAGAATACAGTAACAATAAATTGTTGAGGACGTGGTGGATAGGGAATGCTCAAACCATGTTGGAGGCACTGCACATTGGGGCAACCCCTCTGGAAAGCAGGATGGAGAATCCTTGAGAAACTAGGACTGGAACCACCATTTGACTTCGTTATCCCACTCCTCAGAATATATCCAGCGGATTTAAAATCAGCATACTACAGGGACACAGCCACATCAATGTTTATGATAGCACAGCTCACAATAGGTAAGCTTCAGAACCAGCCTAAATGCCCATGAACAGATGAATAGATAAAGAAATTGTGGTATGTATACATGGTGGAATATTACTCAGCTTTAAAAAATGATGACTTCATAACACTGGCCAGTAAATGAATGGATCTGGAGATTATCATGCTAAAGTAAAATAAGGCAATCCCCCCAAAACAAAAGTCATATGTTTTTCCTGACATGTGTTATCTACATCACAAGGAAGGTGGGCGGCACAAAGAGAAGTTCAGTTAATTAGACAAAGGGGTACAAAAGGAAGGGAGGGGAGATAAGAACAGGAAAGACAGTAGCATGAGTCGACCATAAAGTTTCTATTTAAATACATGTAAATACCTAAGTGAATCGGTCCATCATGCCACCCACACAAATGGGGTACTAAGGAGAATAAGGTTTATTTTATGTTTGGATAATTTTACCAAAATGGACTCTATGGTCATGTATAACTAAACAGAATGAATAAAACAGAAAAAGATAAAAAGTATTTAAAAGGATCATGGGTCCAACTTGATAGAATAATAGCCGGATGAGGAAATGTCTTTAGGTATATTCCAGAATTTTCTAAACCACTCCCCCATTGGATGCTGCCATTGGTGTTGGAGCCTGTGGAAAGGTGGAGGTTCAGGGCACTGAATGGAGAAGATAAGTGCAGGGGTTCCAGGGGGCAGGTAATTTCCAGGCCTCTATAGTTAACAAAGGCAGAGAGGAGCAGGGTGCATTGGAGTCTATGGAGTTATTTACCAAATTAGGAAAACCTGGAATTGGCTTTCCTGGACTCCCAATCAAATGCAAATTGTTATTCCTTAAAGAGAGAGACCCTTGAGCCCCTCTTAATGAGAAGTGATCTATGTATTATATGACTTTTTGCACCACTGAATTGGAGGGACAAGACCAGTGCTCTCTTTGGAAACACATCGACTTTGTTTGCATCAAGACAAGCAGGTAGGGTCTGTCTTTTGTTGTTGTTGTTGTTGTTTCTTTTTTCTTGTCAAGTGGAGAGTATTCAGCTGATACTAAGGATGCACACCTGGGCATGGGGTCTTTGGTTTTAGGAATTGGCAGGATCCCATTGCCTGGGATCCAGGGGACTGTCAGATACCAGGGTGGCCTTGATCTTTGCAAGGCTTTTATCCTGTGGCCACCGCAGCCTCAGCAAAAGCAAGGTGTTAAGCAACACAGTGAGACCCTGTCTCTAAATAAAATTCAAACTAGGACTGGGGAAGGGGCTCAGAGGTTGAGGCTTCTGAATTCAACCCCCAGTGCGCCAGAGAGCGAGAGAGCCCTGGTGCAGCTGCGGTTTACCCAGGTCTGCACTCTCCGGTGTCTTCTGTGCTGATCTTACTCTGCCTCCAGCCTCAATGTGGGCTCCAATAGATTCAACTCAGCTGGAGTAACATCAGCTCTCACGCTGTCAACTGGGTGGTAAACTCCTCCAGGGCGCCTGACAGGCCCACAGTGAGAATCCACCAGCGCTGGCCATGACACACTGGGCAGTTCCTATGGGGCGAAAGGCCAGTTCTGCTTGGAGAATTTTGCACAGATAAACAGAAGACAAGTCAGCCTTTCAAAGATGCTTTAGGTGGTCTTATTATAGGAAGAGATCCAGGTGAAACTTTCAAGAATTGACTTCAATTTCCTAACATCAAACCCAACAGAAGTTAGAATTCTGGTCACCCTAACCCTGACCCAATGCCGAGACCTCAAAAGGAAAAGAAAAACGAAAAAAGTTGTACCCCAACCCTGCCATTCTTGTTTCCTCCTTGCCTGGAGCGGAGATCTCACCCCTGTCACTCAAAAGCTCGATCGGCTCAGACTCGGGAGAGTGGAGACTGACTGTTTCCATGTCCAATCAGAAGCCCCCTTGCTGAGCGCTCTCCAATCCTGAGTGTAGTCAGCAGCAGGGGGCGGGCCTCCGAGTTAGGAATGGGATTTATTTCTCTGTGGTCCTCGGTTCCACTCAGATTCCTGCAGTTGGACTCTAGGCTTCACTAGTGCCCAGGATTTCGGGTGGCCCTGTCATGCAGGAACCGAAGCTCCCCAGGTAGGCTTGGCTGCTGGGTACCAGGAGACGGTGCGTGTGCAGTGGCACTTGATGCCTGGACAGGGAGGCTCAGGAGGGAGGTGGGGCAGGGAGTCAGTCTGGCGGGATCAGCTGTGGAGGGAGCCCGAGTTGGCCTACCCTGACTCCGGGGGGCTCTCTGCTTCTACAGGCCTGAGCACATTAGGGACAGTGCCCCTCTGTCCCCCTGGCCAGCCGGGTGGAGAGCATGACAGTGGCGGAGACTCCTGGCAGTCTCCCCATCCCCTGGGGCAGCCTCAGCCCCTGCTCAAGTCCTATCTATCTGGCAGGTGAGCGAAGCAGCCTGGTGTCTTCCCTGGCTTTGGTGATTGACAGGTGGGACCACTAGAAAAATGCAATCTCCAAGACAGGCAATGGCACAAACCTGTCATTCCCAGCAGGCTGGGGTTGGGGGCTGATGCAGGAAAATTGCAAGGTCAAGGCGAGCCTCCGCAAGTGGGTGAGGCACTTAGAGACTCAGGGAGACCCTGCCTAGAAATTAAATGCAAAATAGGGCTGGGGATGGGGCTCAGTGGTGGAGTTCCCCTGAGTTCAATGCCCGGCACCCCCCTCCCCCACAAAAAATGAATTTTCCAAACACCATTTTCCTGCAGGAGGGAAGCTGCGGTGAACAGGGACCTTGCCTATTCCGAAGCTAGTTTTGTGGAGTTTATTGGGTTTTTTTTTTTTTTTTTGTGTGTGTGTGTGTGTTATTTTTTATTTTTATTTATTTATTTAATTGTTTGTTTGTTTGTTTGTTTATTTATTTATTTATTTTTGGTGGTTGTTATGTTTTGGTAGTTAACAGAAGGGTGCTTTACCACTGAGCTCTCTCCCTGGTAGTTTTTAGTTTTTATTCTGCCCGCTGGTCTAGCTAAGTTGCTGAGATTGGCCTGGTTAGGGTTTGATTTATAATGACTTTTCCGTTGCAATTAAGTGTATGATTTTTACAATCACGTGGGTTCGTGGGTGGACTCTGTTGATGTTGTGATTCCTTGATGACAATTGTAACGGAACAGCTTCACAATGCACGAGTTAGGTAATAACTTCTTATTATTATTATTATTTTTTCTCTTATAATTTTTTTCTCTTATAATTCAAAAGTTTCTTGGTTAAGTTTACATATATTTAACTTTGTGGATGAAATTTAGAATTGGGTGCTTCCATTAAGAGTAAAGCATGCTGGATTGTTTATTAGTGCATCAGAGTTATACATAATTCCACCTGCATATGGCACCCTGCAAAACATACCCATGGTATTTTATACTATTTTTAAGCTGAACTGATTGCAGCAAGTCCCTGTGGTGGGGGACTTTCATGTGTCTTGAATAGCAAAACAGTTTCCAAAAATAGTTAAGAAGCACTTTAACTCCTTGAGTTTATTAGAATTCTTTTGTTTCTTATCTTCATTGATATATTTATTTTTCTCTCTGATAGGGTTTTAGTTTACATTTCTTGGTTTTCTAAAGATGTATGATTCTTTTTATTCTTATTTTTGAACACATGGGTATCTCCTGGACAAATTGGCAGCTCAAGTCTCCTCCCTGAATTACTTCTGTGGTGGATTTCAGAGTGTTGTGACCCTGAGAATCACCACTCTGTGCATCCTTTTCCTACCCAAGGGGGCTGGGATCTGCAGGGGTCTCAGGTTTTTCTTCCTCCTGAGCTTTAATTTTGGGGGACATTGGGGTCATAGTGGATTGAACGCAGAGGTCCTTTCCCACTGAGCTACATCCTTCATACTTTTTATCATTTATCTTGAGACAGAGGCTAAGTCTGGCCTTGAACATGTGCCTCAGCCTCCTGAGTGGCTGGGATTACAGGTGTGGCCCTCCTGCCTGGGGCCCTCTGAAAGTTCTAAATGTAAGGGAAGCAAAATGTCAGATCCAGAACCCCGTCTCCCCAATGAAACCTGTACACATGTATCAATGAATTCCTCAAATTCCAGTCCCCTGTCCCTATTTCCAGTGACAATTTTTTCCCCAATATAATAAAATAAGAAGCAAAGGTTTTGTTTTCTGTTTGAGCATTTTACATGAGAGAAAAGTACACTAAAAACCACTTGACATTTGTAAAAATTTGTGTGTGAGTGTGCACACACACACACACACACACAAACACACGCGTGCATGTGTACGTGTGTGTATTCTCTCTTTTTCTCCCAGGCCAGACACCTTTTCAGAATGTCTTTGGGCTGAATGTCCCCCGTGTGAACTGCATGTCCCAGGGGTCTCATGCATTCTCTGTTTCTGGTCCTTTTTTGTCTCTGCCTGACACAGGGATCCCACACCTGGCTCATCTCAGGTCTCCTGATCGTCTGGTACATATCAGCCACCTGTGGACCTATGAGCAGGTGCATTTAGGGGAAGTAGTTTCTCAGGAGAGTAAGTGATGGCCCTGTGACTGGGAGGAGTTTCCTTATCCAGAGCCACTTCAGATGTTCCCTCATCCTAGCTCCCTTGGATCCTGGACCAGCCATGGGCATGCAGGCATTTATTAACACACTGGTTCAAGTTCCGTTGGAAATGAGTCCAGAGTGGTCGTTACTCTGTTAGCTTTTAAAGAACTTCATGCTATTTTTAAAAATTTTCTGCACTAAGCTTATATTCTAGCCCCATGTCATCAGCATGTCTCTTGCTCCATATCTGTCATTGCAGGACTAGTTCCTTCACCTGTTTGATAGGAACCTTTCTCACAGCTGGGCTCAGACGGCAGAAACTCTCCTACTTGGCTGGTGACTGAATTTCTGATGCAGTTGGTAAGAACCCAGGCTGCCTGTGCTCACTGCAAGAAGGTGGTGTGAGCCTATTCTATAAAGAAACAGGGAGCTGTGGTTTTCATCCTTTTTCTTCACTCCGGTTTGGGGGGTGATAGTAGTCCCTGGAAGTTCTTGCACATCAATGTGAAGCCACTTGTTTTTGATCCAGGGAGATTTGCACATGCACAGTTGCCATTGCTCCCAAAACTTGGTGGGTTAGGATGGAGTCCATGGAATAGAAAAAAAAAACTGTTGGGACCCTGAGTGCCTGGACATCCTTCTTCCAAAAAGAACTGCTCAGGACTGGAGTTATTACTGAGGTCGTGGGAAGAGGGCTTAGGCAGGGCTGCTGGATGGACTGCATTTGTCCTGTCTGCCCTCAGGGACTGGCTAGAGAGGAGCTCCACTGTCAGCAGCCACAGTTTGCAGATCATGCTGGCAAACCCCTTCTAGGGATAAACTGGGACCCTTGATCTCACTCCCCTTCTCCCCTGGTCCCATGGATAAAGCTCGTGACCTAACACAGCCATAGAAATCCATCCCTTTTCCAGTCCTGATACTTGTGTATATCCAGCTTGTTCTTCTATGAGCACCAGACAAATTGTGTTTCCTGCGACAAGTCATTTAGTGTCCAATGTGCTCCATTTGTGACCCCAAGAAGTCTTCATCTACTCTGGGTGACACTGGATTGGGGTATTCTGTCCCAATTATGTGGCACATTGCTCAAGGCAGGACTCATGCCCAAGTGTCCCCCAACTTTCCTGCCCTTCAGATGGTAGAGATTTTCTCAGTGGTTTAATGCATAGGTCTCTCAGTACATGTATAACTTTATTTAAGAGGGACTCAAAACAGAAGTAGGTGTTTATTTGGTATACCCATGTGTGGAGAGAATCCAGGAGCCTCCTTTTCTGGTGTAATTTTGAAACAAAATCATCCTCAATATGTGCTTCTTTGGGATGCTGGAGTATAATCCAGTACCACACACATCCTGCACCAAAGCCCTACGAGTGCTCTGTGCCTCCGGTTCCCACACCACCCTTCACGTTGGGTTGCCTTGTTCATTCACATCAAATCCTCTGCTGAAGATGGTTGCATTTAGCTAGGCCTTTTCATTGCACTTCATAATAAAATTGGCATTTCCACACATGTGGAGTCATCTATGAAATTTCTGCATTGTGATTTTCTTGGTCCCCAAATTACTGCAATATGATAATTTTATAATATGCATTATTGCCTGGTAATGATAGCTCCTGCTTTTAGTCTTAGAGTTCAGAATTCCTGGCTAATTTCATATCAATTCAACCTTCTAGGAGAATTTTAAACTGTTTGCTTTGGTCCCTTCTTCAATGAAAAGGAAATCATGGTGAAATTTTGATGGGGTGTTGTCATAGGTGAACCTGAGGGAAGCTGTCCTCTTTATAATGAGCAGTCCTATCATCTATACCCATGATGTATAATTAAGTCTGTTATGTGCTGATCTGTATTTGTATTTTTTCAAATTCTGCAGATGTACTATTTAAGTATGCTTATATGTGAAATGTGACATTTATGTGACAGCTATATAAAACTGACATGGTGTTCATTGTATTTGTCAAACTGTATGCAATATGGCAAACAAAATGTGGCTGATTGCCAGAAATGGTTATTTTTCATAATTTATTTTTTATCTATTACCAAATGGACATTCTCTTTCACCAGGCCCTGGGTCTCGGCTCTGGAAGAGCATGCTGTGTCCCCATATGGACAAGGGCTGTAGGGTCCACATCTGTTTCTGTGGACCTTCATGATAACCCCACATGTTCTTCAACACTTTCTCAATTTTTGTTCAATGTGACTTTATGGTATAGTCCCTCCTTTCTTAAGACTTTGATTGTTTTGTGATGAAGGGACATTTAGATACCTTCTATTTGAAGAGAATGTTCATGGCTCTTGCCTGCGTTTCTCTTGTAGTCTCTCTTCTACTTTCTTAGAAGAGGTTTTTTAAAGGTGAGGCAATTGGTTTCTTTCATCTGTCACTTCTCCTTGTTCTCTTTAATGGAGTCATTTGAGAAATAGAATTTTTGTTTTCATATATACAATGTATAAATTTAAAAATATTTTTTCTTTAACTTTGAAAAGGACTTTTTTTCATTCTTTTTTTTTCCTTTTGTGAAACTGGGGATTGGAACCATGGTGCCCTATTACTGAACACTATCCTGAGTCCTTTTAAAATTTTTATTTAAAAAATTTAATTTTTTCTTAATTTTTTAAAATTACTACTGCCTATTTATTTTTAAATTTAGGCAGGGTTTCACTCGGTTGCTAGGGTAAGCTTCACAATTGTGATCCCCCTGCCTCAGCCTCCAGACCACTGGATATATCAGGTATGTAGCACCAAATGCATCCTATCTCAGTTAGTTTCTTTCTTTCTTTCTTTCTTTCTTTCTTTCTTTCTTTCTTTCTTTCCTCTTTCTTTCTTTTTTCTAGATGTTTTTTAGATTATGATTTTTTATGATTTTTATTATTTTTTTAAATACATGACAACATTGGAATGAATTACAATCCTTATTTCACATAGAGCACAATTTTTCATATTTCGAATTTTCATGAACTTTGTATAAAGATGTCCATCACATTTCATCATCCTTGCTAATCCACTGTGCCTTCCTTTTCCCTTCCACCCCTCTGCCTCATTTAGAACTCATCTATTCCACCCATGCTCCCCCTCCCTAACCCACTAAAATTCAGCCTCCTTATATCAGAGAAAATGTTTGGCATTTTTTTTGGGGGGGGATTGGCTGACTTCACTTAGCATTATCTTCTCCAACTCCATCCATTTGCATGCAAGTGCCATGATTTTGTTCTTTTTTAATGATGAGTAATATTCCATTGTGTATATAAGCCACATTTTATTTTATCCAGTCATCCACTGAAGGGCATCTAGGTTGACTCTATAGTTTAGCTGTTGTGAATTGTTAGCTGTTATAATTGTTAGCTGTTATAATTGTTTAGCTGTTATAAACATTGACCTGGCTGTGTCCCTGTAGTGTGCTCTTTTTGTTTCTTGGTATAGTCCGAGAAGAGAAATAGTTGGATCAAATGGTGGTTCAAATGGTAGTATAGTTTAAGGTCTGGTATACCAATGCCACCTGCCTTCCTTTTCCTGCTAAAGATTGCTTTAGCTCTTCTGGGTCTCTTATTTTTCCAGATAAATTTCATAATTGCTTTTTCTATTTTTATGAGGAATGCCATTGGGATTTTGATCAGAATTGCATTAAATCTGTAGAGTGCTTTTGGTAGTGGGGCCATTTTGATAATATTCATTCTGCCTATTCATCTTCTAAGGTCTTTGATTTCTCTTTAGTGTTTCATAGTTTTCATTGTATAGATCCTTTACCTCTTGTTGATTCCCAAGTATCTTTTTTATTGAGGATATTGTGAATGGGGTAGTTTTTCTCATTTGTCTCTCAGAGGATTTGTCACTGATATACAGAAATGCCTTTGATTTACGGGTGTTGATTTTATATCCTGCTACTTTGCTGAATTCTAGTTCTAGAAGTTTTCTAGTGGAGTTTTTTGAGTCTTCTAGGTACAGAATCATATCATCACAAATACTGCTAGTGTTAGACCAGGATGCAAGAAAAGACCACTGACTCCAATTAAAATCAAATTAAAGCAAGCTTATTTTTTGACCAGCTGGGCTGCCTTTCCCTCCCAAAATGGCAGGAAAAAAACAGCAGCCCCACCTTTCCTACAGCCCAGTTTATAGCCCAGAAAGTTACACAAAAGGGGGGTTACAGATAACAGAACTCTGACAAGCATCACACTAATGGTAGTTTACATTTTTTTTTTTTGCTGGCCCCAACATCAGAATTTATGAAGACCATTAGAGCCTCAGAGAGGGTTGTTGTCTGGCCAGGGAAGGCCAATATTTATGAGGTTTCACTAAGGTTTCAGAGAGGGCTGCTATCTGGTCAGAGAGCAAGGCATGGGTGAGTTCAAGGCATGGGCAGGCATTCTAAGCAGGTTCAGAATTTGCAGTAATTTATAGTAAAGCTGAAATTAGCTTTTCATGGCTTTGTGGCAAGATGGCCCCCAATTTTAATAAAAGATCAAGTTGGGTCTATCATTCCCCCCTTTTCTTATATGTCCCTTTCAAATCTTTGATAGGGTAGGGGAAGAGTACTGAGAGAATTTTAATCCCTCAGGTAACAGTCTCTAAATTTTTAGAACTCACCCAAAACCAGTCTCCCTGATTTTACCTGACTTAATTAATTACTTATATTGATAATCCATTTATTTTTGGCTCCATTGTTGTAAGAAAAGAGGCATCACTCATTTTGGCTTCTTCTGAGCTGAGAGAGGGTGACATGAGGGGGCACAGCGTGAGGGAAATGAGTTGCCTTTTAGAAGTCAGTTGAGGGACATGAGTTGCCTTTTAGAAGTCAGTTCGGTTTGAAGTCTGGTTGGGAAAGAACAGGTTGTAAAGTCATCTGGGGATGGGTGCTTCTATGAGAGAAACAAAAACCATGAGTACTGAGTAAATGTTGCAGCAGCTGGAACATGTCACTGTATAAAAGTTCCCTCACAAGGCTTTAACATCTCCAGTTATCAGGAGTGTAAGCATAACATTAACTTTTAGTGTTACAGATGTCCTTCCCCATAAGATATAGTTTAATAATTTAATGTCATCTGATCTTGCAAAATTCTTTTACTAGTATGAGCTCTGTGTCTAATAGAGAAACCTTTAATTCTGTTACCCAGCACTGGATAATCATACTAGCAAACATGAAGCCTACCTGTATATGTTAGGAATATCTGTAGGCCTTAAACTAAAAACTTCTGTCTCTGGCAGCTCCTCTTGATAGTCTCTTTTTAGAGTTATCAGGCATTTCTGTCTGAGAATCCTTCTTTGTAGCCTCCAGTCTTAATTATTTTGGGAGGCTAACATAAAGTGTATACCTTAAATAATAATAATTATTATTATTATTATTATCATCATCATTAGTATTATTTAAAATGCCCAGGAATGTCTGTATTTTGGTTTTAACTGTCTTTGCTAAGTGTTTAAGATGAAGCAGTCAAACTGACTTTTGTTTCTATCTATTGTTAACCATTAGCTGAGCTTTTATGGGAGTCATTCCTGGAGAAACTTCTCAGTTCTGCTAGTGCCATTTGCACTAGGATGGGTCCAGGTCTTGCTTGACCATGTGGCTTCCCTCGGAAGCACCAGGGATGTCTCCCTTCTCTTATGACTCTCCTCTTCATAGCAAATGCACTGATTGGCTTTCTGTTCTCCAGTGGTCTCATTAGTCTCCCTGATGGGGAGGTTATGTTGCCCAGAGTTGCAAAGCTCTTTAGAGAAGTCCCCTGTTCCCTGGATTCAGACTGACTCAGAGGGCAAGAGCCGAATATTGGTTTTTCTGGCCCTTTTAATTTAACTTTAATTTTAAAACTTAATCTTAAACATCCAGCAAATAAATTTTAACAGCCTTGTATTAAGAGTACTGGGCTTTAATGTCTATAACTTTATAATTATCTTTTTTTAATTGGGATCTGTATTATCCTATCTGTCTTGTAGGTGATGACTTATTATCTCAAACTAACCCATGTTGTGTTCTTAAAGCAACACTTCTGTAAAACACTAACAGGGAATCTTTAGATCACTTATAAGGAAATTACAAAATAAAATTAACAAGAGTAAAAAACACTTAGTTCGTGTAATAGCTACCCTGAATTTTTGGCTGAGTTATACATTATATCCCCTGTTTGAAATCCTAGTAATCTTGACAGAAAAAAAAACATCAAAAAAACAAACTTTTGAACATAACTTTAAATGAACTAAAATCTGGCCTACTGTTGTTTTCATAGTCCTTCTCACATGTAGTAAGATGGGACACAGAGCCTCATCTCAGGTAAGGCAGGGCTCTTTATAAATCTTAAGTGTTTTAGTTCTAAAGCTGATCTTTGTATTTTTAAATATCATTTTACAAAGTTTACATAAATTGTTTGAGGTCACATGAACATTAGCTAACACTATATGATATCACAGTTAAAACATGAATTAAAGAAAGGCTGAAAGTTTTTAACCTTTACATGGATTAGGCTCTCATTAACTTAAAAATACATTTAAATTGTTCCCCAATGTAAGAAGTAACAAAACTTTACATATCTTATTGATAACAGGTAAATAAATCCCCAATATATTTTTTACCATACAACTTCTGAACACCAGCTTGATATAATGCTCTTTCAAAGTTTCTACCTTACAGACTTGTATACCTGGAAGATATGAGCACATTAATAGCATCACAATTACATTGATGTTTCTACATTAACCAAGTTTAGCTTTTAAAGAAATGGCAGTACATTGCTCTAAAATAACAGTTCTTATTTAACCAGTTGTTTAATTTTTATGGTTGCTTGCTCTAGAAAAAATAAAACTTAATAAACGCAATGTTATGGGTAAACTTATGTTTTAAGAAATTTTTGTCGGGCTGGGGATGTGGCTCAAGCAGTAGCACACTTGCCTGGCATGCATGCGGCCAGGGTTCGATCCTCAGCACCACATACCAACAAAGATGTTGTGCCTGCCAAAAACTGAAAAATAAATATTAAAAAAATTCTCTCTCTTTCTCTCACTCTCTCTCTCTCTCTCTCACTCTTTCTTAAAAAAAAATTTTGTCTCTTTAACACATGACTGATTTTTACAATCTTATACAGACTTTAGTACAAACTTATACAGACCTTAGTAAATCAATCAGATATCCAACAAAAGTACTCATGAGTAATACCATATCAAATTTACTTATTTATCAAAATATTAGACAAATGTATTGAACAGTGTATACCATTTTTTGTTGAAGGAAAAGTCCTAGAACCAAGGCATATTAGACATTTCATAGACATTAATATTTTATGAGTTTTTTGAACACCTAGAAAAACTTGTAAGCTTAAATTTTAAAGACATTTATTTTTATCTGTTTATCCAATTTAAATTGAACCATTTAAATCACATGAATTAAAGATCTTTAGATCCATTTTTTAAATTTGTTTTTATGAGCGCTCCTTATATATGTTAATTTGTATATCATATATAAGATATACGGACATATGTATATATAGACATACAACACATAACAAAAGTGTGCACACATAACAATAGCAAAGGCCTTAGTAGCTTTTCGCAGGTGAAATCTCCATTGCAATGTTTCAAAAACTCCACAGTTGGTCAAAGATAGGACTGATCAGAAAAATATTAACCTAGGTCTGAAGGGTCAAAATCATGAGCTCAAAAAAATACAGAATCTAAGGAAAAAAAACAAGAGTCCTAGTAAAAATGACTGGCCAGTAATTAGTAAATACCATACAATTTACTTTTTTTCCCCTTAGGTCTCAGATCAGTCTCTTACTGAGCTTGCAGGCTTCTTTCATTTGTATTTCAACATAAGTCCTGACTGAGGTCTGGAAGGAGCAGGGAAAAACTGCTATTCTGAGCAGACACCTCAGGCCTAAGGCATTTTAACTATAAGTCATAATTTTCAGGTTCGAATGTTGAAAATTATGATACAAGTTTAAGATACAATTCACAAAATTTTATATCTTTACAACTTGTTTTGTCAACAGATACCATAATATGTTTTACTATCCTTGTCCAAATTAATGCACTGGTCCAAACAGTAACATTTTCCCAGGCTACCCAATTCAAAATTGGTGAAAAAAAAGACTGAATGATTGGGAAGTTACTTGCCAACTTGGAAGTAGAGTTCTTTAGTTTTCCATCCTAAGTATTTAAGTTCTCTGGCATGAATTATCTGAAATAAGAAACTAAACAATTACCTAAACCCGACTTTTAACTGCAGCATTGTGCAATGCATCAAAAACCCATTCAGATACCAGATTATTACAATAAAACATCATCTTTTAGGCACACATTCAGCCAAGCTCATTCCCAAGAAACAATTTATAATATCAACACACTATTGCACATGTCTTAAAGTGTCAGAAACAAAGACACAGGACAGACAGAGAGGAGCTCCAGACTATGACTGACAGACAGAAACTTTTTAAAACAGAGCAGATAAGAGAAAAATCTCCTACACCAGTGGCACCATAGATGTCCCCACAAGGGGACCAGATGTTTTCACAGAGGGGCAACCTGAAATATAAAATCAAGGGTCTCCATGGCGACTTTACTGCATTAAGTGTCTTCTTTTTCTTTTTCTCTTTTCAAGAAGACAGAGGTGGCATAATCCTTACAGTGCAGGGAAAGAAGGAGAGAATCCCGAAGCAACAGGGCTTCAGCAGCTGCTGGGAGTCCCTCAGTCCCTTCTTTTACTTACAGGATTAGCTCCTCTGGTTCGGTTCCACCCCAAGCACACTCTATCTCCTAACATTTCAGTAGTCAGTTCTCAAAAAGTTCTGGGGGTGGGGAGGTATCAAAATTTGTAACTGAAAGTTCAGTTCCTGACCTCAGAGCCAATTAATGCCAATTTAATAATGAGGACAGGGTTTTGAGAAAAAGAAAAAGGGAGTTTTATTGCTTTGCTAACAAAGGAGAAACACCGGGGACTCTGCCCAAAGGTTGTGACTCTCTTGATATGGAGGGACAAGGAGTTTTAAAGGAGTCTCACTTGTTAACCTGGGAGATACTCAGTTCTTAGATCCCCAGCAGGCATTGCCCTCTGCAGTGGGTGTGCTCCAGCAGCCAGCCAGGGGCTTCTCTCCTCCTGCTTAACAAAGGGGGGTAAAGTTCATCACAGTTCCTTAAAACACAGTCCGAAGAAGTGTTAGGCTGACTTGCTTTATTACCCATTTTCACGACCAATATCTTTAAGTTTTTACCACAGAAATCACACAACAAAACGCACAAAAACAAACAAACCAAAAACATATAGAACACAGAACAAAACACAAGAAACAGAAACCCGGCGCCGAAACAGAAAAACAGAGGAGCAATGCAACGTCTTGCCAAAGCTCCGGGGTAGGAGTGCATGCGTGCCCGTGGGCACCTCTCTACCCTTCCAGAGGAATTCCCTACAGAGCAGAACAGAAGACAGAACGATTTCTCATTACTGTCCAGACAGGGGTATATGTGAGCCTCGCCAGGCCACCTCTCTGTCATCAGAAGAGATCTCCCTTAACCGGATACCAGATGTTAAAAAGGCGCCACTTACCTCCGGAGGCCTCCTCCACCAGGTGCTTGCTAATAGTTTTAGTGCGGCAGTTCACTGCAGTGCTCCGGGGATCGAAGGCTCACTCCGAGGCCTTGGAAGATCTCAAGTTGCGCACCCCCTAGAGTGGCTCTACAGCCCGGAGCCCTGGAGTGAAGGCCGGCTTCAGAATTTCCAGCAGTCTGCTCTTGTGATCTGGTCAGGCAGTGTCATCTCGCTGGGGAACTCCAAAATGTTAGACCAGAACGCAAGAAAAGACCACTGACTCCAATTAAAATCAAATTAAAGCAAGCTTATTATTTCGACCGGCTGGACTGTCTTTTCCTCCCAAAACGGTGGGAACAAGACAGCAGCCCCACCTTTCCTGCAGCCCAGCTTTATAGCCCAGAAAGTTTCACAAAGGAGGGGTTACAGATAACAGAACTCTGACAAGCATCACACTAATGGTAGTTTACAGTTTTGGCTGGCCCCAACATCAGAATTTATGAAGACCATTAGAGCCTCAGAGAGGGTCGTTGCCTGGCCAGGGAAGGCCAATATTTATGAGGTGTCACTAAAGTTTCAGAGAAGGCTGCTATCTGGTCAGAGAGCCAGGCATGGGTGAGTTCAAGGCACGGGCAGGCATTCCAAGCAGGTTCAGAGTTTACAGTAATTTATTGTAAAGCCGAAATTAGCTTTTCATGGCTTTGTAGCAAGATGGCTCCCAATTTAATAAAAGATCAGGTTGGGTCTATCGCAACCATGTGCTGGGGTGCATGCCTGTAATCCCAGCAACTGGAGAGGCTGAGGAAGGAGGATTGCAAGTTCAAAGACAGCTTCAGAAATGATTAGGAATTAAGAAATTCAATGAGACACTCTCTCTAAATAAAATACAAATATGGCTGGGATATGGCTCAGTAGTCATGTGGCTCTGAGTTAAATCCCCAGTAGCAAAACACACACACACACAAAAAAAAAAAAAAAAAAACAGGGAATCTGAACATGGGTACTTACTACAGAGCCCCATGACCACAGATTGATGGATAAATTGATGGAAGATTAAAACATTGATAGAAGATTGATTTCTGGGACAGGGTCTCAAATTCTCCTGAGGTTGATTTTCAACTAACTAATATAACAATAATGCTCCACAGCCCTGGATTTTTTTTTTTAATTTGCTGTGAATTGCATTATGTGTCTCACGATGGAATCAGATCATGGCAGTATTTTCTCCCAGTACTTAGACCCAGCCCAGAATGAAGTGCATGTAAATGTATCACTGTATATTACGTTAAATCAAATTGTGAATACATATGTATGTATATATTTTTATAAAAAAAGAAATAACATAATTTTAAAATTGTACTTAATACTTCTGTTCTATGGTCTTATAAGAAAACAGCTTGATATTTCTACTCATAAGTAATTGTAGAGAATCAGATGTAACTGTGTTACTATTACTGTTCTTGATGGAGTCTGCCTGCAAATGGGATATTCTGTCAAGGTATAGATAAGTAACAGCGGACAAGCTTGAAAACGAGGTGTCTGCTGTCCTTGGGAGGGCCTACTTGCAAACGAGAGGCTCCTTCAAGGTTTAGATAAGATAACAGCAGATATGCTTGAAAACGAGGTGTCTGCTGTCCTTGGGAGGACTTGCCTGCAAACAGAATGTTCTGCCAAGTGGGCCAGGAGGGCACTGAAAAAAAATTTATTATCTGTTCTTAACAAAGAGCAGAGCTCAACATACTCTGAGCCAAGAATAGATTAGCCATGAGAAGCGGGTCACTTCTGATTAGAAAGTAAAACTTCTGTATGCTATGTTTAATTAGCTTAAAGACCTGATTTATTGATGTTGGAAGGCTGCCTTCTTTGTTCCTAATACTATAAAAAGATTGCTTGTACACAATAAAGGACTTTTTTTTCTGCTGCTGCTTCGCTTGCTCTGCTTCTTCTTCTTCTTTCTTTTCCCATGCTGACCTGCAAGTGAATTACTGCAACAAGTAATTCCTTGAGGCAGCATTGTTTCTACTTCCCTAAAAAAATAAGGCAAAAAGAAAATTTAAAGTTTCCAGTATTAACGATAAAAAGGAAAACAAGGATGGAGGGTGCTAGATCTCTAGATCTGTCAGTATCCCAGACTCTGGAGTATAAGCATTTAAAAACACACTTATCTGCAATTTTGCCTTGGGCATAGTTGTAGGATTATGAAGTCTACTCCCCCCATTAGTGTGGGGTACTATGAGAAAAATGAGCACAAATCACAGATTTTATTTATGTAATTCAATAAAGCCCATCAACAAACTCAACATTAAATTTTAAAAAAATTAAATCTCTATTGTTTAGCTCAAGCCCTAGCTACCAGAGATCCAGGGATTCTGAAGGATGAGTTGCTTAGGTGAAAGAAGTGGAGAGAGGACTATAGTTGCAAGTTATGAACAGCCTTCAGAAGCACCTGCTGCCCGTAGAGGGGGGTTTATTTTTATACATTTTTTAAAAGTGTTTTTTCATGTAGTTAATGGATAGCTTCAAAGCTCAAAATTTCCTTGATTTACATAATTTTTAAGAGTTACAATATTTTCAGACATATATTAATTACCTATGATATTGAGTGCATTGTTTAAAATATTTTCCTGTAACCTTTGCCAATCACGATTAAGCTTTTACATTTTTACTTCAATCAATAAGTGCTAGACTACACAATTCGACTACATGTATCTTGACCAATTATTAACTTTTAACTTTAAAGCATACGTATAATTACATCATTAACCTTTAACTTTAAAGCATACTTATGATTATTGGTAAGCTTTCTTACTTCTAAACTAAAGTCCCAATAAAACACTTAAAGTAGTTAAAGCCAATTACTTAAAAGCACTTTTCTGAAGTGCTTCTAAAATGTATGTATATTAATTTTATATTATTCTATTTTTAATTCCAAAGGTAATTTTCTTTTCCATATGAGCTATTTAACTGCTTTCTTTAAGAGTTTCTTTCATACTTTTTCAAAATACAACTATTCTTATGTTTTTGTAATCTTTAACAAAAGAGCAGGCTCTTCAACACAACCCATTTACCATTAATATTAACAATGTGTTTCCATTTTTATCATGAATTCCTATGTAAGGCAAAGGAGGGCCTGTTAGTGGGCTGAAATGTATGTTGCAGAGATTGTAAATTTAGAATGTGGGGTTTAGTGCAAATTGTTAAGTTTTTTTTCAAGAACCTTGAGATCTGTAATATTTTTTTCATAAATTGTTGAGGAATAACACTATTGTTTGTATCCTGAGAGATATTAAAACACATCTCCAGGCATGTCTTAAGTGTATCTCTAGTCTCATTTTGGAAATTTTTCTGCCATTTCCATCAACATGTACTTTTATTATTGATTGATGTATACCCTATTATCCATATCATGAGTATCATAAACAATACATTTAACCCTCCGCATGGTTTCAGTTTCCAAATGGTGTAGCTCTGTCTGTGACCCTATCAGACAGAGGGTGCAGGGACAACTTAACCACATTATCTATAAGATACCAGCTATTTTCCATATGACTTCTGTGGAACTTGTGATTGAATCTTGAGTTCCAGCCTATGGTGGCTCAATTAATTGTCACTGGATAACAAGTCATTCTAGAACTTATTGGCTCACTCGACCCCTGAGCCAAATCCCCAGCAGTATTTTTTATTTTATTTAAAGAAAGAGGTTTCACTGATTTGCTTAGCACTTCTCCCTTGCTGAAGCTGGCATTGAACTCATTATCCTTCTGCTTCAGCCTTCCAGGACCCTGGGATTACAGGAGTGCACCACTGCACTCAGCTCTGTTCACAATTTTAATGCCAGCATTTCCTCTTTGCCTTATCAATTATTTTTATGCTATATTTCAAATGGATATAGTATTTATAATTTTTCCTCCAAGAACTGGGTGACAGTTTATAGATTTTGCTTTCTCTTTGAGAGCATTTCACATGAGAAAAAAAGCAGACACAATGAGTTTATTAGAAGTGATATGAAAGAAGAAAAATGTGACACTTTAAAGAAAGAGAATGTGTCCTCTCTGTAAAGAGAAAAGCATGGCTCTCTTTCTCTCCAATTTTATTAGAGATCTAAAAACATATTCTAAAGAATCCTGCCCAGGTACACTTCTTCACTCTGGACTGACAGCAGGATAATATCAAACTCTCAAGTATCTAGTGCCATGAAAACTTTAGGTTAATTAGCCTCATGTTCATGATTTATAATTGAATTCTTAATCATAAACTCTTGCAGATTTTATGGATAGTAGGAATTATCCTTATTTCTCTGAGTTCCAGAATCTGGTCTTTAACAAGATCATGAAAGTCTTCCCTTTAGTGTAACTTGCATTCCTCTTACAAACATTATTTTGAAACTGCATTTCTCCTGCAGATAATAGTTTGCTAAAGAATGTAACACATCGTGTCCAGTTAATCCAGAAAGGGTGCATGTAAATTCCTTCTTGGAAAATAAAGCATAGGGTCAATGTGTTGAGCCTATTTATTTATTTTTTATGCTGTGTGTTGAAATCAGAGCTAGTCAACCAGTGAGCTACATCACCAGCTCCTTTTTTATATTTTATTTACAGACAAGATCTCATTGATTTGCTTAGTGCCTGGCTGATACGTTGCTGAGACTGGCTCTAAATTCATGATTCTCCTGTCTCACCCTGCCACACTGCTGGGAATACAGGTATGTGGCACCATGCCCAACCTACCATTTACCCTAAAAGTACTTCAACTCTTTTACCAGGTTCTGTGAAAAATACTACAATGAAAATATAAATGTAGTCTTTTCTATGATCTAATGACTTCAATTTTTTAAGATACATACCCAGAATTACTACTACTGATTCATATGACATTTTTATTTTAATTTAAGAACCTTAATAACATTTTCAAAAATACTTTTATTTAATTTATATTCTCACCAGCATTTTTACAAGTGAATCTTTGTATCCATGCTCATCTGCTCTGGAGTACCTACTATATTTCAGATTTTAATTTTCTACTTCTAAATATTTTACTTATTTATTTACTAATCATAGATAGACAAATAGCTTTTATTTTATTTATTTTTTATGTGGTTCTGATGCTTGAACTCAGTGCCTCCCATGTGCTAGAAAAGCACTGTATAAGTGAGCCAGAACCCCAGCCCCTATCTTTCAGATTTTTATCATAGGCATTCTGACAAGACTGCATAGGGTAAAGGGAAGTTTTCATTTGACTGATGCATTAAATTTCTGAGGCAAGTGTGTTATATTCCAGGCTGTCAATTAGCTGGAAGAAGAGTGTACTGTATTTTCTGTGGTGAAATAGGAATCTGTGGTTTCTAACACATTTTTAACACTACTGCTGCAAATGTTAGTTTTTGGAAGGAGCTGCAAACAATGCAAATCCAACTATTTGTAATGTATGAATATTTGCACATGCTCAGTCTCTGTTGCTTATAGAAATTGGATGTTTAGGATATACTCCCTGAAACAGAAGTAACTAATTTTGGAAGCTAAGTACATTGAGAAACTACTTCTAAAAACAACTGGAAGGCCTGGAATAATTACTGGGGTGAACAAGGGTAGATCAGGGCTCAGAAAGTGCTCAAATATTATTGATTCTATTGGTAGTTTGTTTAATTTTCCCCTTTGGTATCTATAATTGAGTTGAGAGAGAAGCAATTCTTTTAGCAACAGAAGTTAGCAAAACCACTGGAACTTAGGCCTAGTGCAGGAAAGGGGGGCCCTTTCTCTAGAAACTTCCATATGACTGGGAACAAAAAGTAACAATTAGCATTTTGAAAATCATTCTCAGAAAACACCATCAAGAGTAGCAGAAATATCTGAGGGGTTCACAATTCGGAATTCATTTTTTAATTTGTTGATCATTTTATTATGGAGTCACTAGAGTTCCTTTTGTAGTCTGAATACTATGAAATAATTAAATATGTAATGCAAAATATTTTCTCTGTCTCAGCAACTTTTTTTTTAAAGAGAGAGAAAATTTTTTTAATATTTATTTTTTAGTTTTTAGCAGACGCAACATCTTTGTTTGTATGTGGTGCTGAGGATCGAACCCGGGCCGCACGCATGCCAGGCAAGTGCGCCACCACTTGAGCCATATCCCCAGCCCCAGCAACTTGTTTTTTAAAAAAATATTTTCACATGTATGACCACCTCAGCAGCCACATCAATGTTTATAGCAGCTCCATTAGACTATGGACCAAACTAGGTGGTTCTCGAAAGATGAATGGATAAAGAAAATGTGGTATATATAATCAATGGAATATTAGTCAGGTTGAAAGTAGGCTAAATTATGGCATTTTCTAGTGAATGGTTGGAGTTGGAGAATATCATGCTAAGTGAAATAAGCCAGTCTCGCAAAACCAAAGACAGGTTTCTCTATTATGCTGATGCTAATTTAGTTGGGAGGGGGCAATGGGGCAGAATAGCTTTACCTTACATTAGGTTGAGTGAAGTGATGGGAGGGAGGGGGAGAGGGATGTGGAAATAGGAAAGATAGTAGTAGATTGAAACAGACATCATTACTGTATGTATATATTTGACTACATGACTAATATGATTCTTCAACATGTATACTCAGAAAAATGAGAAATGATATCCCATCCAAGTATGATATATCAAAGTGTATATATATGCATTCTACTATCATGGGGATGAAAGAGGGTCTGGGGATGTGTCTTAGTTGTTAAGAACCCCTTGTACTATAATGAGTGAGAGAGAAAATAGGGAAGACAAATCAGAAGGCAGGATGGATCCACACAATTCCAACAAATTTCCCATAATCCCTGCCCTCATTACCAAGTACTTCCTCCTTCTCTTCACTCTCCTTCTCCTCCTCTTCTTCATCTCCTTTTTCTCCTCCTTCTCCTCCTCCTCCTCTATCTTCTCCTTTTTCTGCTCCCATTCCTCTTTCTCAACTCTCCTTTCTCCTCGTCCTCATCATCATCATCTCTCCTCTGTGTCTGCCTCCTCCTTGACCTCCTACTCCTTCTCCTCTTGCACCTCCTCTATCGCCTTTTTTTCCTCCTGCTTTTTCTCCCTCTTCTCTTCCTACTCCACCTCATCTCTCCTCCTTCTATGCATCATCATCATCATCTCTCCTCCATCTGCTCCTCATCCTCCATCTCCTCCCTTGTCCCCCTCCTTCTCCTCCCCCTACTCCTCTACTTTTTCCTCCTTTTAATCCTCCTCATTCCACCTCCTTCTCCTCCTCCATCTCCTCCTCCTTCCCTTCTTTCTCCTCCCCCTCCTGTCTTTTCTCCTCTTCCTCCTCATTCTCCCCTCCTTCTCCTCCCGCCTAGCTCTCCCTCATCCTCCTACTCTTCCTCTTCCTGTGCCTCGTTTTTCTCCTAATCTTCCTCCTCCCCCTCTTTCTCACCCTCCTTCTACTGCTCCTCCCTCTCCTTCTCTTCATCTCTCCTTCTATTCCTCCTCATCATCAACATCATCATCTCTCCTCCTCCTCCTAATCATCCTCCTCCTCCTCCTACTTCTCCTCCTCCTCTTCCTTCTTCTCCTCCTTCATCTTCTCTCTTTCTTCCATCTCCTCTTACTCCTTCATCTGCTCAGCCTACATCTTCTCCTCATCATCAACATCATCATCTCTCCTCCATCTCCTCCTCCTCCTCCTCCTCCTCCTTCTTTTTTTCTTTGTCCTTCTCCTCCATCTCCCCCACCTCTTAGTCCTGCCTTTCCTCTCCTCCTCTGGCTCATCTCTCTCCTCTTCCTCCTTCTCCATCATCTCCTCTCCTCCTCTCCCATCTCTTCCTCCTCTCCCATCTTTTCCTCCTCCTCCATGTCTTTCTCCTCCTTCTCCTCCTCCTCCTTCTCCTCTATCTCATCCTCCTTCTCCTCTTTTTTCCTCCTCCTCATCTTTCTTCCTCGTCTTCCTCATTATCATAATCTCTTCTCCTTCACCTCCTTCTCCTACTCCTCCTATTCCTCCTTCCCCTTTTTCTCCTCCTTTTCCTGCATCATCTCCCCTCCTTCTTCTCCTTCTCCATCTCCTCTTTCACCTCCATCTCCGAATCCTTCTCCTCCTCCTCCTTTTCATCCTCCTCTTCCTTCTCCTTCTGCATTTCCTCCTCCTCTTCCTCCTGCTCTTTCCTCTCCTCCTCAGGCTCATATGTCTCCTCTTCTTACTTATCTTTCATCTCCTGTCTTTCTCTCCTATCTCCTCCTCTTCTTTCATCTTTTTCTCCTCCACAATCTCCTTCTCATCCTCCTCTTCCTCCTCCTCCATCTCCTACTTATCTTTCATCTCCTCCTCCTTCTCATCCTCCTCTTCCTCTTTCTCTATCTCCTACTTATCTTTCATCTCCTCCTTCTCTCATCCCTTTCTTTTTCCTCCTCCTCATCTCTCCTCCTCCTCCTCCTCATCATCATTTCTCCTCCTCCACTTCCTCCTCCTATTCCTCCTACTTCTCCTCTCCCTTCTTCTTCTCCTCTTCCTGCATTTCCTCCTCTTCCATCTCCTTTTTTACTCCTTCCACTCCTTTTCCTCCTCCTCCTTCTCATGCCTCCTCCTCTTCCTCCTCATCAACATCATCATCTCTCCTCCTCCTACATCTCTTCCTCCTTTTCCATGTCCTTCTTTTCCTCCCTCTCCTTTTCCTTCTTCTTATCTCTTCTCCTCCTCCTCCATCTTTTCTTTTTCCTCCTCTGTCTCCTCCACTTCTCCTCCATATACTCCTCCTTCTCCTTCCTCTTTTTCTCCTCCTTCTTCCCTGTCTTTCTCCTTCTCCTTTTTATCCTCCTCCTCCTCTTCCTTCTGCTCCTTCTCCTCATCCTCCTTGTAGTTTTTTTTTTCCTCTATCTTCCCCTGCTCCTCCTCTGTCTCCTCCTCCTTTTTAATTTTTATTGTAGGTTGTTCAAAACATTACATAGTTCTTTTTTCTTATTGTTGGTTGTTCAAAACATTACATAGTTCTTGACATATCATATTCCACACTTTGATTCAAGTGGGTTATGAACTCCCATTTTTACCCCATATACAAATTGCAGAATCATATGGGTTACACATCCACTGATTTACATATTGCATACTATGTCTCCTCCTTCTTATCCTCCCTCTTCTCTTTCTTCTTCTCATCTCTCCTCCTAGTCCTTCTCATCACCATTATCTCTTCTTCTTTTCCTCTTTCTCCTCCTCCCTCTCCTTCTTTTGCTCCTTCTTCTCCATCTCCTCCTCCATCTCCTCCTCTTCCTCCATCTACACCTCCATCTCCTTCTCCTCCTCCTCCTCCTCCTTATCTCTCCTCCTCTTCCTCTTCAACATCATCATCTTTTTTACATCTCCTCCTCTACCTCCTCCTCCTTCCTCTATCTCCTTCTCCTCCTCCTACTTTATCTCCTCCTCCTGTTCATCTCTCTTCTCCTCCTCCATCTCCTCCTCTTCCTCTTCCTTCTCCTCCTCCTCTGCCTCCACCTTCTCTTTCTTCTCCTCTTCCTCCTTCATCTTCTCCTCCTTCTTTTACTTCTCCAACTCCATCTCCTCCTCCTCCATCTTTTCCTCCTTCTCCTTCCTCTTCTCCTCTTCCTCCATCTCTTCTTCTTTCATCTCTTCCTCCTTCTTCTCCATCTCATGCTCCTACTCCATCTTATTTTTCTACTCATGCTCCTCCTTCTCCTCCTCATGTCTCTCCTCCTCTTTCTCCATCTCCTCTTCCTCTTTCTATTCTCTTACTCTTCAATCTCCCTCTTCCAATTTCTCCATCTCCTCTTTCTTCTTCTCCCTATCCTCCTCCTACTTCTCTCCCTTCTTCTCATCCTTCTCGATCTCATCCTCTTCTTCCATCTCCTCCTTCTTTTCCTTCATGTGTTCCTTCTTTTCCCTTTCCCCTTCCTCCTCCTTATCTCTCCTCCTCCTCCACATCATAATCATCTCTCATCCTCCTCCTTTTCCTTTTCATCCTTCTCTTTTCCCTCCTTCTCCTCCTCCATCTCCTTCTCCTGAACCTCCCTCTCCTCCTCATCCTCTGACTCATCCCTCCTCCTCATCATTGTCATCATCTCTCCTCCATCTCCTCCTCCTCATCCTATATCGTCTCCTCCTCCTTTTCCTTCTTCTTATTTTGCTCAACTCACCTCCTCCTTCACCTCCATACACTCCCCCTCCTCTTCCACCAACTCCTCCTCCATCTTTTCCCTCTTCTTTTCCCTCTCTCCTCTTTCTCGTCCTCCTCATCACTCCTTCTCCTCATCTCTTTTCCTTCTTCTCATCATCAGCATCTTCTCTCCTTTTTCTTCTCAATTCACCTTCTCCTCTTTGACATCTTCATCATCTGTCCTCCTTCTCCTACTTCTCCTACTCCACCTCCTTCTCCTCAATATTCTCCTCCACCTTCTCCTCCTCATCCTCATCATCATCACCACTCCTCCTACTCCTCCTTCTTCTCCTTTCCCCTCCTTCTCTATCTCCTCGTCCTCCTCAATTTTCTCCTCCTTCTCATCTGTCCTCCTCCTCCTCTTCTTCCTCCTGCTCCTCCTAATCTTTGCTCCTACTCCTCATATCTCCATCTCCTCCTCTTTATCATCACATCGTCTTTCATCATAATCATCATCATCTCTCCTCCATCTCCTCCTCTTCATCTTCATCCTCCTCCTCCATCTCTTTATCCTCCTCCTCCCGCTTTTCCTCCTCCTTCTCCTTATCCATCTCTTCCTCCTCCTCTGTATCCTCCTTCTCCTTCTCCTCACTCTCCTCCTCCCCCACTTTCTCGTTTCTCTCCTTTTTCTCCTCTTTCTCCTCTCTGTCCTTCTCCTCCTCCTCCTCTATCTTCTTTTTCTTCTCCCGTTCCTCCTCTTCAACTCTCCTTTCTCCTTGTCCTCATCATCATCATCTCTCCTCTGTCTCTGCCTGCTCCTCCACCTCCTACTCCTTCACCTCTTGCACCTCCTCTATCACCTTCTCTTCCTCCTGCTTCTTCTCCCTCTCCTCTTTCTACTACTCCACCTCATCTCTCTTCCTCCTACGAATCATCATCATCATCTCTCCTTCATCTCCTCCTCCTTCTCCTAATCCTCTATCATTTTTTGCCCCCTCCTTCTCCCCTTACTCCTCCACTTTTTCCTCCTTTTAATCCTCCTTATTCCAGCTCCTTCTCCTCCTCCTCTCCTCCCTCTCCTTCTCCTCTTTCATCTCCTCCTCTACTTCTCCTTCTTTCTTCTCTTCCTCCTCTTCCTCTTCTTTCTCATATTCATCTCTCCCTCCTCCATATCCTCCTGCTCCTCTCCTCCTCCATCTCCTCCTCCTCCCCCTCTTTCTCCTCCCCCTCTTTGTCCCTTCTCCTCTTCCTCCTCATTCTCCCCTCCTTCTACTCCCACCTAGCTCTTCCTCCTTCTCCTACTCTTCCTCTGCCTCATTTTTCTTCTAATCTTTCTCCATCTCCTCTTCTCCTCCTGTTCAATCCCCTCCACCTCTTCCACCTCCTCCTTCTTTATCTCCTATTTATCCTCCTCCTCATCACCATCATGTTTCTTCTCATCATCATCATCAGCATCATCATCTCCCTCCATCTCTTTCTCATCCTTCTTCTCCTCCCTCTTCTATTCCTCCTCATCATCTTTCTTCCTCCTTCTCCTCATCAACCATCATCTCTCCTCCACCTTCTTCTCATTCTCCTCCTATTTCTCCTTCCCCTTTTTCTCTCCTCTTCCTGCATTTCCTCTTCCTCCATCTCCTCCTTCTTCTTCTCCTTCTCTTACCACTCCTCCTCATCATCATCATCTCCCCTTCTCCTCCTCCATCTCTTCCTCCTCCTCCATCTCCCCCTTCTTCTCTTCTCTCTCCTTTTCCTCCTCCTCATCTCTCTTCCTCTTCCTCCTCCTAATCATCATCTCTCATTCTCCTTCTCCTCCTCCTCCTCCTTCAGCACCACCACCTTTTCTCCCTCTTTCTTCTTTTTTTCCTGCATTTCCACCTCCTCCATCTCCTTCTCCTTCTTCTCCCTCTCCTCCTCTTCAACATCATCTCTCTTCCTCCTCCTCCTCCTCCTCAAGTTCCTCCTTCATCTCCTCATCCTCCTCCATCTCCTAATCTTCCTCCTCCTCCTCTATCTCCTTCTTCTCCTCCTTCTCCCCATTATTCTCTTTCTCCTCTATCTTCTCCTGTTTCTTCTCCCCTCCTTCCCTTCATATGTCCTTCTCCTCATAATCATCATCATCATCTCTTTTTATCCTCCTTCTTCTTCTCCATCTTCTCCTTCTTCTCCATCTCCTATTCCTCCTCCTACTCCTCTTCCTCCTCTTCATCCTCTTCCTTATCCTCCTGCATGTCCTCCTCCTCTTCCTCTTGCTCTTTTCTCTACTCTCAGGCTCATATGTCTCCTCTTCCTCCTTCTCCTTCATCTATTCTCTTTCTTTCCTATTTTCTCCTCCTCTTTCATCTTTTTCTTCTCCTCAATCTCCTTCTTGTTCTCCTCTTCCTCCTCTTTCATCTCCTCCTTATCCTTCATCTCCTGCTCTTTTTCCTCCTTCTCATCTCTCCTTCTCCTCATTATTTCACCTCCTTCACCTTTTCTCTTATTCCTCCTC